>NC_092717.1:209414144-209720889 GCF_047496885.1 Scyliorhinus torazame
AAAGATGCGCAGGTTAGGTGGATTGGCCATGATAAAAAAAATTGCCCTTAGTGTCCAAAATTGCCCTTAGTGTTGGGTGGGGTTACTGGGTTATGGGGATAGAGTGGAGGTGTGGACCTTGGGTAGGGTGCTCTTTCCAAGAGCCGGTGCAGACCCGATGGGCCGAATGGCCTCCTTCTGCACTGTAAATTCTATGAAATATAACGGTTGAAAGGCCAAGTCTCGACCTATCTCAAAATGCTAATTTTAAAACCAACCTATTTGCTTGTAAATCTAACCTCACCATAGCCTCTCATTACAAATGCATGATTCTAACACCTTTACCCTGACAGACAAGCTGTCACTATTAATCTTCCCCCAGTTTAATTAATCATGAACACACACACACAAACACTCTTTATAGGATACCATCATATTCCCAAAAGAATTTTTGAAAAAACATAATCATAACATTAACTAAAGACTCTTCAATTGGAATTATAGAATTGGAATATATAAACTTAAAGAGCAAGATTTTAATTCACTCAAAATCCAATCATTTACTTAGAACTAAAATTGGACCCAAAGTCCTCTTTTAATAATTTAGTCAACTTATTTCAGATGGGTTGATTTCTCTGCTAAAAATCGTGAACAGTAGAAAAGGAAATTCCTTGCATTAATGGAGCCCCTTCTCTCAGAAATATTCAAAACACTTCACAAACGGTCCAATATATTACTTGTTGTTCGGTATATGAAGGCAACAATCATTTTATTAACATTAAGGTCCTAAAAACAGCCGTGGTTTTGGTGGCACTATTGAAAGTTGAATGGTGGACCAGGAGAAAGGCATAAAATCAGGGGAGATGGAAAAGCGGCTACTGATTTATAACAACTGCTCTGCACTTTCAACGTTATCCTGAATGAGTGTATCCCAGGGCAAAAAGGGTGCAAAATGGATGGTAGTAGAATGTTCACCCTCTTTGTACACAGCTGACTTTTTTTCTTGAGAGGTCTTTTTGTTTGTTCATGGGGTCTGGCTAGAAAGACCAACATTTAATGCCCATCCCTCATTTCCCTTGAGAAGATGCTTAGAGTCTCCTTCTTGGACCACTGTCATTCTTTAGGTGCAAGTATACCCACAGTGCTGTTAGGTAGGGAGCTTCAGGCCTGGTGACGATGAAGGAATGGCAGTCATGATGATGTGTGATTTGGAAGGAAATATGCTGCTTCTGGTATTCCAATATCTGCCTGTTACCCTTGTTACTCTAAACAGTCAAGGTGCCTTGGGAATTGTAGATTTGCATCTTAAGGACCGTGGGTTCTCCAGCCACTATGAGCTGATGGTGAAGGGAGTTACTCATTACAGAATTCCCAGCTTCTGGCATGTTCTTGCAGCCACAGTGGGTGGGGTTCTCCATTCCTCGACGGCGATTTTACAATCGGTGATCAGGCAGAGAATCCCTTTTCACGATGAAATCGGAGGCGGCACCTGATTTCCGATGCTCCGCCCCCTCCAAAGCGGCATCATCGAGGAGCACGCCACACTCTATTGGGATGCCCTCTGGGCGTTAACTCAAGGCCCTCCCCCGATGCTCCGCCCCCGATGGGCCGAGTTCCCGACCGCGCGGTTGACGTGTGGTTTCAGTGGCAGAACGGCTGCGGACTGTGTCCAGCGCCGCCAACAGTCGGGCGGGAATCATGCTGCTGGCCAGGGGGGCTTCGGCGAGGGCAGGGGCTACTGGTGGCCCAGGGGTGGCGAAGTGGTGCCCAGGAGGCCACAATCTGGCAGGTCAGATCCGTGCACTGCCGGCGCCATGTTGTACAGCGCAACCACTGCAGGTCGTCGCTGTGCGCATGCATGGCCATGGACCTGGCAATTCTCAAGCCGTTTATATCGGGAAGGCCGTGCATTTTATGTGGTGTGGCTGCTAGTCCCTAACTGGATGGAGGATCGGTACTGGGGCCTCGCCGATTTTTCCCATGTAAAATGCCATGGATCCTCCGGACATAGCCCCAAATTCGGAGAATCCTGCCCAGTGTTTATGAAGCTCATGCAATTCTGTTTCTAGTCAGCGGTGACCCTAAAATGTTGGCCATGGGTGATTTAGTGATGGTAATGACTTTGAATGTCAATGGGAGATGGTTGGATTCCCTCTTGTTGGAGATGGGAATTGTTGGTCATTTCTATGGTGCGAATGTTACTTGCCATTTATCATCCCCAACGTGAATATTATTTCTGTCTTTCTGCACGTGAGCATGAACTGTTTCAATGGGTCATAACTTCCTCGGAATTGCAATCAGCGGTGGATTGCCACTCTGTACCTACTTATGTGACCCAAATTTATTTTTGCCCGACATTTCTGGCATTTCCCTGGGTCCAGTATTACTGTCTAAAAGAAGTGAAACAAAGGTGGATTAGCCATTCTAAATTGCCCCTTAGTGTCCAAAGATGCTTAAATTAGGTGGGTTTATGGGATTAAGAGGATAAATTGGGGGAGTGGGCCCAGGTAAGCTACTCTTTCAGAGGGTCAATGCAGACTTGATGGGCCAAATGGCCTCCTTCTGCACTGCAGGAATTCTATGGTTCTAAGGAGGACACCCGCCCTTTTTTCTGGAACTAGCTGCAGTATAGCAGGCGGGTTTACAGGTCTCATTGAAAATAAGAGACCTGGGAGAAGGTAGTGGCTCAGGTAAGTGAAAATAATTTGGTAGGTGGGAGGGTTTCAGACATCGGGGGGAGAGGTGGGGATTTGGACATAAAGGGGGTGGAGGGAGTCAGATATCTGTGGATTTGGATGTCGGACATCGGGGATTGGGGGAGTTAGACATCAGAGGTCGGGGGGGCTGGGCATGGAGGTGGGATGAGCACGGGTTTGAGGTGAGAGTCGGTTCTGTACGGGTCTTCTTCAGGTTCGGGGGTTAAGTTGGGTCAGTGGGAGAGGTCAGGTCGGGGGTAGGGAAAGGCCAGCCGGGTCAGTTCGAAGGGTCAGGTAGAGGTGTTCAGGGGGAGGGGGAAATTATGTGCAGGGGGGGGGGGGGGGGGGGGGGAATACCATGGTGGGGGTTTAGTTGAGGGGGGTGGAATTCCCCTAAGTGGTTGGGAGTGTGGGAGGTTAGCCATGTGTGGACTAGTCTGGACCTTTAAAATAGTTACACAAAGTTAGAAGTGCTTTTATTTCTTCTCACTCTTTCAGAGTAAATATTAGTATATCCTGGCAGTAGCATACAAAGTTAGTGATTTAAATCACTTTGTCGAATGGTTCCTGGTGCTGCGTAGTTGTCCAGAGGAAGTTAGCATTTCTGGGCAATTGTTGGTTATCTTTTACCTGGGAATTTTTAAGAGTGATTCCCAGAGCATCCATGACGTACCCCCAAATCTGATGCTGGGGAGCCAGCACATTACAAATCTGAGGAGTTGTGAATGTATGTGGAGACTGGGTATTGATCAGCAGGCATGCCCATTCTTACAGGGAAGCACATTAGCACAATGGTTAGCACTGCTGCTTCACATTACCAGGAACCTGGATTCGATTCTGACTTTGGGTGACTGTGTGGAGTTTGCACTTTCTGCCCGTGTTTGCGTGGGTTTCCTCCAGGTGCTCCGGTTTCCTCCCGCAGTCCAAAGATGTTCAGGTTAGGTGGATTGGCCATGCTAAATTGCCCCTTAGTGTCCACTAAATTAGGTGGGGTTACGGGGATGCAATTGTCAGGGTTCCAAGGACAGGTGTGTGAGTATCCTATTTCTGAACCTGTGACAGTCACTTACGAGAATAAGTCTGCAGAGCATCAGTTTGTAGTGACTACTGGATTGGACTGTAACTTGTTGGCCCGAGATTTACTGTGTATCTTCCAGCTACAGCTAGAATGCGGAGATGAGGGGGTAACGGTTACATCATGGAGGATGAGACAACAGTGCTATATTTCTATCACCCTCCAGTGGTGGACGTTAGACGTTGAACAGTCACTGCATCACGTTACCCTGGCCTATGACAGAACTGGATGAAACAGGGAGTTGGAGGACAAATACCGGCCATTACTTGAGACCGAATGGCCAGTCAAGGTTACAGCCACAGTAACGGGAAAAGAAGGTACAGCCGATTTTGTTACAATATCACCACATTTATGGCCACAGTCAGCTTCGGTAAGCCCCCATATTACACGTCAGGTCCACGACCAGTACCATGCCAGGGATATGGGGCGAATGGTCAGGAGGGCAGTGGATCATTCGGATCCAACAGAGTACGCACTTCAAGTCATGCCGGACGGCACTACCATAAAATATTTTGAGGTCCCTGAAACGATTAACACTCGACTGCAGCATCACAGGGGACATGATGTGTTGGAATATGTCAATCCACAGGTCTGGGCGGAATACCCATCACAAGTGGGAAAGACAAATGTTACACCTATTAAGGTGATGATTAAGGATCATGTAAAGCTACCTTCCATTCGACAATACCCCCTGAAATCTCAAGCTGCTCCATCAATAGATAAATTAATTCAAGAGCTGTTGAAACAGGGTATTTTGGTCCCTTGCCAATCAGCATGTAACACCCCCATACTTGCTGTGCCTAAACCAGCCAAACCAGACCAGTACCGATTAGTACAGGATTTACGTTCAATCAATGCCATCGCATAGCCGTTACATGCTCTCACCCTCCAACAGGATATTACGGTGTATAGCTCCCACTCGGACATCGCACTACTGAGGCAACTGCAGACTCAGCATCATACCGCAGCTCGTCAGAATAGGTATGAGATATACCTTTTGAACAATCCACGTCTGACATTTAACCACTGTACCACTATCAATCCAGCCTGTTTTCTTAGTGATCCCCCTGTCCATGAAGACGCACCTGGCCACGACTGTTTAGCCTTGATTCAGGAAACTCCCACAATAAGGGGCGATTTGAGTGACATTTCGTCAGAACAACCTGACATGATTATGTATGTTGATGGCAGTGCATTAGTAAGCCCCACTGGCCGGAGACTGTCCGGTTATGCAATCATAGATCAGGATGGTCTGATTCTAGAAGCGGCAGCTTTCCAGACCCCTTACTCAGCACAACAAGCCGAACTTTTTGCCCTCACCTGTGCATGTATACTTGGGGGAGATCGCCGGGTAAATATCTACACTGACTCCCGATATGCTTTCGGGGTAGTTCATGACTTCGGACAACTCTGGAAGAATAGGGGATTCCTTACCTCGGTAGGCACAGAAATATCCAACCGGGGTTTAGTTAATGACCTACTGCAGGCCCTCCTATGCCCGCGCAGATTTCCGTTATTAAATGCGCTGCCCACACGAATGGTACAACCCCAGTTGACGTTGGTAATGAACGAGCAGATTGTGCAGCGCAAACAGCCGCGCAAATTCAGCAAGTGATGGTGCCTAAGATGTTAAGTCAGACTAAACGATCTACTATAAATATGTCTGCTTCTGACAAGTCAATGCCAACCATCCAAGACGTCATAAGGTTACAGGAGGACGCTCCTGAGAGTGATAAACAAATGTGGAAACGGTTAGGTTGTACATATGATTCTGTTTCCTCTTTATGGACCACGCCTGCACATCAGACTTGTATGTCTGATGTGCTGGCTTTATGGGTCATTGAATGTGTACACTTTGCAACTCATTGTGGGGCTCGAGGGACTAGTGATTTGTTGCTGGACACTTGGTGGCACCCTAAAATGCAGGGGTTGGCCCAAAGTATCAGTAATCGGTGTTTGATTTGTCAGCAATATAACACCGGAAAAGGTATCCCTTGTGGGATGGGGCAAACCCCATTGCCCAGTGGTCCCTTTGAGACGCTCCAAATGGATTACATTGAGTTGGAAAGGTGTCAATGTTATAAATATGTTTTGGTTATTGTGGATGTGTTCAGCAGATGGGTCGAGGCGTATCCGACTATCGATAATAAAGCTGCTACTGTGGTTAAAGTCTTAATGAGGGAAATCATTCCCCGGTACGGTATACCAGCTCAGTTAAGTTCTGATAATGGGCCTCATTTTATTGGACAAATTAACAAGGAGTTTTGCTCCCAGTTGGGCATACGCCAGCAGTTACACTGTGCTTATAGACCGCAGGCGGCCGGGTTGGTTGAGAGACACAATCAGACCCTCAAAACTAAATTGGCTAAATTAAGAGCAGACACGGGACTGACATGGCTTAAGTTGCTCCCCGTTGCCCTCTTCCAGCTGCGGGTTACACCTGCGGGACCGGCCCGGCTCTCTCCCGCCGAGATTCTTTATGGCAGGCCTCTTAGAACTCCCTGGAGCCTGCAGGTTCCCAGACTGGTTCAGTTTCATCAGATGACTGAAGAGATGACCACCTATGTTCTAGCCCTCACGCAAGTGCTCAAGGAACTCCATGGCCAGGTCCGCGCGGCTCACCAGCCATCGCCCCCAGTACCTAGCTCACTTTCAGTCCAGCCCGGTAGTTATGTCATGGTCAAAAATTGGACTAGGAAGGGGTTGGAGCCGCGATGGGACGGGCCCTTCCAAGTTCTCCTTACCACCCCCACAGCAGTTAAAGTGGAGGGGCGAAGTGCTTGGGTCCACCTACGTCACTGTAAATTGAGTCCATCTCCACTACTGTAAAAGGTCGGATACTAACCTGCCTCCCTTCTCCAGTGCTATTTTACAGGTGTGGAGCATGATGGAGTGGCTACGCACCGTCTGTGTGATATTTGGCCTCACTTCGCTTGGCGTGTTATTGGCGATGGACATGGAAAAGGGGAATATTATGTATCGTGTAGCCCCAACCAATCTACAAGGCTACATCACCTCTGCAAAGGTGATGTTCTTCGCTGCCCCCATATACGAGGACATGGTATCGACTCATGGAAGGTCATCAAAGTTAAGGAGAATGCAGGAGTCATGAAGCAGTTGCACCGGTCCCGGCGATGGGAAGGGAACATTTTATGGACATTGCCTTGTTTTTGGAATACATGTAAATTCGATTTTGGATGTGTTAAGAGTGGTGCAATAAAGATAACATCAGGTTGTCAGAAGAGCGTAGGAAGAGGCTATGAGAAAGTGAAAGGGACTAGAGAGAGGATGGGGCGTATGAGAAGGGAAGTACAGCTAGAACGTAGGTTACCGGGAGATACACTTAAGTTAGTTAAAGGCCAAACTGAGGGAAACCCGGGTAGTATGAATCTCTTCTACCAGATTTACCACCGCTTGTATGGACAGGGACGGGTTGTCTGCTACCCGAACCCCGCAGCGGTGTCTAGGTTATTTTCTGTTTCACCGCTTTGGGGCACTCCCCAAACGGTGGTTCATTGTCAGCATTCCGAGCCACTGCCCGATCAGGTCACTCTTCCTTACGATCCGGGTTCAGCACCACCGGCTATTTGCCTTCCCCTTCCTCAGGATAATTCTCATTCACAGTACGATAGGCTGCGACGGTGGAGGGCGTACATACCTAGCCACTTCACTCCCAATAGGGATTCCCGGTCGTACGAGAATTGCTTCAGCAGTGAAGGATACGGCTGTTTGCTGGTAGAGGTGGACACAAATATAACATGTCTGTTTCCCACCTGTACGGACAGGAGGTGCCATAACACCCAGGCGTCTGGCCAATGCGTTTGTTACAACACCACTTGCGTTCCATTGAACGCCGGCCTCCAGCTCCTTTGTGGCTGGGCGAATGTCTCTCATATCACTGTTGGGACTAGGGCTTTCCGCATTGCTGGGCGGCCCGATTGGGCATTTCAAAGTTGGATAAACTGGGCTACTGGGGGGTCCTTACACAACCGATATTCTGATTGTGATGCTAGCCTGCACACGGAGCAAGGATACTACTTTTTATTTAATGGTACAGCGACCAACGTTTTGTCACCCCATTTCCCCGCCGAATTGCTATAGGGACTCTAGTCCCTACCACAGTCCCCTGCCCTTCGGCGTGGAACCTGCATAATCAGTTAGCACGCCGGGCAGTCTCTGCTGAATTTTGCGAGAACTGGAAAAAACCTCAGGTTCTTGCACCCAACCGGGGCCACTCAGCCGGGTGGGGGATTCTGAGCGTATTGACACTGGGAGGTGTGGGGGGTTCCTTAGCTGTCAGTGATCGGAATTATTTTATTTGCGGCCTTACCATCTTGGGAAATGAAACCTTGGGAGCCCTCGGGGCAATAACCAAGGAGTTGTCTCAGCTACGGTTGTTTGCAATGCAGAACCGGTATGCTCTTGACTATCTTCTGGCCCGTGAGGGTGGGGTATGCACCATAGTGCAGGACAAGTGTATCATGGGAGTTCAAGACTTGACCGCTAACATCACTAAATTTATGGATCACATACGGGATCACTTGGACGGGATGCAGGATCCTGGCTCTTGGGGTAACTGGGGATTTGGAGGTTGGAAGGACTGGTTGATAAATATGGCCATGTATCTAGTGGTAGCTATCGGCTGCATCTTTGTGGGCCTGGCCATCCTTAAATGTGTGATGGGTAGAATGCGGGGTGCACTGGATCAGATCAAAGCCCCAAAAAATTTAACTGTTAAAATCCATGAGGGTGCAGCAGATGAGGGGGGGCTAAGCCAGGAATTGGAAATGCAGCGACGGATCTTTTTAGATGGGGAACCATAGCTATTGGATAGTCCGGTTATCATGGAATGATAAAAGGAGGGAATGACGAATGTGATATAAAATAGTTACTTTAGAGATATTAGTTAATGTAATGTAGACATAAGCCACTTTGATTCTGGTTAGTTCAGAGACAAAGGATGTTAGACCGCATGGGGAAAGCAGGAAGAGGTGTGTCTACGAGCGTGATGCTGGATTGATAGGGGCCAGAGGAAGGGATTGGAAGTGAGCCAATCAGAATAGATCAAACAGGTCAGGAGGGATATAGGCTGACCTATGGGCATCGAGTATGTGAAACTTGATACCATTTGAATTGATTTGCAGAGATCCCTTTGTCTCTTTGTTCATTCGCTTTCTGGGATGTAGGAGACTGGATGTCTCTTATGTTTCTGTGAAATGAATCAAGCTTGCAAGCTGAATAAAATAACTAACGTTATACCTGCAATTCCATCTCGACTTTTATTGAGGCCAGACTGACGGATAAAGAAATTTGGGATTCAACAGTCTTCTTTCAGAAGGTCGGTGCAGAATGGCCTCCTTCTGCATCGCAGATAATTCTATGATTCTGTGAACTTCATGATGGAGTGAGTGTCATTGATGAAGCAGCTGAAGATGGATAGGCTTAGGACACTATCCTGGAAAACCGCTGGAGCGATATCCTGCGACTGAGAGGATTGGTCTTCAACAACCACAAACATTTTCCTTTGTACTTTGACGACAACTAATGGACTGTTTCCCCCCGATTCTCATTGACTTCTATTTTATTTTGATGCCAAGCTCAGTCAAGGGTAGCCACTCTCACTTCCTCTCTGGAATTCAGTTCTTATGCCCATGTTTGGAGTATGGCTGTGAAGAAGTCTGGAACAGAGTAATCTTGGTGAAAGCCAAATATATCATTTGTGAGCAGGTTATTGCTGTATAAGTGCCACTTGGTAGCACTGTTGACAACCCCTTTCACCACTTTGCTGATGATTGGAACTAAGCTCACAGGGCGATAAGTGGCCAGAGTGAAATTGTCAGGCTTTTTTTGGATTGGACATAACTTGACCAATTTCCCATTTTCGAGGAGATGTCAGTGTTTTCACTGTACTGTATGAGGAACAGTGTATAATTTTTAAGTTGAATATATATATTTTTGTGTTAAGTGAGGGAAAAAAGGGTTTAGTTTCATGTAGGTTTGGGAGGAGACTTGCTTAGTAGAAGTCTGGGTGAACTTGTGGCTGAAAGGTCAGTCTTTTCGGTTTATTTGTGTGTACACATATTTTTTTTAAATTTTAGCGTACACAATTCATTTTTTCCAATTAAGGGGCAATTTAGCATGGCCAATTCACCTCCCCTGCATATCTTTGGGTGGTGGGGGCGAAACCCACACAAACACGGGGAGAATGTGCAAACTCCATATGGACAGCACCCCAGAGCCGGGATCGAACCTGGGACCTCAGCATCGTGAGACAGCAGTGCTAACCACTGCGCCACTGTGCTGCCCCTAATACACACATTTTTTTAATGACATTTTAACATCTGGAGTTAAAGCTATGGGTTCAAAAGGAATTAGGAGTTTAGCAATTTTGCAAAAGTAGAAAATAAAAGGCTGTTGCCTAGCAAGTGTTCAAGTCACACAGAGACACGTGCAAAGACAGGGGAGAGTTCAATGTATGTCAGAGACTGAAGACAGGGGGTGGGATACTCCGTTGGCTGATGCTGAAATTGGGAAACGTGATTGGGCGGAGAATAGGTTCCGACGGCAAAATCACAGCGGGCACCAATTTGACGCCAAATCGCAATTCTCCGTCACCTCGACAACGACGTCAATGCAGTTCGGAACGCACGTACAATAAACACCTTTTGCATATCATTAGCGAGCCTGATTCAGTATTCTCCGGGGCCTCCACAATATTCTGCCTCCGATGGGCCGAGTTTCTGAAGGCACGGTTCCCTTGTGCTTTTAAAAATCGTGAAACCGGCATCATGGCTGCTGACAGAGAGAGAAGGGGTACAGAAAGTGTCCAACATCGCCATTGTTTGCTGACAGTTGTGCTGGTGGCCAGGAGGTTGGCTGTGGGGTTGGGGTGGACAGGCACGGAACAACATTGTGGGAGCCGGCAAGGCATTCACGCAGCTGCATACGCTGCTGCCAGCCCACTGTGAACTTAGGGTCATGGGTTGTATGGGTGGCCTCTCAGGGCACTCCCGTAGGTGCCCTCTGGCCCGAGCCAACCCATCAGCTGTATGGGCATGCTCCATCTCAACAAGAGCCACCTTGGTGGCTGGGATGTAACGTGTATGTGTGGCTGCAGCTTGTCAGTCTCCCGAGTGCCAATCACAGACCCGGCGAATCCTGCACCGTTTTTCATTAGAATCGATTGTGTCCCACCTGGTCCCAGTGCTACCCCTTCACAGTCACTGAATCGGGCCAGGTTTGGCACCAGTCTTGCTGTCGTGAAAGTCCACGAATCCTGCCCAGGCGTCTCAGGAACGGAGAATCCAGTCCTGGGATTTTTCAACTCTCTGAGAAGAGAAAGGTCCAAGTCTAGCTGGACGGTAGTTAACTGAATTCTCAGTTATAGGACTGAGTAACAAGATCAGTTTAGTGATTTTGCCACTGAAACATTGAGTTTAAAGTGCAGTTATTTTTGGGTGGCACAGGAAGAGATACAAGTTGAGTGAGAAGCATCAAGTGAATGCTCAAGAACTCGCCAGAAAATATTTTTGCACATGCGCCAGTCTCAAGCAAGGAGCCTTTGTGTCAAGCAAATGGTTTATGTGTCTGTGAAGATAGTTGTTGGGAAAAGGAATATTGGGAAATTGAATCTTCGTGTACTTTTGCTGCAAACTTTCCAGCCGTTTTGCCTGGTGTCATAGAGTTCTTTTTTCTTGTCGTAATGCATTTTTTGTGTGAAAAGTTCAGACTCCAAAGCACATTCCTATGAATTAGTTCAGTAACTTTCCTCCACTGTTTCTGAAAGAAAGAGTTAGGATCTACCAAGCCAGGTTTCGCTCTTGGATCCAATTGTCCTGTATTAACATCTGTCGGGACCATAACAACTCAAAAATCTTGGCTTGAGGTGCAGCCAGTTCTGGAGAACAAGTCTGAAGCACGAGGTGGAACAGAAAGGAGGGTCTGTCAGTGTTTAGATCAAGTAGCCAAGGGCAACACGGCGGCATAGTGGTTAGCACTGCTGCCTCGCAGCGCCAAGGACCTGGGTTCGATCCCAGCCCCGGATCACTGTCCACGTGGAGTTTGCACATTCTCCCCCCGTCTGCATGGGTCTTATCTCCACAACCCAAAAAGATGTGCAGAGCAGGTGAATTGACCACACTAAATTATATCTTCATTGGAAAAAAATAAATGGCTACCATAAATTTAGTTTTAAAAAAACAAGTGACCAATTTTCTGCTGTTCGTTTCTTTTCCCAACACAATTAAATTTACCCCCATATTTTCAATGATTCTTGTTCATGCTGTTTTGACAGCCTGGGAAAATGAGCGGTCAATTCCAGACCTACTTGGCCCAGAATCTCAACGCAAGTGAATTAACCAACAAATCTTATAAAAATACCAAAGTCTTTGGTCCTTGGTTGCCCAATAATTACAGGTTTGTAAGTTAAAGCACAACTACTGTTTATTCAATTACCAGTTATTCATGAAGGCACCACCTTCTCAACCTAGCCCCTTGCCTGAGGTGTGGTGATCCTCAGGTTAAATCACCACCAGTCAGCTCTCCCCCTCAAAGGGGAAAGTAGTCTATGGTCATCTGGGATTAACGCAACTTTACCTTATCTTTCCACTTTATTTATAAAAAGGATCATAATGAACTATGCAGCAAATACAATTGCTTAACGATTAACTAATTTCTAACTTCCCACTTTAACTTGTCCCCCACCCTCTACACACACACAAGAAAGATAAACACAGAGGGGTTGAAAGGGGTAAAAATAATAAGCAAAAGGAAAAAGAGTTGTTGTTTCCAATGATAGTTTTTAGCACACCTTCCTTCACTGTAAGCTTGCAAGTTAGAGGGTATTATCTACTGGCCACGTCACACCGGAATTGGGACGCAGCTTGTAAATGCCGTGAGTTGCTTCTTGCGGGATTCCCAGCGGTCGCTGCACACCATGAAATCGAACGAGATCTCGTGAGACATCATGATTTATATCCCACCCACAATGGATGGGATCCAGACTTGCAATATTAAGTGAGCTTAACTGTTTATTTTACTATGCCTATGCCAGATCTAACCAGCCCCTGGGATCTATCGCTTTGTTGAGGAGACTTCAACCGGGCGCCATTTAGCTCTGGCTTCCACAAACGGGGACTCGGAGAATGGCACTTGGAGATTCTCCCAGATAATCGGCGGCCCATGGCTGGTTGGCCTCTGGGCTGGGTGGCGCTATGGCACAGCTGATGCCACTCAGGCACCATAGTGCTGCCAGCCTGGCACCCTGGCAGTGCAACTTGGGTACCAGCATTGCATTGCCGGGGTTCAAATGTGGTCTGCCTGCCTGGTAGAGGCATTTCCAGGGAGCTATTCTGGCAGTGTCAAGGTACCCAGGTGCCATTTTGCCCATGCCGGGGATTTGGCCCAGGGGTCCCCTGCCCATATATGGTGGAGTGCGGGGGGGGGGGGGGGGGGAGTTCTCGGATCCCCTTATAGGTGAGTTAGGGAGTTTGGGGGGGGGGGGGCAGGTGTCACTTGGGGGAGGATGACACGAGATCAGGGCGTCATTTAAAAATATGTGCCCATTCTCTTCCTTTACTGGCAATTGGAGCTCCCCGGTGCAAGCAATGCGACTGAGTGAGGCCTCGGGGATTGTTTCCTGCCGAGGCCCAAAAAAATAAGAGTCCTGTTCGATAGCAGGGTCACTAAACCCGCCCAAAACAGGACTTTTTTTTCATTAGATCACACCCAAAATCACAGTCTGCAGCCTGTAATGGCTCTCTCTGTGGATTAAATCATCAATGTTCTCTGCAATGTTGGAAGTATAACCGTCACAGTCTTTCTGGAGAGGGGTAACAGCTTCTGGTCTTTGATTGCAGCCTCTGCTGACTCTCCTTTGGACAGATTATTCACATACTCTGCAGGCTCAGAAATACAGCACCCACAGGCTTCCTGGCGACCAACATGGAGGAAAGATTATAGGATCTTCTCTCCAAACTGCCAGGAGTTAAATTGAAACTCCTTGGGACTCCACTGGGATAGGAACCAATCGCCACCCGTTACCAGGCAAAGTACAGCCTTTTGGGCCCAATCATTTGCCACCAACCAATCAGTCAAACCGAGTTTCAGCACACCTCTCTCTCTGGTGCTGACAAGTCTGGAGTCTCCTGCTCAAACCAGTAGGAACGAGTATTGTCTCCGGTAATTTCTGACATCTGTGCGGAGTCTGCATGTTCTCCCCGTGTCTGCGTGGGTTTCCTCCAGGGGCGCCGGTTTCGTCCCACAAGTCCCGAAAGGCATGCAGGTTAGGTGAAGTGGACATTCTGAATTTTCCCTCAGTGTACCCGAACAGGCGCCGGAGTGTGGGGACTGGGATTTTCACAGTAACCTCATTGCAGTGTTAATTTAAGCCTACTTGTGACGCTAATAAAGATTATTATTATTCTGCGGCTTGGTTTAAAGATACATGTCCATTAATCATCCATGGATCAAAAACCATAATGCATAACGGCAAACTGAAAGAAAGGGAAAATAAGAGAATGAACAGGAAGGACCCTTACAATGCATTTAATTTATAAGACCCAATGTCAATGAATAAGTGTATTTCACCTGAGATTAGGATGCACTAGCACTCCAACTGTTCACAAAAGCTCAGAAAGTAATATAATTACATTAGTTGAAATTATTATCTGCTTAATTAAACAATAAAATTTGCTGGAGGCTTTATTCTAACAATGTTTTATGTCCATGCTGACACAAATAGCCATCGGTAATGTAAAATGTTGTCTCTATAAACGAATGTATGTTACAGTGGAAGCCTTGACTTCAATGACAGTGCAATCAAATGGTGCCCTTGGCAGCATGGATTAACATTCCAGAAAGCAAAATTTCCCATGGCAACAGCTCTTTATATTTTCCTTCCAACAGAGTTTCTGAAGCAGTGACATTTTCTGCTTGAAATCAACAGGGAGATCTCCTCAGAAATGTTCACCATCAAACTCTTCCACCAGCTGCCATTTTTTTGAGACCAGCAGCACAATCTTTATATTATTTTCTGTCTGTAAAATCATTAACTCCCTGATCTTCTTCAAGAAGACTTTTGATTTTGAGAAAATTAAGTGGTTAATAACATTGTGATCTGTCCACATAGATTACCTGAGGAAGGAGCAGCGCTCCGAAAGCTAGTGACATCGAAACAAACCTGTTGGACTTTAACCTGGTATTGCAAGACTTCTTACTGTGCTCACCCCAGTCCAACTCCAGCATCTCCACATCATGTTCACATAGAATCAGAGAATCCCTACAGTGCAGAAGGAGGCCATCAGTCCATCGAGTCTGCACCGACCATCTGAAAGGGCACCCTATCTAGACACACGCCCCCACCCTATCCCCATTATCCTGTAACCCCACCCAACCATTTGGACACTAAGGGGCAATTTATCATGGCCAATCCACCTAACCACCTAATTTATTGTAAGGAGGAGCTGAATTGTGTAATTTTAATGGGTCCAGATCAGCTTCATCCAAAGATCAGCATGCATTTGATGCCAAAAACAGAAGAAAGTTAAGTAGAGTTTTAATTTGCAAAATGCATAGTTTCCCATAGCTGGTTTGACCTTAATCAGCTCCCAGTCTAGTTTTCCAAGTTTAACTCCAAAGTGAATGCAGTACTTGCATGCTGAGCCCACTGGGCTTTTCCCCAAGGCTCCAAATATTCCCATCTTAGTCCTGAAGCAACCTTGATCTGTTTGGCCCTCCTTTTGCTTCATAGATATTCCCTATTGTCTGTCTCATGTCCACTTGTTTCTTTACTTCTAGCTTCAGATCCTACTGATTAGCCTTGTCAATGGATTTACTGTTATAAACTCATCCTCTGCACTGCAATAAGTCCTCTGTTCAAGTAGTTCTTTGTGTAAAATAAGTTCAGATAAAAAGAGAGATGTGGGGCTGGATTCTCCGATTTGAAGACTAAGTGCTGATGCCAGCACTTAGGAAAGTTGTCCACAATCGTTTGTCAGAGGACTGGATGGCTGCTCAAACCTGAGGGTATAAACTAAAAGGCTGGGGGAAAGGAAGTTAAGCAATGAGTGAAAGGACGTAGAAACAAGGATAAGAACAAAAGACTGAAAGGGAAATCAGAAAAGTGATGGACAGGATTCTCCATCTGCTGTCTCCCCTGGATGTTCCTGCCTCCACCTGATGTGCATCAGCAACTGTCTGGTGCTCACCAAATCATGCCCCAGACGTCTGTCCACTACCTTTTCCCAACGAGGTGTGTGTCTCTGCGCTGGTGGAGGGTGGGGGTGACAGCTGTAACACCTCAGTGACATCCTCAGAGTTCTCCTCTGAGGTGTTCTCTTGGGAGGTGGAAGGGGCAATCTGGATGAGCCAGCACCACCAGCTGGAGATCCAGTGGGAGAAGGAACATGTGGTCTATTAGAGGGAAGGATCATCATGCTGTCATGAACAGGTGTGACAGGTCATCTGCGTGGGGGGGGCCGGTGGATCATCACCTCTGTGGATGTAGGCCAAGTTCGCCGTCAGTGCCCAATCTGACCTAGGCTACCCCTGCGGTCTCCAGGGCTAGTTCCAGGGTCGGGGTGGTGCAGGTATGGCAGGCGGGACCAGTGTCAGGGGGCCGATGCCAACTCACCCGTGCAGCCTGGTGGTGGTCTTAGATCCTCTTGTGGCATTGGGTGGCGGTCATCCTGGTGACATTTCAAGAGCTGTCGGCTGCTGCCACTGCCTCCCAGGCAGTACTGGCTGGCATGTAGCTGACCCGCCAGTGCCCTTGGGGGAACAGGGCATCCCTCCTGGATGAGCCTGACCATTATGGCATCCCCGAATCATGGAACTGGCCTGTGTGGGGGCATGGCTGTGTGCTGTCTGGGGTTTGCTCTGCGGGATCAGTTTGTGTGCTGCTCCCTCTGATTAGCAAGGATCTGCTGGGCATGGTCCCAGCGAATCAGCTAGCGGGATAGTCATTTAATAATAATAATTTTTGTTTGTGTCACAAGTAGGCTTACATTAACACTGCAATGAAGTTACTGTGAAAATCCACTAGTTGCCGCATTCCAGCGCCTGTTCGGGTACACTGAGGGAGAATTCAGAATGCCCAATTTACTTAACAAGCACTTCTTTCGGGACTTGTGGGAGGAAACCTATGCAGACACGGGAGAATGTGCAGACTCCGCACAGACAGTGATCCAGGAATCGAACCTGGCTCCCTGGTGCTGTGAAGCAACAGTGCTAACCACTGTGCTACCATGCTGCCGTTTGCAGCGTAAAGCCTGTGGGACATCTTAAGTGCCCAAATTAATGTTGGTACCGATGACAGCCTCGCCGGTTCAGCCATCGGGAAACGCCCGCAGATCCCGCTCACTACCATACTTAGAATTAATTTGGTTAGAACACACCCTGTGTAAATTGTCAATAGGAAAGGCACAGGCCAACAAAGGACAGTCAGCACGAACTTGTTAGGGAGATGTGGTGACTGATTAATTTGATAGATTTTTTTCAGTTGGTAACAAGGAGGGTTGATGAGGCTAACGGGTTTTAGGTAGTCTATATGGAGGCTTTTGACAAGGTCCGATACAACAGACTGATCAGAAAATTAAATCCTCACGGAACCCTAAGAAAATGGCAAATTAGATCCAAAATTGGTTCAGTGGCAGGGGAAGCAAAGAGTTAATGGTTTTCATGACAACATCCCTTATGTCAAATGATACTGCATAACAGGAAGAATATGATTGCACTATACATGCTGCAACAGGCATGTTGCCAATAATGGAGAACTGTGAGGTAAGATTGGATAGGCTGGGATAGCTTTCGGATCATGAGAAATAGGAGCAGGAGAAGTCATTATAGACCAGTGATCCTGATTACCATTCAATATGATGAGGACTGATCTTCAATTTCAACTCCACTTTCCCACCTGCTCCTCATATCCCTTGATTCCCTTAGAGACAAAACTATTGTGGAATAGGGGAGCCTGAGGGGAGTTTAACTGAGGTGCATAAAATTTATAATGGCCCCAGACAGAGTGGATAAGAAGGGACTATTGCCATTACCACAGAATTCAATCACCAGAAGACAGATTTAACCTAATTGGTGGATGAATTAGAGGCAGTTGAAGAATAGCTTTTTCACCCATTGGGGGGCTGGAGATCCTAAATCCATTGGCGGAAAGACAGAAACCTTCTCATTGTATTTAAAAACCAAACACTTGGGTACGCCCTTGAAGTGCCGTAACCTTTCGGGAGATGTGCCAAGAACTGCATGGTGTGATTCCATTTGAGGAGCTCCCAGACGGTTGGCCTATTTCTGTGCTTCGGACTTTTCAGTGATTCGATGTTTCTCTCACCTCTCATTCTTCCAAACCGGAGGGAATGTAGGCCTAGTCTCTTCAACTCAACAGGGGTGATCAGGTGTCCCATCCTCCTTGTCGTATTTATCTCCTGCAGAAGCTGATAGGAATACTTCATGAAGCACTCACAAAGCTAAGGATGCAGCGATGACATCTGCACAGAGCTGCAGGTCTCTATTCTAAATTGCAGAGTAGTAAATTGGACAATTTGGGCAATCAATTCAGATTATTTCAGGCACTGCCTCTCCTGCAATAAGGAGAACTTATAATGAGGAAGATGGTGAGACATTGTCAAAATGCAATTTGATTATTGGCATGATTTCTAGACATCGGTTTTCAAACAAATGTAAATCCTCTCACTGGACGAAGCAGTGAATCTTTCTGACATTGAGAAGCTGGCTGAAGCCTTTAATAATAATAATAGTTTATTGTCACAAGTAGGCTTCAATGAAGTTACTGTGAGAAGCCCCTAGTCGACACATTACGGCGCCATTTCGGGGAGGCCGGTACAGGGAATTGAACCCGCGCTGCTGGCCTTGTTCTGCATTACAAACCAGCTGTTTAGCCCACTGTGCTAAATCACATTCAAATTATCGTTGACAAGCTCCATGATGACTTCTGCATTTTATGGCAAATTGGAGTAGATAATTGATCAGAGGTGGTGGGAGAAATTTTTAAATGAGTACCACAACATAAGGACAGCCAAACTTTATCAACCTGTACCATTCAGACTTTCAATCCCAGTCCCCAATGTGGGCTGCAAAAGGGTTTTCAATTTAGCTCGGCTTTGGAGAAAAACGAGTAACTGGCTAAATAAAAATCTGGTGGAAGCAGAATTCCTGGTGCGGATGAACTGCAGTCTGCCTTGTGCTCAATTTCACAACAATATCAAAAAGTACCGGCCTCCCCGAACAGGCGCCGGAATGTGGCGACTAGGGGCGTTTCACAGTAACTTCATTGAAGCCTACGTGTGACAATAAGCAATTATTATTATTATTATTATTAAGTCTCCAGAGTTTGCTAAAAGTAGCAAGAAATTGACTTCAGTTGAAGATGAAGAAACTGAGAGGAAAGGCATTGATCTACAGGGAACCAAACCTTTATAAAGGTATAAACATTTTTTACGTGGCAGCAACCTCCAGGAATGTCACTGAGCAGAATTGGCCAAAGGCAGTCAGGGAATACATAAAGGTGAATAGTCCCTTTTATTTGAATACTTGGATGTGCTGTTGGATAAAGATGTTTGGAGATATTTCAGCTGATGTCTCTCTTATTGGTGGTTTTTGGAGCGCTGTCACAGGGTGTCTCCAGATGGATGTTGTGGTGGAGGATGGTGGATTCACGCTGGTCAAGGAAAGTCGGCCCCTGAGAACAAGAGTTTGAGCTGGCACTCTCAGGAAGTATGCCTGGAAGGAAGGGTCAAGGATGCATCCCTTCGACCTCCTCGGCTTCCTCCTCCTCCCCCTGAGATGGCCTTCATATTACCGGGGTAATGTTTGCCCCTTGATGATTGCAATGTTATTGAGGATGCAGCATACAATTTCTCTGGTTCTCCATGGGGGCCTGAAGGCAGAGGCAATGGCAGAATGCCTCCAAATGAAGGTATCATGTCGCCCCCAGGATAGTGAGGATTCACCAACAAAATGTACTGTGGTTTGATTGCATATCAACTGCATAGCTATTCAGCGGTTATTACACCTCTCACTATTGACATGAGAGGCCTGCAGAGCCACATACAAATTCCGAGTCTTGGTCCTTGAACTCCTGGTGTGGGAATTGATTCTTCGACGGCAGGTAGGCATACTCTGGTATCTGCTCAACACTATTTTATTAGTTCTTCTTTTCAACAGGTTACTGAGGAGGCATGTGGCACCAAGGTATGATTCCAACTCTCAGACATCTAACACATGACTTGACTGGTGTCAGTGATGCATCTTCACCTATGTCATACATTAGCATATCTCATCTGTTCACTCTTTATATTACATTATGTGCATTCAATGTTGCCTTGACCCATCGGGAATTCTGCTATCCAGGCAACGTCATGTGCCTACTCTTTCAGCTTCTATTTGAGGAAGAAAACAGTGAATTCACACCTCTTGGAATGGATGGCCTCCATTACCTTCTAGTTTCATCAATAGATAGCATACCGGGAGAGGCTGAATATGTAATCCACTCCCACCTTCAAAGATCCAGACACATGAAAGTTGAATGCCACTGTAATCGTCATAGTCAGTGGTAGTGTTAGTCATAGGGTTTCGCAGCACGGAAAGTGACCCTACGGCCCATCGCATCCGTGCCAACCATCAAGCACCTAATTACGCGAAGCCCATTTTCCCACACTTGGTCCGTAGCCTTGTCTGCTATGGCATTTAAAGTGCTCACCTAAATACTTCTTAAATGTTGTGAGGGTCCCGCCTTTACCACCCTTTCAGGCAGTGAGTCCCAGATACCAACCACCCTCTGGGTGAAAATGGTTTTCCTCACATCTCTTCTAAACCTCCTGCCCATTTACTTAAATCCATGCCCCATGGTTACTGACCCCTCCACTGAGGGAAAAAAATACCATCCTATCCACCCTAACTATGTTCCTCATAATTGTATACACCTCAATCAGTTCTCTCCTCAGCCTTCTCTGCTCCAGGGAAAACAAGCCTATCTAGTCTCTATTAAAATCTCACCTATATCTTGTCCTTGCCTTGGTACCAGGATCCAGATCATGTTAAAGTGCGATAACATCCTTGTTAAACCTGAGTAGCCTCAGACACTACTCTGAGTCAGGTGGATCTCTTGAAAAACCAGTGACATGTTGGGCCTGATGTGTTGGGTAAGCTGGGTCTGCGAGGACTGCGTTTACTGTAGCAGACAGAGAGACAGGCTTCCAACGCGTGAAGAAATGCAACTCTATTTTATTAAACTCTTAACTATTAAACATGCTTGAACTGTGGGTTGACAATCTGCTGAGTTGATTGGAGACCTGAGGCTAACCTGACCAGACTATCTTACTACCACATGGTGGATGTTCTAGTTGTTGCTCACAGTCTCTGACTGTCTCAGAGGCTGCATCCCAAGAGAGCGGGAAAACTATTGCCCTCTGGTTATATAGTGGCCGTGTCCTGTCTGGTGATTGGCTGCTGTGTTCTGTATGTTCCCTGGTCATCCTTTGTGTCAATCACTGTCTGTCTGGGCACCATCATATACGTGTGTGTATATTATGACAGGGCCTTCACTGCAGAGACCTTTCCCTCCACCTTGGAAGAGCTTCTTCTGTTTGAAGCCTCTGCTCCGTTTCAAGTCAGGTTGCAGACCCAGATGCAGTGTAAACACAGCCTCAGGATCAGCAGCCCCTCTGGCCTACCTGAATGTATGTAGCAGCTCACTGCAAACCTAATTGTTTCATAGCAGAAGTCAAAAGCACGTCGATTGCAAGTTGGATGCTTGGTCCTTTACATGACATTTTCAGAGAGAGGGGGTTGTTTGCACACTTACCCTGTTGAACTAATGTTCAGTTGAGAATAATTAGCAGAGACCAAGTTTGTTAAACGTGCATGAAATCAGCCAGAATGGCTCACTGATGTGATAACCAGGCCCCTCCTCACCCTATAGCTGTACGGACAACTCATCCAGAGTAACATATTGAGTTGCTCTGCTCAACATGCTCAGGGGGTCAACATTGCAGCTATTATCTTAACACAGGACTTCTGTAACTCTGGTGCAAGAATATTACAGAGACGAAAATCAGCCCTTTTGCCTGCTTTCGGACCAGAAACGTATTTACTCTGAACACAACAGAATACAGCTGAGATCATGATCACCAAGTGTACATGTGAGCGACCTGCGGTGCTTAAAGGTAAGGCAAGATTTCAATGGTCGGTCACTGCCAGCCAATATCTCCCCCATCCTTATTTGTTCTCATCTCCACTGACTCACCTGGCATCCTTGTCGGCTGATTTCACTTTCCTCACGGCTTGCTGGGACCATTCCAAATGAGGCTAGTATATTAATTTATGATGGTCCTTCCATCGGTCTAATTCTATTGATATTTTTGCAGAACGGGAAAGCTTACAATGGGTTGCCTAGTTTGGCTATTCATTCAACGGCCTCCTGAGATGCTGAGTGGAGAAATAAGGGGCAGGATTCTCCGATAATGGGGCTAAGTGTTGACAGCGTCGTAAATGCCGGAGCGTTTTACGACGGTGTCATCTGGCCGCTCGGAGCAGCGATCCCACACCCCACATGGGGCCAGCACAGCACTGGAGCCCTTCACATAGCTCCAGCTGTCGATACGGGCCCAGCACGGCCGGCGCGGGTCTGCGTAAGCGCGCCACGGCCGCCACGGGTCCGCGCATGCATGTGGGTTGCCGTTTCCGCGCCGGCCCCCATACAACGTGGCGGAGCCCTACAGGGGCCCAGCATGGAGGAACATAGGCCCCCACCTGGAATTAGCCTGCCCGCTGATCGGTAGCCCCCGATCGCGGGCCTGGCAACCGTGGAGTCCCCCCCCCCCCACTCACCCCCACCAGGACGGCCCCGGCAGCAAGAACGCCGATGTCCCGCCGAGTGGGGCCAGACGCGAACGATGCTGGCTGGCCTCGGCCGAACCCGGCGGGCACCCGGCCCGTCAAGCGCGGAGAATCGCCGGGGGGCTCGCGTTCAGCTGCCCCCAACCGCCGCTGTGGCAACCGCACCGGCGCCATTGGTGCTGATTCTCTGGTCGCCAGAGAATCGGCGGCCCTGCATCGGAGCGGCGTCGCGGGACTCGTGCCCCCCCACCCGGCGATTCTCTGACCCGGCGCGGGATCAGAGAATCCCGACCAAGGTGCCCCTGCAACAGATCTCAGTGGGCAAGTTAATATGCTGTGTTGTGTAGTCTGATACTCACGGTCACAATCACATTTTGGGCAAATCCTTCGATAGCTCAGCTTGCAGAGCGGAGGAATGTAGATGATTAAAGTTGACACCTTTTTGTCACTGGTTCAATTCCGGCTCGAATGAAGCCTTACCTCCCTTTATGGGCCAGGGAGCCAGGTTTGATTCCCGGCTTAGGTCACTATCTGTGCAGAGTCTGCATGTTCTCCCCGTGTTTGCGTGGGTTTCCTCCGGGTGCTCCAGTTTCCTCCACAAGTCCTGAAAGACATACTGTTGGATAATTTGGACATTCTAATTCTCCCTCTGTGTACCTGAACAGGCACCAGAATGTGGTGACTAGGGGCTTATCATGGTAACTTTATTGCAGTGTTAATGTAAGCCGATTTGTGACAATAAAGATTATTATTTTGGGTCCTTCATCTCCATCCATTTATGGAACAGATGATAACATCATCCCTGCCCGGTGGATTCTGCTGAGACTTGCACATTGTTTTTGAGGAAAGTCGAAGACAGGGACCTTTAATGTTGGGTCAATAATGACGTGTAGATATTTTACCCTGCATGCGTCTCATGACTCCATCTAGTTGGAGAGTGGGTCAATGCCAGCTGCCTGAATGTTAATTGCTGTTTCCCAGAATGGCTGGCTTGATTTTAATTGCCATCTTGGTAGATTTGTCAAGTCTTTGTGAATGGGAAAGTTTTTCAGTGTCATGGAGCACATCGGTATCAAGACAGGACAACGTGGGACAACTTGAAGGCATCGGACATTCAGTCTCATGACGTACTTGCAATGTGCACAGTACTGGATTGTGCCGTCATCGGACGGAATCCAATTCCCAGGCCCTAATGTGATAAATCAAATTAATTTGTGACATAAATGTACAATTCAAATATCTTCTATGATTTTGCAGATGAGGACCAATCCAAATCATTAATTTAGCAAATGCAAACTAAGTCATTCCATCATCAAACGGGATCCTGAGGTTTGTGTCTCCACTATATTCAGAAGCCTAGTCCAAACATTGATGACTTCTTGCATGAAGAAATCACTCCTAAATTGCTTGTGAAAATATCTAAAATTTTAGATAAATGTTTTAGTTTCTAGCAGTTTCTCTAAATCATATATTTGACATGGATCAAACTGAGGCATAGTTATATCTCTCTCAGAGATAGCATTTTTCCCCGCAAGTTAAAGGTGCTGCCTATTGGATGAAACATTAAACCAAGGTCTTTGTTCATTCCCACATCATAATTCCAAGTCGCCTGGCCACACAGTTATCCCTCAACCAACAACCACAAAAACAGTTTAACTGTCTCTTTGTTGTCAGTGGCCCCTTGATGTACACAGTCTGGCCGTCATATGTTTGCTGGCATTACAAAAGTGATAATACCCCAAAAAGAATTGAGAAGCATAAAGCATGTCAGGAAGTCTTGAGTATACGATTGTATAGATGCAAGTTCTTTCTTTGTCCGAATAAATATTCAAAATCCTTGTTAGAGATTATTATAAAACACTCCTAAAAATAATGATTTATGATTAAATGCTCATGATTGGCCTTTTACGTTTTTCACTGTACAACTATTTCAGCTGATTCTACATATTTCCTTTAAGCACATTAGGGAAGCAATGGAAAGCCACCTCATGCATTCTTTTCTCTGGACCAATTACTTATTGAAATTGAAAATGGGAGGCTCCTACGAGCAGCTGAAGACCATGGGGCATGGACAGAAGAGCAGATGAGATGCTCTTAGGCAGGTCACAATGACTACCTTGAACGATCATGGGCAGCACGGTAGCATTATGGATTGCACAATTGCTTCACAGCTCCAGTGGTCCCAGGTTCGATTCTGGCTTGGGTCACTGTCTGTGCGGAGTTTGCACATCCTCCCCGTGTCTGCGTGCGTTTCTTCCGGGTGCTCCGGTTTCCTCCCCACAGTCCAAAGATGTGCAGGTTAGGTGGATTGACCATGATAAATTGCCCTTAGTGTCCAAAATTGCCCTTAGTGTTGGGTGGGGTTACTAGGATATGGGGATAGGGTGGAGGTGTTGACCTTGGGTAGGGTGCTCTTTCCAAGAGCCGGTGCAGACTCGATGGGCCGAATGGGTCAGAGTCAGAAAAAAATGCATTGTTTACTTTGTATACACTTTGGGGCCTGGCAGTCCAGCAGTCCAGGCACATAGCACTAATTTATCTGATGATTATACGATCTCCGACATATCCAATATGGTGCAAGCAGAACTGCCTGCTCATGAGAAACCAGTGAAGTGCAACCGGTCATGTTGGTAAAGGCTGTCAAATCAACCTGTAGTGCTCACACCTAAAACAAGTATAATACCCTTTATATTTGAAAGTAAGGTGCCAAATGCCTGTTTGAAATCTTATTGGATAACCCTGTGACAGATATCAGGGAACGCACTCAAGAAAACCTTCCTCACTGCCAGGCTTCGTTTAAACGGAACAGATGCAACAAGGTAATTGTTCAAAATATGCTGACTTGAACGTGGAGCTGAGGGGACTGGAGTGGTTTAGAATATGTTGAGTGCTCTTCAAACCTTTCATAAAGCTAAATTTATGTGCTATCACTCAGCCTCGATCCAGACCCATGTAAACATATTGAAAATATGTTTATGTGTTTGCATTTAGTGTACTCCTACTGTAATAAAACAAAAAAGAGAAGGTTGATCAGCATCTGAAAGAGCAAAACCAGCTGAAGGAAAGATAGAAGCAAGTGAAGCAGTTCTTTAATTGCCCCACTTAGCGTTGATAAATGCTAATTCAAACATTATGTGCTTCTACCATGCTTTTACCTCATTTTAAAGAATGTTGTAGAGGACCTTCATATTGGAAAATTAATTGCTCATGTGAACCTGGAAATGTTATTTTCAGATATTCAAAATTGTACCAGATACATCCGATTGATATTAAATACATCCAGTAGCTGAAAGGACAATCACTAGAAGGCACAGATTGAAGGTGATTGGTTACAGAACCAAAAGCGACACAGAAAACTTATATTAAATAACGAGTGCTTAGAGTTAAAATCCATGGCTTGATCGTGTGGTGGATACAGATTCAATTGTAACCCATGAAAGGGAATTAGATAGATACATAAAAGAGAAAATTTGGCAGGGATGAGGGGAAATAGCCGGCGAGGGGGTCTAACTGGATCGCTCTTTGAGATATCTGCCGCAGACTGGTTCTGCCGCATCGCCTCCTTCTATGCTATAGAATTCTATTGTCATTCTTGTGACCTACATTTGATGGAAGGAATTCAGCCATTTTGAAAAAAATGGGCTACTGCCTGCATTAATGTCATGACAGAGGAAGTTCACTTCAGGACATATAGCATTTGTCCATTAATTAGAATGGCAGCAATATAGGGCTAAGATCTGTTATTTATCGTGCCTTAATTATTGTCATCCAACTTTCAAGAAGCTGATGTCAGTTTTGTCCATTTTGTCAGAATCAGTTGACTGAACAGCTATGGTACACCAGCACGCTGTGTGGTGGAGCGAGGAATTCTATCGCAACTTCAGATCGTAAAAGCAGAGCTGCAATCATGGCAGTTGTATTTCTCGAAGAAACACCTACATCAGCAGTCCAGGATCAAATTAATTCCTTTCTGCTAATTCCGTTGAGGATTCCAGCAATCCACCCTCCATTTACTATCTGATTAATATCAAGAAACCAGTCAGCTGAGGAAAAAAACTTGCCTCTGGGTAGTTCTTCTCAGATTTTTACATAACAGGTCCCTATCTTTGTTTTACTCAGTGTCTCTTGCAGCTGTCAGCAAAATGCAACGTGGAACTTTTTTTTCCCAAATGCAGATGGCTGGAACTTACATCTTCTATATTACCGTCCACCAGTTAGAAAACTGTACAGTATTTGCTCTGCAATATTGGGACGGATTCGCTGTCCGCCAGACTATGTTCACCCGTCAGAGTAGAATCGCTCCTGGACTGCGTTAGTGCTAGGCGCGGCACCCAGGATCGATTCCCTCGCCATACAAATTTATGCATGGCATGAAGCTTGCGGGAGGTATCAAGCCACCATTTTGACTGGACTGTCCGATATGAAGGTCCAGCAGCTGGCGCTCCCACTCCCCCGCAAAATGCAAATCCTTACCCCCCCCCCCCCGATATTGGCAAGTAGGGGAATCCTCACCCCACCACAGCAGGAATTACAGATCACCCCCATACACACATGAGGGTGGCCCAACCACCTGCCACGAGCCTCCATTAGACCCCCCCATCAGACCCCCAACAGAGACCCTCAACAAAGACCTCCACATCAGAGACATCCCCATCAGAGATCCCCGTATCAGAGATACACCCTCAAATCAGAGACCCCCCTATCACAGATTTCCCCCCTCACCATCAGTTAGCCCACCCTCCAGAAGCTAAAGAGCAGTCCAGGCAGAAACAGTAAAAAATCACTGCTTTTTCGTTCGCTAGTTCTTTGCACCAGTTTTTTCAGACAGATGTGTTGAAAGCAGCAGCTGGTACAGGTGGCCTAGGCTTCATGGAAAGCCCAAAACACATTACAATGCTTTAAACCCTCTCAGATCCTTTGATCTGTGAGGCTTCCATTCACTTTCAAAGAGAAATAGCTTTTAGTAGGCTGTAATTGACAGGGTAATAGTTTCCATACAGCCAGGTGTCTGGCCTATCTATTTTCATTTCCATCAATGCTTGAATGTACCGCATATATCCTGCTTTGAAGTTAACTGTAATGTTATAAACATCTAGCTATGATTGACAACTCCATTGCAAAAAATGTTAAGTGCTTTCTGCTGAGAAAAAGTGGAAGTGAAAACACATTTTTCCTCAATTGAGAAGCTGGGTCAACTAGACTGTAGGTTAGAAGAAACATATAAAACTCTGACAGGACTAGGTAGACTGGATGCAGGGATGATGTTTCCCCTAGTTGAGGGGGTCTGGAATAATGTGTCACAGACTCAGGACACAGAGTAGGCCATTTTGGACTGAGATAAGGAGACATTTCTTCACTCAGAAGGTGGTTAACCTGTGGAATTCTCTATCACGTAAGTCACTGAATGTTTTTGAAAAAGAAATAGATAGAATTCTAGACATGACAGGCATCAAGAGGTATGGGGAGAAAGCGTGGTATGGCGTTGAGATAGGGGATCAACCAGAAGCATACTGAATAGGATAGTGGAGCAGGCTCGATGGGCTACAGCATTTACTCCTGCTCCTATTTTCTAAAGGGGGGATTCCCCCCAATCATCCCACACCACTGCCCGCAGCATGTTTTGAGTGACAGAGGCAGCTTGATACATCGCACATAAACAAATGTTCAAAGGTAACATATACATAAAATACACATTTCACCAAGCTCAAACTTACAGCAGGGAGGTACGCTCCAAATGAACACAATCATAGAACCATAGAATGAATATAGCAAAGAAGGAGATCATTTGGCCCACTGTGTCTGTGCCAGCCCGCCATTAGAGGAATTCATCCAGTGCCTGTGCCCGCATTTCCCTCCAAAGTCATGCATTTTTTATTTCTTTTTAGATAATGGTTCAGTTCACTTTTGAGAAGCATGATTAAATTGCTATTGCTTCCTTTGCCAGTTGTCTGAAATTTGGAGCAATCTGATTCTTGGTCCTTGCACTGATGGGAACCACTTTTTCTTTTCTACTCTGTCCAGAGCCCTCATAAATTTAAAAGCCTCTATCAAATCCCCTCTCAACTCTTCTCCACTCCAAGGAAATCAGCCCCAACTTCTCCTCTCCAACGTAACCACGTAATGGAAGTTTCTCATCCCTGGAACTATTCTAGTGATGTTTCTCTGCACCGCCTCTATTGCCAAGGGGGTAATTCTTGAAGGAAGTTGCCCCCAAAGTCCATCCAAGGGCCACCTGATGCATATTGCCCACGCCACCCCCACCAGACTACCCTCAGAGACCCCCTAAATAAAGAGACACCCAACAGAGACACCCTAAATAAAGAGATCCCCAGAGACACCCTAAATAGTTAGGAAGTTAGGAAGGCAAATGCAATGTTAGCATTTATGCCAAGAGGGCTAGAATACAAGAGCAGGGATGTACTTTTGAGGCTGTTTACAGCACTGGTCAGACCCCATTTGGAGTATTGTGAGCAGTATTTGACCCTGTACCTCAGGAAGGATGTGCTGGACTTGGAAAGAATCCAGAGAAGGTTCACAAGAATGATCCCTGTAATGAAGAGCTTGTCGTTTGAGGAACGGATGAGGACTCTGGGTCTGTACTCATTGGAATTCAGAAAGATGAGGGTAGATCTTATTGAAACTTACATGATACTGCGTGGCCTGGATAGAGTGGATGTGGAGAGGATGTTTCCACTTGTAGGAAAAACTAGAACCAGAGGACACAATCTCAGACTAAAGGGACGATCCTTTAAAACAGCCAGAGGGTGGTGAATCTGTGGAACTCTTTGCCGCAGAAGGCTTTGGAGGCCAAATCACTGGGTGTCTTTAAGACAGAGATAGATAGGTTCTTGATTAATAAGGGGATCAGGGGATTCTTGACTGATAAGGGGATTAGGGGTTATGGGAAGAAGACAGGAGAGTGGGGATGAGAAAAATATCAGCCATGATTGAATGGCGGAGCAGACTCGATTGGCCGAGTGGCCTAATTCTGCTCTTATGTCTTATGGTCTTATGGTCTTATGACACAATCTCAGACTAAAGGGACGATTCTTCAAAACAGGGATGAGGAGGAACTTCTTCAGCCACAGGGTGGTGAATCTGTGGAACTCTTTGCCGCAGAAGGAGGCCCTATCACTGAGTATCTTTAAGACAGAGGTAGATAGGTTCTTGATGAATAAGGGGATCAGGGGTTATGGGGCGAAGGCAGGAGAATGGGGATGAGAAAAATATCAGCCATGGTTGAATGGCGGAGCAGACTCGATGGGCCGAGTGGCCTAATTCTGCTCCTATGCCTTATGGTCTATTGGTTAAAATAAATGTGCTCCCCTCCCCAAGGCCTCCCAGAAGAGAGACACATGTCTGGAAGCTAGAGTGCAGTCCAGACAGAGGCAGTGAAAAAGTCATTGCTTTAACACTCACCTGAGCAATACACCTGCTGGCTCAGTTACAGAAAGCACCACCTGTCAATTCCTGGAAAGAGAAAAACAGTCAGCTGGGTTTAAACCCCCTCACATGCCTTGATCTGCATGCTTTTCATTCATTTCTCTTTGATATTGTCTGTACTAGGCTCTGATTGCCAACTTCCACACACCCAGCTGTCAGCATTGTTCCATTCATCTATGTTCATGGTTGAATAACTTTGAAGTGGTCAACTGTGAAATTAACTACAATAATTACAAACATCAAGCTTTGATTGGCAGCTCCTGGACAATTTTAAGCAGAGTTAAATGCTTTCCATTCATCTCCTTTTACTGTTGAGCGACTTTAAAATGGTCAGCAGTGAAACCAACAGAAAGTACTTACCTCTGTTTGAAGTGGTCCAGAGGGCTCTCTATGGGGTCTCCTTATTTAGGGAGTCTCTGGTGGAGAGAGGCAAGGGGGTCGGTTGGGTCACCCCCGTACTGGGGTATCGGGAGGTGACCCAGAAAATCCCAAGGAGGTGTCTGAATTGCGCTGCCAAAGCGGCTGAATTGCACTACAGGGAGGGGTGGGGCAAAGGATTGGGAATTGCTGGGAGCACAAATCAGGTGCAATTCAGCTCCAGCAGAAGAACATAGGGCGGGATTCACCATTCTCCGACGCCGATTTCGGAATCGGCGATCGGGCGGAGAATCCCTTTTGACACTGAAATCGGTGTGGGCGCCTGTTAAACACAGGTTTTGTATGCTCCTCCTCTAGGGAGGAGATTGCAGAGCCTTTGGCTTTGATCTTTAAGTCATCTTTGTCTACAGCAATAGTGCCAGAAGACTGGAGGATAGCAAATGTTGTCCCCTTGTTCAAGAAGGGAAGTAGAGACAACCCCGGTAACTATAGACCAGTGAGCCTTACTTCTGTTGTGGGCAAAATCTTGGAAAGGTTTATAAGAGATAGGATGTATAATCATCTGGAAAGGAATAATTTGATTAGAGATAGTCAACACGGTTTTGTGAAGGGTAGGTCGTGCCTCACAAACGATATTGAGTTCTTTCAGAAGGTGACCAAACAGGTGGATGAGGGTAAAGCAGTTGATGTGGTGTATATGGATTTCAGTAAAGCATTTGATAAGGTTCCCCACGGTAGGCTACTGCAGAAAATAGGGAGGCATGGGATTCAGGGTGATTTAGCAGTTTGGATCAGATATTGGCTAGCTGGAAGAAGACAAAGGGTGGTGGTTGATGGGAAATGTTCAGACTGGAGTCCAGTTACTAGTGGTGTACCACAAGGATCTGTTTTGGGGCCACTACTGTTTGTCATTTTTATAAATGACCTGGAGGAGGGCGTAGAAGGATGGGTGAGTAAATTTGCAGATGACACTAATGTCGGTGGAATTGTGGACAGTGCGGAAGGATGTTGCAAGTTACAGAGGGACATAGATAAGCTGCAGCGCTGGGCTGAGAGGTGGCAAATGGAGTTAATGCAGAAAAGTGTGACATGATTCATTTTGGAAGGAATAACAGGAAGACAGAGTACTGGGCTAATGGTAAGATTCTTGGCAGTGTGGATGAGCAGAGAGATCTCGGTGTCCATGTACATAGATCTCTGAAAGTTGCCACCCAGGTTGAGAGGGTTGTTAAGAAGGCGTACGGTGTGTTAGCTTTCATTGGTAGAGGGATTGAGTTTCGGAGCTATGAGGTCATGTTGCAGCTGCTCAAAACTCTGGTGCGGCCGCAGTTCGAGGATTGCGTGCAATTCTGGTCGCCGCATTCTCGGAAGGATGTGGAAGCATTGGAAAGGGTGCAGAGGAGATTTACCAGAATGTTTCCTGGTATGGAGGGAAGATCTTATGACGAAAGGCTGAGGGACTTGAGGCTGTTTTCGTTGGAGAGAAGAAGGTTAAGAGGTGACTTAATTGAGGCATATAAGATGATCAGAGGATTGGATAGGGTGGACAGTGAGAGCCTTTTTCCTCAGATGGTGATGTCTAGCACAAGGAGACATAGCTTTAAATTGAGGGGAGATAGATATAGGACAGATGTCAGAGGTAGGTTCTTTACTCAGAGAGTAGTAAGGGCGTGGAATGCCCTGCCTGCAACAGTAGTGGACTCACCAACACTAAGGGCATTCAAATGGTCATTGGATAGACATATGGACGATAATGGAATAGTGTAGATGGGCTTTAGAGTGGTTTCACAGGTCGGCGCAACATCGAGGGCCGAAGGGCCTGTACTGCGCTGTAATGTTCTATGTTCTATGTTCTATCGCGCGCCACACACGGCACACCGCTGGGGCGGCGTTACTACGTCACCTGAAGACCTTCCCCCATTATTCCGCCCCCAATAGGATGAGTTCCTGACCGCTCGGTTGACATGTGGTCTCAGCGATCAGGAACGCGGCGTGGTGGCTACGGACTGTGTCCAGCGCCGCCAGATGGCCAGGAGCTGTGCTGCTGGCCAGGTGGGCTTCCGCGATGATTGGGAGGACTGGTGGGGGTGGTCAGGGAGCACTATCTGGCAGCTCGTGTACACGCATGGCTGGCGCCATGTTTTACGTCGTGACAGCTGCAGGTTGCATGGACCCGGCGATTCTCCAGCCATTTTTATCATGGGAGCCGGGATTGTACTTGGCATGGCTGCCAGCCCCTCACCGTTCGCGGGATCGGTGGGGAAGCAGCGCTGATTCTTTTACGGAAAACACAACAGATTCTCTGCACTTAGGTTTAAAAATGGTGAATCCAGCCCATACTCTCCCAAACGGAGACTCCTACCCAACATATATTAATGGAAATTATTGCACACCTTGCTTATACTGAAACAAATCTGTACATTTCAAAGCATTCATAAAACAGGGAATATGTCATGGCCAAAACTCATATATCACCAAACACCACCAAAACCGATGAACCTGTTGTTCACTTCATGAAGGACATAACTGTGTATAAATTGCCTTAGAAATTTACCATCCACATAATCATTTGTAGTATAAAAGTCGTAAATTGACTGTGAAATATTGTAATATATGTCTGTGCAGAGGCTGCACGTTCTCCCTGTGTCTCCTTGGGTTTCCTCCGGGTGCTCCAGTTTCCTTCCACAAGTCCTGAAAGATGTGTTGTTAGGTGAATTTGGATATTCTGAATTCTCCCTCTGTGTACCCGAACAGGCGCCAGAGTGTAGCGACTAGGGGCTTTTCACAGTAACTTCATTGCAGTGTGAATATAAGCCTACTTGTGACAATAAAGATTATTATTATTATGCATCCAGAGTGTGCAAAACATAGAACATAGAACATACAGTGCAGAAGGAGGCCATTTGGCCCATCGAGTCTGCACCAACCCACTTAATCCCTCACTTCCACTCTATCCCCGGAACCCAATAACTCCTCCTAACCGTTTTGGTCACTAAGGGCAATTTATCATGGCCAATCCACGTAACCTGCACGTCTTTGTACTGTGGGGGGAAACCTTGAGCACCCGGAGGAAACCCACGCAGACACGGGGAGAACGTGCAGACTCCGCATGAACAGTGACCCAGTGGGAATCGAACCTGGGATCCTGGCGCTGTGAAGCCACAGTGCTATCCACTTGTGCTCCTGTGCTGCCCAATATAGTGTAGTGGAAGCAGGTGGCTGTTAAGACAATACCAAATTCTAGTGCTGAATACATAGATTTGATGCCGCAAAAAGTATAATGATCTCACTCAAAATGGCCAAGGTTAGTGAATTCAACTTTACATGTCATACCCTACCAGCTGCATGACCAGCCTTGCACACTGCTCCTGTCTTCTTGCTGGTAGAAGTACTCCCTAAAAGGTTTTATGTTGGCAATGCCTCCTACTGAACGCATTCATTTCCCTCGGTGAGTAGTCTGGCTTTTCTGCTTTCTTTGCTCAATATCCCTGTGATACTGCAGTCCAAAGGTGACCTGACTGTACATCCTTAAATGGGAGAAAGAGGTGTAATCAGAGGCTTTTCAGAAGTTCACAATTCCTTCCAAACTTCCAGCAATGCTGTCTACTTTCTTAATCAACTTTCCACAAATCCATCAACAACATAGTGCTTCCATAAACTCTGCAACAGGAAGTAGATAGCCAGAAGCACTACAGCTGCAAGTTGGATGATGATGCCTTTAAATACAGCTGGAGGGAGTCCCTCGTGCAGCTGATGTGTGTCGGCAACAGGGCATTAACTAGACTGGCGAGGTCCAAAATGGCAGTTCAGTTACCAGATGACATCGCCATTTGCCCACCCTGGATACTTCCAGCACATACACAGAAAGGTGGCACTATTGCCCTCTTCAACATGGGGCCTAGTGCAAGCTGCACCGGAAGAGGTCAGGAAGTGACCCGCCCCGCTATTTCTAACCTCAACCAACTTCAATGGTGCTGAAACCACCATATTTTGCAGCCAGAAATGTTTAATTATGTATAGATTTTGTGAGTCCACATTTCAAAATAAGAAAGCTCAGTGCCTCTCTTTCCAGCATTGGTGCTCACCCAATCAGCACCCAACTACATTTGAATCAGAGGCTGCTTAGCTCAGTTGGTTGGAAGGCAGGCTTGTGATACAGAATGACGACAACCACCGTGGGTTCAATTGCTGTACTGACTGAGGTTATTCATGAAGGCCTGCCTTCTCAACTTAGCCCCTGAGGTGTGGCGACCCGCAGGTTAAATCCCCACCAGTCAGCTCTCCGCCTCAAAGGAGAGTCCTTTAGGACTGTGGTGGTATTTACATTTTATACTTCCTGTCCTTATTCCCCTGAACAGTAATTTGTTCCATGCATTTAGCAATTATTGGGTGAAGAAATGTGAATGTTGCACGCTTGACACAATGAAGTGCAGGTTAAATGAAAGCAGCAGTTACTAACTGGAGAAAGGTTAGGCAATTAGTGTTAAGTTTACAGAAGAACCGGTTCCCAACAGTGTGCAGCGAGGAAAAAGGGACCCTGGGCCTGGGCCTGGACACTCTTGGTTCTGTGAATAAACCTACGTTAAGGAAAGACTAGCACCAGGTTCCAGATTCCACCTTTCCTCAGTGGATGACAACTAAGTTACAACAAGAAATTATTTGTTCTTTATTTAAACTCCACTGTACACTATTTCATATTTAAGAGCTCTGGTCATACGATCCTGACATATTTTAAGATAATATTTTGGGTTCCCTTTTCCTCAGATAATGAGAATTTTAGATACTTCATTAAATGTTAAGTTTTCTTATAGCTCATGCATGTTATACTTTGAAATTATTTTCTATTCTTCTTACCATCAGAATCTCCAATGATTTCACGTCACTTTTGCAAAGTGGTGATCAGAAATTTCACACAGGATTCTAAGTGAGGGCCAGTGACTACAAAGTACACTCATAAGAAACTTACATCCCTGATCTGCCTATATATACATCTGAGCATTTTATTAGCATTTAATTTGTGCTATGGAGATCAATTAAGGCAATTCAAAATGTACTCTTTGGTTTATTATTCCAAATACTCCATAATTCATTCGACTGCAGCAGTATTATAATTGCAAATTGAAATTTTGTAATTCTGAGACTGGTGATAAAAAAAAGAAATCAGCTGAAATTCCTTCTCTGTAGTTGATTATATTATCTTGGATCAAAAGTCTAAAATCAGAATCTTAAAGAAGAGAATCCTCAAATATTTTATAAATGCTCTTCATTCTTGATAAAATATGCTCAATTTAAGCTGCTCATTGTTCGCTATCGCCCAGAAGTAAAAGTGTTGTTGCCAATATTTAGAGCATGCAATAATATGCACATTAAGCGTACTGCAATTATTTCAGTGAAACTATTAATCCTAGTAAGGAGACACTGGGTAATGTCCCCTGTTATAAACTGGGCTGAATAAAAGAAACAGTGGCAGTGGTGGGAGTTAGACCTGGAAGTGTTTGGCTCGCTGGCTTGCACCCTACCGTTTCAGGATAATGGATGCATTAGCTGTCGTCTACCAAAATTCTGTAGATTCCGGAAGAGTCCTGGCAGATTGGAGGGTGGCAAAGATAAACCCCACTATTTAAGCAAGGAAGGATGGAGAAAATAGGGAATCACAGCCAGTTTAGCCGAACACCAGGGGTAGGGAAAATACTTGAATTTATTATGTGATAATAGGATACTAAGAAAATGGGATTAGATAAAGTCAACATGGATTTATGAAAGGGAAATCATGGGGGCAATTTAACCAACGCATTTCCCCAGCGCAGATATGGGCGTGCCAGTTAAATAGTGGGAAAGGACAACATCGAGATTTGCGCCGGGCGGGAATCAGTTTGCTGTCTAACCGGCCCAGTCCCGATGGCGCGCTCCAAATCATGTCCGAAATATGGCGAGATTAGCATCAATTTCCATCTCAATAGCTAAATTGAAGTTGAATGTAACAGCCTTCCGAAATAACCGGCTCCCCAGTGAGAAATCACACAGGCATTGTTTAATACTTTTTTAATGTAATGTGAAGCTGGCATAATGGCTGCTGAGGAGAACTGAGGAGATAAGTAGCTATTTCCATTGGGGGGGGGGGGGCGATGGACACACCCCTCAGGACGGGCGGGGTTGGCAAGGGGCTAAGAATCCCAGGTTCAGGATGGCCTGTGGGGAGGGGGGGGGGGGGGGGGGGGGGGGCATTGAGTGGCTTTTCATCTGTGACGTTTTCAAGCCATCTTTAAATATTGTGGATGACCATAACAGGGGCAACTACAGCTGCTGCCTGTCTGTCCTGCCAAATACTTCCAGAACAGAGCTCTGTTCTTGGTTATATGCTGAAGGTCACTTTAACTCCCTTTGACTGTGTGCAGCCTCTAGCTTCACAGCTCATGGCTATTGCCCCAACTCTAACCCTAACCCTAATTTGGCCTTATTTGTTGTGAGAGACCTTCACAGCTGCAAGTTGTGTTTGCTTCTTGCTGCTGGTGACTGCAGATACCTGGAGGCTGCTGTTGCAACTTCCTTCCTTTTCTGTATCCAGAAAAATGGACAATATTTTCTAAGATACCTGGGTCTGGAAGACCAGGCTCAAGGGGACGTAGGAGTCCAGAAATCCAATTTGAAGCAAGAAGACACTGCGGGACCTGGTGAGCTACGTTGTTCCAAATGTGCCACCTGCTAACGCTGTTGAAGAAATGCTTTTTCAGATTGCTGATGGTTTTGTTGCTGGTGTGGTGAGTGCTGCATGTAACTGACATGTAATTGCGGGTTAAACACGCTGGAAGTCAAGAGGTTCATCTGCACCTTGAGCGCCAGTGGAATATGTGGATGCCAGGATTTGGTTGTGGTGAGATTGGGCCTTGTGGGAGGCACTGCAGCCTCCTGGATGGATAATGGCACGGATACGTGGAACAAGTCAGACATTGATGGACAGATCATTTCTACAACAAAGTTCTGGACATGCTAACATATTCTCAGGCTTATCTTCCGTTTCTGTTGAGGAACCTGTGAGGGGCAATATTGTGTGTTTTTTGTGAAAATTAGCTGATTGATAGTGGTACCAATATGGAATGCTGACATTTCCTTGTTGTTTAATGGTTCGTGTGATATGCAGAATGTTACGTAGTTGAGTTTCAAATCTTTGTAACTGTTGACCGTTTAATAAACAAAATATTCTCAAGTGGTGCTGCAGGTCATGTTTGCTGCTTGCCTAGTGGTACCTGCAAATGCCTAAAGGACATGTGTTTGATTGCTGCTGCCTCTTTTGCTTCTGTGGCCTGGAGCGAGGAAAGGGTGTATGTAAGATGACCTGCTACCAGTGCTGGAGAAGGGGAAGGGGTGCTCTTTCTTTCTACTGGCGTGCTCTGCGACGGTTTGACATTCCACTGTTGACAGACTACTGCTGGGATCTGCGGGAGAGGGAGAGAGAGGCACATTAATCCAACAGAGCAACTTGTTGAAGACATGCTTTTGCAGACTGCTGGTGACATTATTGTATTGTTGACGGTTTAATGTTTAATGCTTGGAGGCGATATGTTTGTCTGCTGCTGCCTCTTTTGCTTCTGTGGCCTGGGGCAAGGAAAGAGAGAATGTAAGATGACCTGCGACCAGCACCGGAGAAGGGTAAGGGGTGCCCATTCTCTCTTCTAATGTGCCCTGCATCGGTATGACCTTCTGTTGTTTGATACATTACCCCTGAGTGACTTTCCGTTGTTGAGATGTCACTGCTTGAAGCTGCGGGAGGGGGAGAGAGCAGCAGATTGATCCAAATGTGGTGACTTCATTGTATTGTTGATTGTTTCCTGTTTAAAGTATGTTTGGTTTTCTTTGAACAAATGCACTGTTGGAGACTTGTGTTTGTACCGATATTTTGCAGCAAAAAGATATGGCACAGTGCCTTTTCCTCATTGATTAATAGTTTGTGTGATATATGAACTGCTGAGTAGTTTATTTTCATCTTTTTGTCTGAAGGCACTGTTGACCATTTTTGCCACCTCTTTTGCTTCTGTGGCCTGGAGCGAGGAGAGGGAGGTTGTAACATGACCTGCTGCCCGTGCTGGAAGAGAGGAAGGGGTGCTCTTTATTTCATCTGGTGTGCTCTGCATCGATGTGACTTTCCGGTGTGATATTCCACTGTTGAGAGTCTACTGCTGGGAGCATCCCACCAGTATACCACAGTGCAGACACCTCTGGCGATTGAGAAGCCAGGGACATCAGTAGTAAGGTATAATTTGTTGAATGTGACTATTGGTTGATTAGTCTGTTGATCAGTCCTTCCAATTTTGGCACAGATGTTAGTGAGGAGGATTTTGTAGGGTTGACTGTAGCTTTGTAATTTCCACTGCGTAGGCAGATGCCAGATGGTCCATGTAGTCTGATTCTTGTAAAACCTTTCTGTTGCAGCTTAATACAACTCAGTGGATTGCGAGGCTATTTCAGACAGCAATTAAGAGCCAAACACATTCCTTTGGGCCTGGAGTCACATGCAGGCCAGACCAGGTAAGGATGGCAGATTTCATTCCCCAGAGGGGCGTTAGTGAACCAGATGGGTTTTTATGACAATCTGGTGAGTTTCATGAACATGAATGAGATTAGCAATTTATTCTGGATTGAATGATTCATTGTTTTTCATTCATTTACAGGATGTGGGCGTCATTGGCTCGGCCAGCACTTACTGTCCATCCCTAATTCCGTTCCGAGGGCGGTGGTGAGCTGCCTTCTTCAACCTCTGCAGTCCCCGAGGTGCAGGCACACCCAATGGGTGGGATTTTCTGCGCAACCAGACGCGTGTTTCGCAACGGTGGAGCAGTACTCCATTGGCCAGCAGAGGGATCTTCAGGTTCTGCCATTGTTAACAGGGTTTCCCATTGAATGCATCCCTCGCTGTCGGGAAACCCGCAATGGAGGGACAGGAAGATCCTGCCGGAGTGAACGGCCAGTAAATACCGGCAACAGTGTGTAAATTTAAATGAATTCAATTTAAATTCCCTAGATTTGGGATGTGGGATTTGAACTCGCGTCTCTGGAGCATGTTCAGGCGTATGGATTATAAATCCAGTAACACTGTCATGACGCACCTGTCCCCATAATCTCCTATCTTCGAAGCAACAGAAAATTGGAGTGACCGGATTATCTTCCTATGATCAGATAAAATATACATATAAACTCCTCAAATAATAAATAATAAATCAAGTATTAAATCAACAGAAACTTCTCTTGTATAAACTTGAAGCATTGGAAGCACACATTGAATTTTTTAAACCTAAGTTAAATTCATATTTAATCCAGTGGAAAATGTCTTTATACTTGACCTTCAGCAAACATATTCTCCATATGAATTTACTCTGGATAGCCTCAAGAGACCTAACCTCAAGGGAGTTGCAGTGAGTAATCCTGAAGAGAAAAAAAGGAGACAAAGATTATCACCTTGAAACTGAATTGCTGATAAAGTTGAGATTTGAATTGATTATTTGATTAAGAAGCAGGAAGTGTCTGACTCATTAATCTTTCAATAGCTCTTGGTGACAACCTTCAAATCCCTCTGACCACTTTACATTTCCTAATCACTATTAAATAGCTAATAGTCACCAGCTGGTTTAATCGTTTTTTTTGTGTGGTAATGTTCAGCTTTAAGCTAAATCAAGCCTTGAACCATTGTATTTTAAAACTTACCAACACAGCTGGAATGCACAATCGATTTTCGATCATTTTAATGCTTGCCTGGGTTATGGTGTCCTTCCACATCACCTGGCCTAGCTGATCAAATTAATCCAAGCAAAGCAATTGAGTTCAACCACCAGGCAGGCAACTCACCGGATGGGAGTCAAGCACTTATATCCAAGCTACTACTGTCACAATACTTCAGTTGTCTTCAGACATTTGGCATTGCCCTTTTTCCTTTACCATAGATGGTGGCAGAACAGTTGGCCCCACTCTCTGTAATGCTGTCTCTGGTGCACTTATCATCTCCAATTCCGTCCCCTTCTTTAGAGGCCCTGTTGACCCATCTTTTTAACAAAGTATTTAGGCATCCCTTTTAATTTGTGGGCCCTCTGGCTTTTCTTTAATTGTGAAATGCTTTGAGATATTTCTTTACATTTAAAAGGGTGTTTGGTTTGCTTGTTCATGCTGCAGTGAACGCAGTATAACTTTGCAAGGGACTTTTTAATCAATGGTAAATATGTTTCCAATGTCTCAAAATGCTCAAGATAGGTTTTGGATAATGAACAAATCTGATTTTTAAAAAGCAATGTTTAATTTCTACGGGGTGATCCAAATTGATACATTATTAATGAAATTGATACAACTCTACTAATTGCTTTAGCATCTGTTCTATTATTCGTGAGAAATGCACAAGGTGTTCAAGTGCTCTGTTTCACATATTGATCCAGTTTTCATTTCATTACCATAATGGCAGACACTGAATTCAATCAGAAAATTCCTCAATAGCTTTCTAAAGATCTGAGGATTTTTTTTGAAATACAGAGAATATGGTCGGGGGAAATGGGACATTTAATGTATCTGTTCAATCATGCTGGAGAAAGCCTTGACCTATTTTTATGGTTCGGCCTTATTTGAATATCTTGTTGCCTTTGCCGATCATACTTCTGATTGACAGCTCACTGACTGGGTTGGTCTGAATTCTGGCGGGACAACCACTATGCGCTCAAAGGCCACTTTCCACCTGTAAAGGAGAGGAATTTTTTTCAATCATTGTTATTGGAGAGCAATCCGTGATAGTGCGGTCCCTTTAAGGGGGTGGGTTCCATGGATCACGTGACCAGATCAGGGCCAATCACGTGGGAGAGCGTGAACCCTAGCCAATGGAGGGTTTGAATGGGGCATTGGCAGCAGAAACGGGCAGCACGGTAGCCTTGTGGATAGCACAATTGCTTCACAGCTCCAGGGTCCCAGGTTCGATTCCGGCTTGGGTCACTGTCTGTGCGGAGTCTGCACGTCCTCCCCGTGTGTGCGTTGTTTTCCTCCGGGTGCTCCGGTTTCCTCCCACAGTCCAACGATGTGCAGGTTAGGTGGATTGGCCATGATAAATTGCCCTTAGTGTCCAAAATTGCCCAAAGTGTTGGGTGGGGTTACTGGGTTATGGGGATAGGGTGGAGGTGTTGACTTTGGGAAGGGTGCTCTTTCCAAGAGCTGGTGCAGACTCGATGGGCCGAATGGCCTCCTTCTGTACTGTAAATTCTATGATATTCTATGAAACCCGGGCAGTGTGGACCAGGGAGTCGAAGTATTCATACCTATTTCTGTAGTGTTCTGTGCCTGTTCGTTAACTGCCTTTACTTTTCATCAATAAACTTCTTTGTTAACTACTGGAAGCCTCCAGCATACGCCTCGAGCCTCCACATTGGCGCTGAGGTGAAAGTTTTCACTCACAGTTGACAGTCGTTGTAAATCAAGTGGGGGAGGGAGGGAGGAAATAACAGTTGAGAAAGTAGAGAACCTCCAGCAAGATTGGAATTATTTAAACAGTGAGTGGAAGTGCCTATCATTGGGAAACTAGACCCGTATGATCAAGGATTGAGGATTGAAGTCAGTACATCGAACGGCCCTGGTTTTTTACCGTGAAGACAAGCAGAAAGTGATACTTGTGGCAGTCTGCAGGCCCCAAAGATATAGTTTGATTAGGAACCTCAGAATCTCACATTTCCATAGGTACCAGACTCAAAGACCTTTGGCCACATAGTGAAATTGGTTAAAGGACATTTCAACCCAAGGTCCTTGATTATCCTCCAATGCTATGTGTTTAACTCTGCAATGAGGCACCAGGAAGAGTCTGTCTCTAGCCAGGCTGCGCCAGCATGCTTAGCACTGAGTTCGGGACTGCACTTAGTGACATGTTGGGCAATCGTTTGGTTTGTAGGTTCCATAACCTTATTATCCCGAAGAAGTTTCTGGCGGAGACCATAATTATGTTGGAAAAAGCGATGAAAATACCTCATGCAACAGAGGGTACCGAAAAAGGTTCCACTGACCTTCAAAGCGTGGCTGAAGAGAGGTTAACCAGGTATGGAGCGGTATGGCTGCAATGTTTGTAGCGGGATCAACAGGCACAGTGTAGAAACAGACAGGGTCCTCGGGACAGGACCGGAACCCAAGGAGCGGGAAGGAATCGGGGCATAAACCAGAATCTGAGGTGAGCTACTATTTTATTGAACCATCCCTAGGTGACCTGCCATGTTCGGGAGTTTGTGTGCTTCTGATGCAACTGAAGAGGGCACATTGAAGCACGTTGCTGTGCGAGGCAAAGCACGCCAATGCAAAGAAAACAACAGCAGCAACAGTCCACAGTGCCACTGAACATCGTGGAGAAGAGCTCTGAAGAAGAGCATGCAATGTATCGGTTGAATGCAGTCCAATTGAATAGGGTGGCTCCGATTGAAATTATCTTAAGAGTAAATGGTAGACCCCTTAAAATAGAAGTCAACATCGGGGCTTCGGTGACTGAAGAGGGTGAGCAGACTTTCCAATATCTTTGTGCAGGAATGCTGTCTTTAAGCTTGAAGAGTACCACAACAAAGGTTCCAACATAGATTGGGTAAATTTCAAAGATCATCAGAACAGCCAATACCCCAGTGACATACAGAGGGCAGGTGGCCAATTTTTCCTTGTTTACCGTGGAGGAATGTTGGGTCAGTTGGGAGGAGAGTGGTTACAGAAAATTAGGCTCAACTGTCTGGAAATCTTCAAAATCTCGAATGGCGTCCTCCAAAATATCTTAAGGAAGAATGAAGGCATCTTCCACAACGAATTTGGCTAGATTAAGGGTATAAAAAATATATGCCAATCCGTACTCAATGCCCAAATTCTTCAGAGCCGGACCTGTGCCGTGTACATTGCATCAGAAGGTTGAAGCAGAGGTAAAGAGATTGGAACTGCTGGATATAGTCAAGCCAATCCAGTTTTCAAGGCCAATAGTTCTTGTCCTTAAACCAGTCGATAAAGACTATAAACTGACCATAAATCAAGCAGCCCAGGTCAAGCGGTATCCCAAATTAAGGACCTCTGCGCTAAGCTGGCAGGGGGCCTCAACTATTCAAAATTAGACCTCAGTCACAACTGCCTGCAACTGAAGTTGGATGAGGATGTCTCAGAAGTTTGTCACAATCAATACCCACAAAGGCCTCTTCCTGAATACCAGACTGCTGTTCAACATTGCTTCAACCTGCACTATCCTCCAGCGCACAAGGGAAAATGTCCTCCAGAGAATGGTTTACCTTGATCACATGCTAGTCACCAGCACTACACCAGAAGAGCACATGGCCAGCCTAGAGGAAGTATTAAAGAGGTTTCATTAAGCAGGGGCCTGCCTAAAATGCGAAAAATGTACTTTTCAGGCCTCGGAAGTGTCAGACCGAGGATTTTATGTTGATGCGACAGGGTTGCACCCCTTGGAAAAAAAGGTCAAGGCCATACCCAAAAATGTCAATGAGTTTAAATCCTTTCTCGGGCTGGTCAATTATTAAGAAAGGTTTATTTCGAATTTAGCAACAACATTGGCACCATTACACCAGTTATTCTTGTTTTTCTTCGGCAATTATTTGTTCACAAATGTGATTGTCCACCTCAGAAACTCGGTGTTATTGATCATGGGTTCTGCGGGTCCTTGCATGGCTGATGAGCCTGATCGTAGAGCCACATCTTCGACCGGACACTTGACAGGTATTTCCGGGAGGTCAGATCGGTCCCAAGACTCTAGATTGCTGATATTCCTTTCTCAGGCACCTTTTCCAGGCCTCAGTAGTTATGTCATTACAATGGGAATCCTTTGAATGAATGTTATAAATGTCGTCTTTGTAATGACATAACTACTGAAGGCTGTACATAATCAATATCAGTGAAAGATACATGGGGGCATGAAATGGGAATGTGGCTTCAGAGGTTTGGCTGGATATGGTCTTAAGTAGGTGCTCTTTGCAAAGGTGCAGACTGGATGGGCCAAATAGCCTCCTCCTGCACTGTAAATTCTATGGTTCTGTGACACTGGAGGTCCCACTGGATGGGCCAAATAGCCTCCTCCTGCACTGTAAATTCTATGGTTCTGTGACACTGGAGGTCCCAAGCACTGTTTCTGCAGTTTTGAATGCATAATCTAATGTATCTCAACATTTGCACAATACTGGTCAATGTGACGTTCAACTTACCATTGCAGGGCAGAGACCGACGATGAAACACTGCAGTTTGAGGCAGCACTAATAATGACATTGACATTTGAAACCATCAAACCATTTAACACTCAACTGTCAGCATTTTCAAGGCTCCTCATCAGGCTCTGAGCTCGCAAACAAAGCGGGTTAACAGAAGTCTTCCAAAACTCACCCGACCTGATGAAAATACTGAGGGGAGGAAAATTAAATTGTCCCTAGGGCCGTTGAATGGCAAATTTAACATCTGAATACGTGTGTGCGGGGTCAGGAGCTGAGAGTGACACAAACCTCTCCCAGCCTATGAGAAGTTTATGTGGGCTGCTTTTCCAATGGAAGAATTTGTCAAAACACACCCATCCACAGTCTCCCAAAGCCAACTGGGTGTTTACCTGAGTCGATCCTATGTTCCCTAAAAATGGCTGCTGATACTATTAGGATTACTGTGGGCTGGATTCTCGGATTTTGGGGCTAGGTCCGGAGGATCCGTTGCGTTTTACGTGGGGAAAATCGGGGAGGCCCCAGTATCGATCCTCCGACCGATGAGGGGCTAGCAGCCGCGCCACGTAAAACGCACAGCCTTCCCGATATTTACGCCTGGGGAATTGCCGGGTCTGTGCCACACAACAAGGCACCTGCCAGATAGTGACCCCTTGGACACTCCCTCGTTGGACACAGTCCGCAGCCGCCTACGCAGGATTCCCTATCGCTGAGACCATGAGTCAACTGCGCGTTCGGGAACTCGATCCATCGGGGGGGGGGGGGCCTTCAGGTAACGTTCTGAGGCCGTCCCAACAGCGTGCTCCTCGATGATGCCATTTTGGAGGGAGCTGGGCATCTGAAAATAGGCGCCGCCCCTGATTGTATCGTAAAAAGGGATTCTCCGCCTGATAGGCGATACGAAATCGGCAACGAGAAACTGAGAAACCTGCCCTGTATCTTTTTGAAATAATATAACCAAGTCCAGTCAGTAGTATCAGCAGCAGCCGCCGCTAATGTTGCTGACCTCTGATTGGCAGTAGCTCAATATGAAATTCCCAAGGGGAATTCTGGCTGTACAACAAATGCTGGTCTTGCGAGCAATACACACACTCATGAAAAGTAGTTTTTTAAATCCTGTCCTCTTCCCGGTTACAAATTATCTCTCTATTAGTGTTTATTTTTTCCTATTTAAAAATTGCTGGGATTTCAGCATTGCTGGCACCATTTTTCATTGGAATCGATTGTGTTCCACGTGGCACCGGTGCAAGCCCCTCAATAGTAACGTAATCGGTCCAGGTTTGGCGGCAGTTTTTCTGTTGTGAAAGCCCATGAATTCTGCGTTGGGGTCAACACAGGCACGGAGAATCCCACCCTGTATGTTGACAAGAATAAATTAGGTATCGCTCTTGGGGCTAAAAGAATCAAAGGAGGGACAGCACGGTGGTGCAGTGGTTAGCACTGCTGCCTCACGGCGCCGAGGACCCGGGTTCGAATTAGAGAATTAGGTCCTCCACAACTCAGACTACAACACATCGGTTAGGAAATACAATGTACAAAAACAAGAGGGTAAATGGCACATCGAAAATTATTACTGTTACACAAATTTACTTTAATGCCCGCAAACATAGAACATAGAACATAGAACAATACAACGCAGTACAGGCCCTTCGGCCCACGATGTTGCACCGAAACAAAAGCCATCTAACCTACACTATGCCATTATCATCCATATGTTTATCCAATAAACTTTTAAATGCCCTCAATGTTGGCGAGTTCACTACTGTAGCAGGTAGGGCATTCCACGGCCTCACTCCTCTTTGCATAAAGAACCTACCTCTGACCTCTGTCCTATATCTATTACCTCTCAGTTTAAAGCTATGTCCCCTCGTGCCAGCCATTTCCATCCGCGGGAGAAGGCTCTCACTGTCCACCCTATCCAACCCCCTGATCATTTTGTATGCCTCTATTAAGTCTCCTCTTAACCTTCTTCTCTCCAACGAAAACAACCTCAAGTCCATCAGCCTTTCCTCATGAGATTTTCCCTCCATACCAGGCAACATCCTGGTAAATCTCCTCTGCATCCGCTCCAAAGCCTCCACGTCCTTCCTATAATGCGGTGACCAGAACTGTATGCAATACTCCAAATGCGGCCGTACCAGAGTTCTGTACAGCTGCAACATGACCTCCCGACTCCGGAACTCAATCCCTCTACCAATAAAGGCCAACACTCCATAGGCCTTCTTCACAACCCTATCAACCTGGGTGGCAACTTTCAGGGATCTATGTACATGGACACCTAGATCCCTCTGCTCATCCACACTTTCAAGAACTTTACCATTAGCCAAATATTCCGCATTCCTGTTATTCCTTCCAAAGTGAATCACCTCACACTTCTCTACATTAAACTCCATTTGCCACCTCTCAGCCCAGCTCTGCAGCTTATCTATATCCCCCTGTAACCTGCTACATCCTTCCACACTATCGACAACACCACCGACTTTAGTATTGTCTGCAAATTTACTCACCCACCCTTCTGCGCCTTCCTCTAGGTCATTGATAAAAATGACAAACAGCAACGGCCCCAGAACAGATCCTTGTGGTACTCCACTTGTAACTGAACTCCATTCTGAACATTTCCCATCAACCACCACCCTCTGTCTTCTTTCAGCTAGCCAATTTCTGATCCACATCTCTAAATCACCCTCAATCCCCAGCCTCCGTATTTTCTGCAATAGCCTACCGTGGGGAACCTTATCAAACGCTTTACTGAAATCCATATACACCACATCAACTGCTCTACCCTCGTCTACCTGTTCAGTCACCTTCTCAAAGAACTCGATAAGGTTTGTGAGGCATGACCTACCCTTCACAAAGCCATGCTGACTATCCTTGATCATATTATTCCTATCTAGATGATTATACATCTTGTCTCTTATAATCCCCTCCAAGACTTTACCCACTACAGACGTGAGGCTCACCGGTCTATAGTTGCCGGGGTTGTCTCTGCTCCCCTTTTTGAACAAAGGGACCACATTTGCTATCCTCCAGTCCTCTGGCACTATTCCTGTAGCCAATGATGACATAAAAATCAAAGCCAAAGGTCCAGCAATCTCTTCCCTGGCCTCCCAGAGAATCCTAGGATAAATCCCATCAGGTCCCAGGGACTTATCTATTTTCAGCCTGTCCAGAATTGCCAACACCTCTTCCCTACGTACCTCAATGCCATCTATTCTATTAGCCTGGGGCTCAGCATTCTCCTCCACAACATTATCTTTTTCCTGAGTGAATACTGACAAAAAATATTCATTTAGTATCTCACCTATCTCTTCAGACTCCACACACAACTTCCCATCCCTGTCCTTGACTGGTCCTACTCTTTCCCTAGTCATTCGCTTATTCCTGACATACCTATAGAAAGCTTTTGGGTTTTCCTTGATCCTTCCTGTCAAATACTTCTCATGTCCCCTCCTTGCTCGTCTTAGCTCTCTCTTTAGATCCTTCCTCGCTACCTTGTAACTATCCATCGCCCCAACTGAAACTTCACACCTCATCTTCACATAGGCCTCCTTCTTCCTCTTAACAAGAGATTCCACTTCTTTGGTAAACCACGGTTCCAAACATAGACACAGATATATCGGGAGGGATTCTGCGGGAATCGGCAGGGTGGCAAACTCCAGTGCGAAGGGGTGGCGTGAACCACTCCGGCGTTGGGCCGCCCCGAAGGTGCGGGATCCTCCGCACCTTCAGGGGCTAGGCCGGCACCGGAGTGGTTTGCGCCATGCCGGCCGGTGCGGAAGGGACTTGGCGCCATGCCAACCGGCGCCGAAGGGCCTCCACTGGCCAGCGCGAGTTGGCGCATGCGCAGGAATGCCAGCGTGTGCTGGCGTCATCCCAGCGCATGCGCAGCGGGTTTATCTCCGCGTCGGCCATCGTGGAGGTCCACAGCAGCCGACATGGAGGAATAGAGTGTCCCCACGGCACAGGCCCGCCCACGGATCAGTGGGCCCCGGGGCCAGATCCACCTGCGCCCCCCCGAGGACCCCGGAGGCCGCCCGCAGAGCCAGGTCCCGCTGGGAAGTACCTACTCTAATTTACGCCGGCGAGACCGGCCGTAAATGGGCGGCCACTTGGCCCATCGCGGGTCGGAGAATTGCCGGGGGGGGCCGCTGCTAGCGGCCGCCGACCGGCGCGGCACGATTCCCGCCCCTGCCAAATCGCCGGCGCTGGAGAATTCAGCAGCCGGCGGGGGCGGTATTCACGCCGCCCCCCCGGTGATTCTCTGACCCGGCGGGGGGGGGGTCGGAGAATCCCGCCCCTCCACTCTCCCACCCCAAACCTCAACAATCTACACTAATTGGGAATTTCTGTGGGTTGAGCAAGTATGCTCACCGTTCCCAGGAAGGATAGTTAAAAACAACGGTGGCACAGATGTCTCTGGTTCTTCCTCCAAACTGGCTGGTCCGTGTGGCTGGTGTCCCTCTTGTCTTCGTGGTCTTCACAGCAAGTGAAGTGTGCGCCCACCAATAAATCTGAAATCAGTCCGTGAGTCCCGTATTTTTTAAGGGCAAAAGCCTGTATGGAGCTGACTGACCCCTCCCACAGGTAAGTTCCAAGACAAAGGCCTGCTGATTGCTGACAGGATGGCATATATATTAGTGTCCCAACAAAGGTTTATAATGTCTCTGGAGGCTGCTGAGCTCTTAAAAATGGTTGCTGGAGACAACTTTAATCGTTTTCCCATTAGGGTAGTGTGATATCGTATGGCCAGGGCAACAAATGATTTGCATTCCAATTGTTCCTCTTGGAGTGAATTCGGGCCGTTTAATCTTCCCGCATAATTTTCCTGTTGGTTCTGTCATGACTCATGGGCTGTCTTGTTTTGTATATTCTGTTGTCTGCCTGCAGACACCTGTGCAGCTGTTTGCCCTTTTAAAATGGAACATGTCCTTTTCCAACTTTGTCCAGCTTATTTTTGTTCCACTGATGAGTTGCTGCAACTTACTAGCTATACCACTAAGGTGGTGGAACATGGTGTAGCTGGGGACAAGGGTGGCTTGTTGACACAGTGGTTAACACTGGTGCCTCACAGAGCCAGGGACCCAGGTTCAATTCCAGCCTTTTGGCGACTGTGTGGAGGTTGCCCGTTCTCCCCGTGTGCATGGATTTTTTGCAGATGGTTTCTTTCCACAGTCCAAAGATGTGCAGGTTAGGTGAGGTTACGTGGATAGGCGGGGGAATGGGTGCTCTTTCAGAGAGTCTATGCAGAATCGATGGTCTGATTCTGCATTGTGGGGATTCTATGAAGGCCAGAGCAGGGGAGGGACAAGCTATCTTTGCACGGCCTGAGGGAGAACTCTTTCCTCCTGACCCACAAGGAGTTCAAGAGTCCATGTATAAAAAAATTCAAACTTACTTTTTGTGAACTCCTGTCAAGGCTGAGATGTGGACATGGGCCTCAAATTGTCCTTGAAATGCAGATCTTCAAATATTATCCCAATACTGATGATATTTCATGACCACGACATTAGGATTTGAATTCAACATCTGTCAACCTGCAAATTAAGTGACATCTGGTGGGGATGATACAGTCTCTGATAATTTGAATCCCTTTTGATGTATCAGTCTCACTGGGCGTCAAGTGTTCAAATTGACCCCTCTATTTCGAGGCAGACTATGCCTGATCATAGTTATTACTTGATCAAGCAATTAAATAAGAGTTAATTACTATTTATTTCAAAATATTTACAATATGTTGCAACAAAACAAGAGCAGAACACAGACAGGATATAACAATTAAATGGAAAATAGTTAATCATAATATGTCAGTCAAAATACGAGGAGAAATTCGGTCATCCAAGGAGCTCAGCACTGTTTAGTATCATTAATATTTTTCCAATTGATCTCAAAGTGAGGTATCCAACTAGGTTAGAAAAAAACCCACTTCAACTAGAACTCAGACCCCAATATAATGAAAAACGCTTATTGCACGAGTAGGCTTCAATGAAGTTACTGTGAAAAGCCCCTAGTCGCCACATTCCGGCGCCTGTTCAGGGAGGCTGGTACGGGAATTGAACCGTGCTGCTGGCCTGCCTTGGTCTGCTTTAAAAGCCAGCGATTTAGCCCAGTGAGCTAAACCTGCCCCTTATATAAACACTAACAGTGGAATTCTCTTTGGGAGATTAAGTGCTGACGCCTGTTATATCACCTTACGTAATACATATATTACTCTTTTGAACCAGCCGGGTTGTTGAAATGAGCAGATGTCTTGTAAAGATAAACTAATTTATTGAGTAATATAAATATTGTGAGTTCTTTTATTTCATACTCAACCTAGTAAACTAAAGAAACAATTGTAGAGATAACTAATTAAATTATACAATACAATGCTTTGATAGCTAATAACTTCTTCTCTCTCCAGTTTTACTATGTCTGTTTTTTCTGCACTCCTGATACACACTGCCAACAGAAAGAGCGGGAAAACTATTAATATAGATCCTGACAGTGAGACCTCTAGTGTTCAATTGCCTGTACTAGCATTATATGTATTGATGATGTATAATGATACACCGAGATCACTACAATGTCGGGACTGAATCGTAAGTATTGTACGTGGACGAAAGCGGTGCCAGTCCCGGAGCGATTCAAGCTCTGTTAATGGGTAGCACAGGCACCATGTACAATTCACACAATTCCAATGCATGCCGATCCTCATCCCAGCCAACATGATGGCACTGGTTGTGCTGGAGCATGCCCATCCCATTCATGGGTTGGCTGGGGTAGAGAGTACCAAGGAGGGTGGTTTGGCGGGGGGACTCCCATATGACCTGTAGCATTAAGTTAGTACAACACACTACGGCAAATATGATCGGGCACCAAATGGAATGCCATGCCGTCCGATCCCTCGACAGAGGCGTGAATACGTTCCACACCGCATGCCCGCATAGCCTTTCAAATTGTACAGTAAAGGCTATTTGCATACCATTAATGGGCCTGACTCCGCATTTTACGGACCTTCCGCGATGCTCCACCTCTGCGAGGAGGAACTACCGATGGCAAGATCCACTTGTGGTATTTCAAATCAAGAAGCAGGCATCGTGCAGGCTCCTGAGGAGGCAGGAGGGGGTATAAACAGTGTCCAACATCGCTATAGGGTGCTGACAGTTGTGACGCTGGCTGGGCGGTGTCATAGCGAAGGGCGGCTAGGAGGTGGACTATGGGGCCGAGGTACCCTGGCATGGACCGCCATTGCTACAGCCTGCAAGGCAGCCATGCAGCTGCGCACGCCGTTGATTGCCCACTGGGAACTTAGCGCCGTGGGTCATATGGGTGCCCCCCCCCGTTCAAGTCACCCCCTTGGTACCCTCTGGCAACAGCCGACCAATGAATGGGATGGGCGTGCCCCAGCACAACCAGTGGCACCATCTTGGCTGGGATGTGGGTTGGTATGCATTGGAATTGTGTAAGTTCTACGTGGTGCCAGTGCTAGCCCATTAACAAGGCCAGAGTATGGCAACTAGGGGATTTTCACAGTAACTTCATTGCAGTGTTAATGTAAGCCTACTTGTGACACTGATAAAGATTATTATTATTATTTCATGATTCTGCGTTGTTGCTAACTTTGCCTTAGTTTAATTGCTCTGTTTTATCACCTTTGCTCTTGAGTCGCCAGGTATCTTTATGATGCCGCCACGTGGTTCAAGTCCGAGTAATGATCAATAATCCAATACACCGATTAGTAAGATTTAAATCAAAGCACATTTATTATACAGCAATCACTACTCATGCATAAATTCTACGTCTAAGCTACTTCTTATAACTAACAGGCCAATACTTAACTTGGAACTCTCCCACCAGGTCAGGGAAACGAATGGCCTTTCGTTCGGTTTCTGAGCCTGCGGGATTCGAAGTTGGTACAGATTGGTAGCTAGGAGCGCCTATCTCGTAGCGAGCGTTGAAGTACGACTTACTGGATATCGGCGGCGGCTGAACCAGTCACTGTCAAGGGTTGGTTCGCGTTGCTGAGTGACCCGATCAAGAAGAACGATTTGAACTTGGACTCTATTCTTATAGTCCCCAGGGGCTTCCTGCCTTTCGGGGTGGACCCTGTAACTGGTTCCAAGTGATTGGACTTTGTCCCAATCGCTTGGTTCGATTTTCTCCAATGCTGGAGCGGTTCCCTGATCGATGGGCGGTCCTGAGGTGGTCGTTCACCTCCCTTTGTGAAGGCTTCTGCTGGCGACAAAGAGTCTAGTTTTGCTTTGTGTGTCTAAATGTTGCTCATTGTTCCCAGGGATTGCTCATTAATATGCAGATGGCTGGTGTTTTGTTATGCTGTTGGTTGCCGGTATCGATCTTGTCTGGCCTTTCCAGAGGTAAATACACACTCAACCTGCAGCTGCTCGCTTGTGGCCTGTTGGCTGACTTTCCCATCAGCCTTTGCCGTTCGCCATTTTAAATCGGGAGTTAGCCATTTTAACTGGCTACAGCGTCGCTGGATTGGAATCCCACCGTAAATTCTTTGCAGTGAGAAAACAAAATATAAAGCACAAAATGAGGCCAGCCAAGTGAAAATAAAGCAAAGTATAAGATCAACCCCATCCTGTCCCTAAAATCCCACAAAAAAACATCTCCTGACCTTTTCCTATCCATCAGTGCTGGGGAATGGTTTGTTAAAATTGAGGCTGGGTACATGTTCTTGAAAGGTCAGAAAAGAACAGTGATTAGGATCATCAGCATCAGAGGACGGCAGGGTGGTCAGCACTGCTGCCTGACTGCGCTTAGGACCCGGGTTCGATCCCGGCCCCCGGGTCACTGTCTGTGTGGAGTTTACAAATTCTCCACGTGTCTGCGTGGGTCTCACTCCCACAAATCCAACGTTGTGCGCGGCTGGCCATGCTAAATTGCCCCTTAATTCAGAAAAAAATGAATTGGGCGCTTTAAATTGAAAAAACAAGATCAGCAGCATCATGACTGGCAGTTCAGTGCAACTTAATTAATCCCATTTGTTTCAAAACTGATGACTGATGAGCGAGACCAAAATGAGATGGCATGATGATTAGTAGAAATCCTTTTCAGTCAAGCTGCTGATTACATAAATGACTGACTGAAAAGGACCTGGTCAATGTCCATTGGCATTCTGGTATGGCATTGATTGATGTTAATGATTAAGATGACTGTTTAACCCTCACCGACTCATTATGTGCTGAGATGAATTCGTTCTCAGCATGGACCCCGAGTCACATTCATCTTCAGGAGGAAACTGATGCTGTGTATGACTTGCCCCATGGATACTCGCCCATTCACTGCTAGGCAACAGAGTGGTACTGGTGCAGGAATTCAAGGAGATCTCTCAAGCCCTTTCTGTCACTCTACCAGCTGAAGGAAGGATGAGGGTAGTTCAGTAACAGGGAGAGAGAGAAAGTAGAGGAAAGGACCGGCAAAAACATGTTATGCCAAATTTCTGCTGCAGCTGCTCAAATTTAATTAAAGCGGCGCTGAAGAAGCTTCCTACTGGAAAGAGACATCCAGAATAAACAGACTGAATGGTTTTCTTTGCTGGGGTTTGTGTTATATTAATCCGCAGCAATGAACTGATCATCACAGTGACATAGCTGCACTTGTTGCTTCGATCTGCTGATGTCAGTTTGCCCTGATCAGTATGTTTTATTTTTGTTTAAGTGATTTCAGTTTGCAGAAATGTCAGCCTTTGAGGCACTTGCAACAGATTTTATCCTGAAGATTAGAAAAAGTAGTTTAAGGAAGGCTGCAATTGCAACCCATCTAAATCTAAATGTTAACACAGCTTCCTTGTTGTGTTGCACACACCAGAAGGACACAGTGAAAGAGCGCAAGACACAGTGAAAGAGCGCGAGGAGAGGGGTGGGGGCACAGAGTGAAAGAGCGGGAGGAGAGCGGCGGGGGCACAGTGAAAGAGCGTGAGGAGAGGGGTGGGGGCACAGAGTGAAAGAGCGACGGGGGTACAGTGAAAGAGCGCGAGGAGAGGGGTGGGGGCACAGAGTGAAAGAGAAGGAGGAGAGCGGCGGGGGCACAGTGAAAGAGCGCGAGGAGAGGTGTGGGGGCACAGAGTGAAAGAGCGGGAGGAGAGCGGCGGGGGCACAGTGAAAGAGCGCGAGGAGAGGTGTGGGGGCACAGAGTGAAAGACCGGGAGGAGAGCGGCGGGGGCACAGTGAAAGAGCGTGAGGAGAGGGGTGGGGGCACAGAGTGAAAGAGCGGCGGAGGTACAGTGAAAGAGCGCGAGGAGAGGGGTGGGGGCACAGAGTGAAAAAACGGGAGGAGAGCGGCGGGGGTACAGTGAAAGAGCGGGAGGAGAGCGGCGGGGGCACAGTGAAAGAGCGCGAGGGTCGCTCGGGAACTTGCCTTCACAGCAGCCCAGGAGCAGGCGGGAATTGCAGTAGTGCCCGGAGGGCGGAGCCTAGCGACCAGTTCACAGGGCAGTATTTCAGCTATGTTCTGTTAAGCAGGGAGAAAACCAGGGAGTATCCTGGGAAGGTAGATGATATAAAAACCTACCTTGGCATCTGTGGTGAAAGTGAAGGTAAGTGGTACTTGAAGGTAAGAACTTAAAGTTTAGAAATTAAAGTTTAAAAACCAAATCGGTATAATAAGGCGAGATATAAAAACAAGTTCAGAAAAATAATAACAATAATATGGTTTAGCACAGGGCTAAATCGCTGGTTTTGAAAGCAGACCAAGGCAGGCCAGCAGCACGGTTCAATTCCCGTACCAGCCTCCCCGAACAGGCGCTGGAATGTGGCGACTAGGGGCTTTTCACAGTAACTTCATTAGATGCCGACTTGTGACAATAAGCGAGTATCATTATCCTGTAAGTTAATTTAAGGGATAAGACATGTCAGGAGAACTCGGACCGTGCCATGCTCCGCGTGTGCGATGTGGCAGTTCAGGCACCCTTCCAGTGTTCCTGACTCCTTCATGTGCAGGAGGTGTGTCCAGCTGGAGCTCCTGTTAGACCGCTTGACGGCTCTGGAGCTGTGGGTGGACTCACTTTGGAGCATCCGCGATGCTGAGGACATCATGGATAGCATGTACGCTGAGTTGGTCACACCCCAAGTGAAAATCATTGAGGGTGATAGAAAATGGGTGACCAAAAGACAGAGCATGTGCAGGAAGGCAGTGCAGGTGTCCCCTGCGGTCATCTTCCTGCAAAACAGATATACAGTTTTGGATACAGTTGAGGGAGATGGCTCACCAGGGGAAGACAGCAGCAGCCAGGTTCATGGCACTATGGCTGGCTCTGCAGCGCAGGAGGGCAAGAAGATGAATGGCAGGGCTATAGTGATAGGGGACTCAATCATAAGGGGAATAGACAGGTGGTTCTGCCGTCGCAATCGAGACTCCAGGATGGTATATTGCATCCCTGGTGCAAGGGTCAAGGATTTCTTGGAGTGGCTGCAGGGCATTCTGGGGGGGGAGGGTGAACAGCCAGCTGTCGTGGTTCATATGGGCACCAATGATATAGGTAAAAAACGGGATGAGGTCTTACAAGTTGAATTCAAGAAGTTAGGAGTTAAATTAAAAAGTAGGACCTCCAAGGTTATAATCTCAGGATTGCTACCAGTGCCATAAGCTTATCAGAGCAGGAATGTCAGGATAGATAGGATGATGGTGAGAGATGGTGCAAGAGGGAGGGATTCAAATTCCTGGGGCATTGGAACCAGTTCTGTGGGAGTTGGGACCAGTACAAACCGGACGGTCTGCACCTGGGCAGGACTGGAACCAATGTCCTAGGGAGGGTGTTTGTTAGTGCTGTTGGGGAGGGTTTAAATTAATGTTGCAGAGGGATGGGAACTGATGCAGGAAGTCGGAGGGAAGTAAAACGGGGACAGAAAAAAAATGCAGTAAGGGGGAAAGCATAAGGCAGAGAAGCCATAGTCAAAAATCAAAAAGGGGGACAGTACAAGGTACAGTGACTGAGGGGCGCTCAGTGAATAGGCCCAATAATACTAGAAGGAATAAAACATGAAGTAAAAACATAAATGGAAAGCGAAGCAGCAGGTTATTACATGAAGATTTGGGTTCAATGATAAGGAAAATTAGGAGAAAAATTAAAAGGAAAAATAACTTGGGAGAGGTCACTGATAGAGGGCTTAAGATTCAAAATGGAGGTATAAAAGCCAACATAAGGGTACATTACCTGAATGCTCATAGTATTCAGAATAAGGTAAATGAGTTGATGCCGCAAATCATCGTGAATGACTATGATTTAGTGGCCATTACTGAAACATGGGTAAAGGTTGGTCACGATTGGGAGTTAAATATCCAAGGGTATCGAACTATTGGGAAGTACCGAGTGGATGGTAAGGGAGGTGGTGTAGCTCTGTTATTTAAGGATGACATCCGGGCAGTAGTGAGGGATGACAACGGTGCATTGGAGGATAAGGTTGAATCCATTTGGGTAAAAATCAGGAATAGTAAGGCGAAAAGTCACTGATTGGAGTAGTCTACAGGCCACCAAATAGTAACATTGCAGCGGGGCAGACAATAAACAAAGAAATAACTGATGCATGTAGAAATGGTACAGCAGTTATCATGGGGAATTTTAATCTACATGTCGATTGCTTTAACCAGGTCGGTCAAGGCAGCCTTGAGGAGGAGTGTATAGAATGTATCCGCGATAGTTTCCTAGAACAGTATGTAATGGAACCTATGAGGGAACAAGTGATCCTAGATCAGGTCCTGTTTAATGAGACAGGATTGATTAATGATCTCATAGTTAAGGATCCTCTCGGAAGGAGCGATCACAATATGGTGGAATTTAAAATACAGATGGAGGGTAAGAAGGTAACATCAAGCACTAGTGTTTTGTGCTTAAACAAAGGTGATTACAATGGGATGAGAGAAGAGCTGGCGAAGGTAGACTAGGAGCAAAGACTTTATGGTGAAACAGTTGGGGGACAGTGGGGAACCTTCCAAGTGATTTTTCACAGTGCTCAGCAAAAGTTTATACCAAAAAAAAGGAAGGACGGTGGAAAAAGGTAAAATCGACCGTGGATATCTAAGGAAATAAGGGAGAGTATCAATTGAAGGAAAAAGCATACAAAGTGGCAAATATTAGTGGGAGACGAGATGATTGGGAAATCTTTAGGGGCCAACAGAAAGCTATTAAAAAAGCTTTAAAGAAAAGAAAGATAGATTATGAGAGTAAACTTGCTCAGAATATAAAAACAGATAGCAAAAGATTCTACAAATATATAAAACAAAAAAGAGTGGCTAAGGTAAGTATTGGTCCTTTCGAAGATGTGAAGAGAGATTTAATAATGGGAGATGAGGAAATGGCTGAGGAACTGAACAGTTTTTTGCGTCGGTCTTCACAGTGGAAGACACAAATAACATGCCAGTGACTGATGGAAATGAGGCTATGACAGCAGGTGAGGGCCTTGATACGATTGTTATCACAAAGGAGGGAGTGATGGGCAAGCTAATGGGGCTAAAGGTAGACAAGTCTCCTGGCACTGATGGAATGCATCTAAAAGAGATGGCTAGGCAAATTGCAAATGCACTTGTGATAATTTAACAAATTTCACGAGACTCTAATGTGGTCCCAGCAGATTGGAAATGAGCAAATGTGATACCACTGTTTAAAAAAGGAGGTAGGCAGAAAGCGGGTAATTTTAGGCCAGTTAGCACAACTTCAGTAGTAGGGAAGATGCTGGAATCTATTATCAAGGAAGAAATAGCAAGGCATCTGGATGGAAATTGTCCCATTGGACAGACGCAGCATGGGTTCATAAATGGCAGGTCATGCCTAACTAATTTAGTGGAGCTTTTTGAGGACATTACCAGTGCAGTACATAACGGGAAGCCAATGGATGTGGTATATCTGGATTTCCAGAAAGCTTTTGACAAGGTGCCAAAAGGTAGCGGCATAAGATAATGATGCATGGCATTAAGGGTAAAGTAAGACCAGTGAAGCTGTTGAGGCTCCTTCATTAATATATTCAAGATAAAGATAGATAGTTTTTGGAAGAATAAAGGAATAAAGGGTGATGGTGTTCGGGCAGGAAAGTGGAGCTGAGTCCACAAACGATCAGCCATGATCTCATTGAATAGCGGAGCAGGTTTGAAGGACCAGATGGTCTACTCCTGCTCCTAGCGTTCTTATGTAAGTAGTAGCATGAATAGAGGATTGGTTAATTAATAGAAAGCTAAGAGTGGGGATTAATGAGTGTTTCTCTGGTTGGCAATCAGTAGCTAGTGGTGTCCCTCAGTTTCAGTGTTGGGCCCACAATTGTTCACAATTTACATAGATGATCTGGAGTTGGGGACCAAGTGGAAGTTTGTAGATGACACTATGATGAGTGGCAAAGCAAAAAGTACAGAGAATACTGGAAGTCTGCAGAGGGATTTGGATAGTTTAAGTGAACGGGCTAGGGTCTGGCAGACGGAATACAATGTTGACAAATGTGAGATTAACATATTAAAACATGCTGCTGTGAAGAGTTTGGTTTCCTAGCTCATGAGTCGCAAAAAGTTGGTTTGCAGGTGCAACACGTGATTAAGAAGGCGAATGGAGTTTTGTCCTTCATTGCTAGAGGGATGGAGTTTAAGACTAGGGAGGTTATGCTGCAACAGTATAAGGAGTTAGTGAGGCCACACCTGGTGTATTGTGTTCAGTTTTGGTCTCCTTACCTGAGAAAGGACGTACTGGCACTGGAGGGTGTGCAGAGGAGATTCACTAGGTTAATCCCAGAGTTGAGGGGGTTGGATTATAAGGAGAGGTGAGTACACTGGAACTGTACTCGTTGGAATTTAGAAGGATGTGGTGGGATTTTATCGAAACATATATAATTATGAAGGGAATAGATAGATGCCCTATTATGTATTTTCTTTTATTTCCTTTTCTTCTCATGTACTTAATGATCTGTTGAGCTGCTTGCAGAAAAATACTTTTCACTGTACCTTGGTACACGTGACAATAAACAAATTCAAGTCCAAAGACTGGGCGGAATTCTCCCCCCCCCCCCCCCCCCCCCCGCCCCCCACGCCGGGTGGGAGAATCGCCCGGGCACCGCGCGAGTCCCATCACGCCGCCCCGACGCCCGCACGCGATTCTCCCACCCCCCCAAACCGGCGTGGCGAGAATCACGGCTGGCCGCTGGGAGAATCACCGCTTGCCGTTTGTAACGGGCAAGCGGCGATTCTCTGGCCCGGACAGGCCGAGCGGCCTGGCCAACACAACAGGTTCCCGCCGGCGCTGTCCACACCTGGTTTCTGCCGGCGGGAACAGCGCGGGAATGCTGGCGGGGCGGCCAGTGGGGGGGGGGGGGGGAGGGCGGTTCCTGCACCGGGGGGGGCCTCAAAAAGGGTCTGGCCGCCCTGGATCACTAAGGACCTCCTTTTCTCCACCGCCCCACAAGAACCATCCGACATCTTCTTGCGGGATGGCCGCGGGGAGGACGGCAACAGCGCATGCGTGGGTGACGTCATTTAGGCAGCGCTGGTCGCGTCATTTACGCGGCGCCACTCCTAGCCCCCCGGGGGCAGGAGAATAGGGGGCTGGGAGCGGCCTCCGACGCCGGAGTGAACCACTCCGGTTTTCTCTCCGGCGTCGGGACTTAGTCTCCCGAGGGGAGAATTGCGCCCAGGATAGATGCGGGGAGGTTGTTTCCACTGGTGGGTGAAAGCAGAACTAGGGGGCATAGCCTCAAAATAAGGGGAAGTAGATTTAGGACTGAGCTTAGGAGGAACTTCCTCATCCAAAGGGTTGTGAATCTATGGAATTCCCTGCCCTGTGAAGCAGTTGAGGCTCCTTCATTAAATGTTTTCAAGATAAAGATAGATAGTTTTTTGAGGAGTAAAGGAATAACGGGTTATGGTGTTCGGGCGGGAATGTGGAGCTGAGTCCACAAAAGATCAGCCATGATCTTATTGAATGGCGGAGCAGGCTCGAGGGGCCAGATGGCCTACACCTGCTCCTACTTCTTATGTTCTTATGTTTTATGATGCCACCTCAAAGGCCTACGAGCTGGCTTTTACCTCATGATCTAACGGTCTTCAGAATATTGTTTGCTGATTGCATTTATTCTACCCCAATGTTGGTACAGTGTCATCTCTAAAATAGTGAGTCTTTTCCACCAGATCTTGGCTAAATTTAATTCAGTGTTTCTCAAAACAGTTTTGATGAAAGGTCATTGACACAAAACCTCCAGGCTTCTCTTCACAGATGCTACCTGACCTACTCAGTGTTTCCAGCTTTTTGCTTATTACTCAGACTTTGAGTATTTTGCTTTAAATTCAAAATGTGGTATGTTGAATAACGCAGAAGGTTGCCCCTGGATTTGAACAAAATGTGTATAAGCAGAGGCAAAAGCCCAGTGCAACTCATTTAAAATCAGTCCTTCTGAAAACATAGAGTCCTGCTCGATCTGGTTCTGTATCGTAGTAAGAAGTCTTACAACACCAGGTTAAATTCCAACAGGTTTGTTTGGAATCACTAGCTTTCGGAGCGCAGCTCCATCATCAGGTGAGGAAAGAGGTAGATTCCACAAATACATATATAGACAAAGTCAATGATTCAAGATGATACTTTGAGTGCGAGTCTTGACAGGTAATTAAGTCTTTACAGGTTCAGACGGTGAGACCGGAGAGAGGGATAATCACAGGTTAAAGATGTGTGAATTGTCTCAAGCCAGGACAGTTGGTAGGATTTTGCCAGCCCAAGCCAGATGGTAGGGGGTGAATGTAATGAGACATGAATCCCAGGTCCCGGTTGAGGTTGTACCCATGCATGCGTAATTTGGCTATAGGTTTCTGCTCAGGATGCACTTGAGAAAGGAGCAGTGCTCCGAAAGCTAGTGATTCAAAACAAACCCATTGGACTTTAACCTGGTGTTGTAAGACTTCTTACTGTGCTCACCCCAGTCCAACGCCAGAATCTCCACATCGTGAATGGTTGTAAATTAGAAGAGGGGGGTGTGCAGCGGGACGTGGGTGTCCTTGTGCACCAGTCACTGAAGGTAAGCATGCAGGTGCAGCAGACGGTAAAGAAGGCTAACGGTATGTTGGCCTTCATTGCAAGAAGTTTTGAGTAGCGAAGAATGTGTTGCTGCAAATATACAGGGCCTTGGTGAGGTCACACCTAGAATATTATGTGCAGTTTTGGTCTCCTTTTCTGAGGGTGTTCTTGCTCTTGAGGGAGTGCCGCGAAGGTTTACCAGACTGATTCCCGAGATGGCGGGACTGTCATATGAGGAGAGATTGACTAGGTGAGGATTGTTCTCACTGGAGTTCAGAAGAATGAGGGGGATCTCATAGAGACTTAGAAAATTCTAACAGGATTAGACAGGGTAGATATTCCCAATGGTGTCCAGAACGAGAGGTCAGTCTGAGGATTCAGGGTAAAACCATTTTGGGCAGAGATGAGGAGACATTTCTTCACCCAAAGAGTGGAGAGTCTGGGGAATTCTTAAAAAAAAATTTAGAGTACCCAATTATTATTTTTTCAAATCAAAGGGCAATTTAGCATGGCCAATCCACCTAACCTGCACATCTTTTGGGTTGTGGGGGTGAAATCCACGCAGACACAGGGAGAACGTGCAAACTCCACACGGACAGTGACCCAGCGCTGGGATTCGAACCCGAGTCCTCAGCACCGTAGACCCAGTGCTATCCACTGCGCCACCGTGCTGCCCTGAGCCTGTGGAATTCTTTACCACAGGAAGTAATTGATGCTAAAACATTGAATATATTCAAGAGGCGGCTAGATATAGCACTTGGGAAGAATGGGATCAAAGGCTATGGGGGAAAGCAGGATTAGGCTATTAAGTTGGATGATCAGATATGATCGTGATGAATGGCGAAGCAGGCTCGAAGGGCCAAAAGGCTTCCTCCTGCTCCTATCTTCTATGTATCTATGTATTACCTGATGAAGGAGCCATGCTCCGAAAGCTAGTGATTCCAAACAAACCTGTTGGATTTTAACCTGGTGTTGTAAGACTTCTTACTGTGCCTACATTATTATATAATTTTACATGTGGTGTGCTTAAAAGTGATGGCATATTTTAATTTAGAATATGGCAACTGAAAATTTAGCCGTGAAGAAGTCAGAACTCGAAGGATGATGAGTTGGACACCTTTTGGCTCGAGATTGAGCAGAGGAGAGTTCATACTGTAGGCTCAGGAAAATCTCAACCTCCTAGAAAACTTGGAAGTAGGTAACGGACATCCTTACAGCGAGCAGTAAGAAACTTTTTAAAATAAATTTTGAGTACCCAATTATTTTCTTCCCCAATTAAGGGGCAATTTAGTGTGGCCAATCCACCTAACCTGCACATCTTTGAGCTGTGGGCGGAAACCCACACAGACACGGGGAGAATGTGCAAACTCCACACAGACAGTGACCTGGGCCAGGATCAAACCCATTCCCCAGCGTTGCAGGAAGCAGCGCTAACCACTGCGCCACCGTGCCACCCAGTGCCGAAAGAAACTTAATGATTTAATACATTCAGCCTGGGTTGTGTATATCTTAATAAAAAAGTGATTTTTAAAACTTTAAATCTTTCTGACTGCAAAAGTTAAGAAAGGGATTCATGGTTGTTCTCCCTACTCAGGTTTTCATGTCTCAAATGCAATCTTGACGACTATTTCCTAACTTTCTGAGGTGTCCAAAATGCAGGAACATTTGGTATGCTATGAACTAGCCCATTCAATGTAATTAAGACTGTCTTCTTGCTAACCTTCACAGGTGTCTGGAAAAGCTTGGAGAAGGTTCTGACCTACTCATAAAGTTCCCCCAGGGCACAGGTTTTCAGCTGACTCCGTACTTAAAAACACAATAGCAAGATTTTTAAAAGACATCCATTTCTTTCTACAGGAAAATCAGGCCCACAATGTTCAATGACTTAGAGGGGGACTGGCCTACATAAAGGATCCCACTGAACAGGAGGAGCATGTTTGCCAACTGTTGCATCACTCAAACCGAGTAATAAGTGGTGATGCAGATTTTGGGCTAAGTCAAGGTAAAACGCCAGGGTCCCAGGTTTGATTCCCTCTTGGGTCACTGTCTGTGCGGAGTCTGCACGTTCTCCCCGTATCTGCATGGGTTTCCTCCAGGTGCTCCGGTTTCCTCCCGCAGTCCAAAGATGTGCAGGTTAGGTGGATTGGCCATGCTAAATTGTCCTGCGTGTTCAAAGAAGGTTAGGTGGAGTTACTGGGTTATGGGGATATGGTGGCGGTGTGGGCTGAGATAGGGTGCCCTTTTCAAGGGCTGGTGCAGACTCGATGGGACGAATGGCCTCCTTCTGCATTGCAAATTCTATGATTCAGTGACTCTATATCATCAAGATGACAGTTAATTTGATGAAAAAATAATTGTGCTTTTTCTTTGTTTTCACAGAATCCGCGGTGACAGCAGAGCAGAATGTAGGTGAGGTTCACACAGCAGCAGAGATACCCGTTGTAGCGCACAAAGACTCCGAGAGACGAATAGAGTGAAGTCGATGAGGCTTTATTAAGCGTGACTGTTTCCCCCGCAGTTCAGTAGTAGACTACCTGCGGGGGAGGGCTCCAGGTACTTATACTCCGCCTTCAGGGTGGAGCAAGAGGTCAACGTCCAACCAGGACCCGGGATCTGCCAGCCAATGACATCATTGCTTCACAGTCCCACATGACCCCTAATGCATACTACCACACCCGTAAGAGAGTTAATGTAGGTGAGTACATCACAGTCATGAGAATGTCACTTCAAGAAATGTTTGGCTGTTCATGTTACTGCAGTGATGTCAGAGTGTGGGTGGAGCTGAGCTCTGGCTCTGCTTTTTAGTTTCACTTTGAGAAAAGCTTGTGTGTGTCTGTGTTTTCTTGCTTTCGTTTTCAGTATTGGAGCTGAAGCCAGACAAAGCAGGTATACTGCTGTTCTCTCTGCCATGAAAAGACTATCTCTTGATCATTTGGTGAATTCAGAATTGTAAACGTTTTCAGTGGTGTAAACCTGATGTGCTTCTGTTAAAAGGTGTTTCTTTTGTCTTCTGGATGTTGCTTGGGATGTTATTAAGGATTACTTAGTGTTGTATTTTTTGGGTGTTGTATTTGAATTAATGGTTGCTAAGATGTTCACTGTATGTTTTAAACTTGAGTTCATACAATAAACATTGTTTTGCTTTAAAAAATACTTTTCCATTTCTGCTGCAGCACACCTGTAGAGTGGGCCGTGTGCTCCCCATGCCACAATCTATTTAAAGTTGGGGGGCAGATGAACTCCATGATACACTTTGGGGTTCTCTAAACTCTGGCCCATAACAAATTGGGGGCTCGAGGGGGGTAAATGTCTATCTATTGGATTGGCTTAATGAAATTAAAGACAGTGAGGGGTGAGCATATTGTGGTTGGTTTTCAGGTGTGGTATTTTAGTTTAAGTGGGGAGTGTGTTGTGGACAATGGCTCTTTCAGAGGTTCAGACGTTTTTGGGGGTGAAGACGGTCACACGCAGTACCTTACTGACAGAGACTAAAAGCTGACAGTTAGAGTTGGCAAAAACATTGCAGTTAACATTACCTGCCAAAATGCGAAAATATGAGGTAATTATGGCTGTGGCTAAGCATTTAAAATTGCTTGAGATACAGTTTGACTCACTGGAAATGGCAAAAGTTCAGTTACAACTTAAACAAATGGAACATGGAAAAGAATTAAAGCAGCTTGAACATGAAAGAGGTAGAGAGGAAAAAGAAAGAGAGAGAGAAGAGAAAAGAAAAGAAAGAATAGCCCTAGAAGAACAAAAAGAAAGAGAAAGGGAGATACAGATCAGGGAAAAAGATAAAGAGAGAGAGTTTGAACTTCAGAAAATGGCCATGAAACATGACAACCAGTTAAAATTGGCAGACGTAAAGGGAAACGTACAGTTGGATGATAGTGATAAGGATAGTGAGAAAGGGCATCATAGTCAAAGGCTTGGAGGGGATCTATTTAAATATGTGCAAGCATTGCCAAGGTTTGACGAGAAGGAGGTGGAAACCTTTTTCATTTCATTTGAGAAGGTAGCTAAACAAATGAAATGGCCACAGGACATGTCGGTATTACTGATTCAAACAAAGCTGGTAGGTAGGGCTAGTGAAGTGTTTGCATCACTACCGGAGGAGGTATCTGGGATATATGAAGAGGTGAAAAAATCCATCTTAGGTGCATATGAACTAGTGCCTGAAGCCTACAGACAAAGGTTTAGAAATTTAAGGAAAGAATTTGGTCAAACATACATGGAGTTTGAAAGGCTCAAACAGAGTAATTTTGATCGGTGGATAAGGGCTTAGAAAATAGACCAAATACATGAAGCTCTCAGAGAAATTATACTTTTGGAGGAGTTAAAAAGTTCAATTCCTGATGTAGTGAGAACTCATGTGGAAGAGCAGAGGGTTAAAACTGCGAGGTTAGCAGCAGAAATGGCAGATCATTATGAATTAGTTCATAAATCAAAGTTTGGTTTCCGACATCAGTTTCAGCCTGTGAGGGATAGAAACTGGGGATATGAGAAATACTCAAGTGGTAAAGTGATCTGATGGGAGATAATAAGAGGTGAGTACCTCAGATTAAAAAATAAATCCAGGAGATTATCATAGAATTTACAGTGCAGAAGGAGGCCATTTGGCCCATCGAGTCTGCACCGGCTCTTGGAAAGAGCACCCTACCCAAGGTCAACACCTCCACCCTATCCCCATAACCCAGTAACCCCACCCAACACTAAGGGCAATTTTGGACACTAAGGGCAATTTATCATGGCCAATCCACCTAACCTGCACATCTTTGGACTGTGGGAGGAAACCGGAGCACCCAGAGGAAACCCACGCACACACTGGGAGGATGTGCAGACTCCGCACAGACAATGACCCAAGCCGGAATCGAACCTGGAACCGTGGAACTGTGAAGCAATTGTGCTATCCACAATGCTACCGTGCTACCGTGGAGGGTGGAAAAGAAATGAAAAGTTTCAAATATTTTCACTGTAATAAACTAGGCCATGTCAAGTCACAGTGTTGGTGGTTGAAGAAAAGCACTGGGAAGGCTGATGTGGTAAAACAGGATAAGACGGTGAGGTTTGTTAGAGTGGTAAAGGAAAACCCAAGTGAAGCGAAGGAGGTGCAAAAGATTGTACAGCCTGATCAAGAGGTGATTGATAAGAAGGTGCCAGATCTCTTTGAAGAATTTGAAAATGAAAATCACTTATTGTCACAAGTAGGCTTCAAATGAAGTCACTGTGAAAAGCCCCTAGTCGCCACATTCCGGCGCCTGTTCGGGGAGGCTGTTATGGGAATTGAACCGTGTTGCTGGCCTGCCTTAGTCTGCTTTCAAAGCCAGCGATTTAGCCCTGTGCTAAACAGCCCCTTGGGTTTACTTGTGTGGGTAAAATTTACTCATGCGTATCAGGAGGAGCAGGTAAAGAAGTCACAATTTTAAGAGATACGGGAGCTAGTCAACCCTTAATGGGAAGAGAATGGGAGTTATGTAGTTTGGGAAGAATATTGCCAGAAAAGGTGGTAATATGTGGAATTCAGGGTGAGAGGAGTAGTGTTCAATTATATAAGGTAAGGTTGGAAATTTCAGTGAAGAGTGATGAAGTGGTAGTAGGAATAATAGAGAAACTATCTTGTCCAGGAATACAGTTTATCTTGGGTAATGATACAGCTGGATCGCAGGTGGGAGTGATGCCTACTGTGGTTGATAAGCCAGTGGAAAATCAGACAACTGAAGTGTTGAACGACGAATATCCTGGGATTTTTCCAGATTGTGTAGTAACAAGGTCGCAAAGTGACAGGTTAAGCCAAGAGGAGAAAGCAAAGAGTGAAGACGAAGTGGAAGTTCAATTATCAGAAACGATTTTTGATCAGATGGCTTAAAAAGAACAAGAACAGGTGGAGGATGAGGCAGATATTTTTAATTCAGGAAAATTGGCAGACTTACAACAAAAGGATATAGAAATAAAACAAATGTATCAGAAAGCATATATGGAAGAGGAATCTGAGTGTATACCAGAGTATTATTACCGTAAAAGTGATGTCTTGATGAGACCTTGGAGACCTTTACATATGCAGGCGGATGAAAAGTGGGCAGAAGTTCATCAAGCAGTATTGCCGGTAGGGTATAGAAAGGAAGTTTTGCGAGTTACGCATGTGGTACCAATGGGAGTTCATTTGGGAATAAGGAAAACTCAAGCTAAAATATAAAAACATTTTTGTTGGCCTGGACTACATAAAGATGTAGTTAAAATTTTGCCAATCATGTCACACATATCAAGAGATAGGGAAACCTCAACAAGTGATAACACCAATGCCCTTAAAACCCATTCCAGCATTTGAGGAACCTTTTACAAGGGTCATAATTGATTGCGTGGGACCGCATCCTAAAACGAAAAGTGGGAATGAATATCTTTTGACTATAATGCATGTGTCTGCGAGGTTTCCAGAGGCCATTCCAGTACATAATATTACAGCTAAAAAGATTGTGGAGGAGTTACTCGAAATCTTTACTCGATATGGACTACCCACAGAAATACAATTTTACTTCAAGGTTATTCAAAGAAGTTATGGATAGTTTAGGAATAAAACAATTTAAATCAATTGTGTACCATCCAGAATTGCAGGGAGCGTAAGAAAGGTGGCATCAGACATTAACGACAATGTTGGGGGCGTATTGTCAAGATTATCCAGAGGATTGGGATGAAGGAATTCCATTCATACTGTTTGCAATTAGGGATGCATCTAACGAGTCAACCAAATTCAGTCCTTTTGAACTAATTTTTGGTCATGAGGTAAGAGGACCACTTAAATTAATTAAGGAACAATTGGTGAGTGAAAAATCGGAAATTACATTATTGGATTACGTGTCAAATTTTAGGGAACGATTAAATAGAGCAGGTGAATTGGCTAGACAACATTTAAAAGTTGAACAAAATGTGATGAAATGGGTCGCGGACAAGAAATGCAAAGTTCGTAGTTTTGCCAGTGGAGATAAAGTTTTAGTGTTGTTACCAGTGGTAGGTGAACCTTTAAAAGCAAGGTTTTGTGGACCTTATCAGATTGAAAGGAAATTAAGTGAGGTGAATTATGTGGTAAAAACACCAGATAGAAGGAAGACTCACCGAGTGTGTCCTGTGAATATGCTTAAAAGGTACTTTGAAAGGGAAGGAGAGATAAAGGAGGAGGTTTTAATGATTCTAACTCAAAGTGACGAACCAAATCCAGATGACTGTGAATTTGTCATACCTTAAATTAAATTGGAAAATGAGGATGTTCTTAAAAATTGGGATAAATTGTTGAGTTAGCTTCAAGAGGAAAAACGGACTGACCTGAAAGAGTTATTGATATCACATGGGCAAGTTTGTGGAGATAAATTGGGAAGTACTAAAATGGCTATACATGATGTAGATGTGGGAAATGCTGTTCCAATCAAACAACATCCAGACAGACTTAACCCTTTAAAAATTGGCACAGGTTAACAAAGAGATTGCGAGTATGCTTAAAAATGGCATAATTGTAGTGGGTTTCAACCAATGGAGCTCACCCATAGTGATGGTACCTAAACCAGACGGTACCCAACGGTTGTGTGTTGATTATAGAAAGGTTAATGCAGTTACAAGAATGGACTCGTATCCTATCCCACGTTTGGAGGATTGCATTGAGAAAGTTGAACAATCAGCTTTTATTTCCAAACTGGATTTACTTAAAGGTAACTGGCAGGTACCTTTATCCAAAAGGGCGAAGGAGCTTTCAGCTTTTATGACTCCAGATGGTATATACCAATTCAAATTTGTGCCATTTGGCATGAAAAACAGCTCAGCCACATTTCAACGGTTAACTAACAAAGTTGTTACGGAATTACCCAATTATTCGGTATACATCAACAATCTGGTAATTTTCAGCCAGACATGGACAGAACATTTGAAACATTTGATGGAGTTATTCGATCAACTTCAGGAGGCGGGTTTGGTAATAAACCTAGCCAAAAGTGAATTTGGAAAAGTCCAAGTCACTTTCCTTGGCCATACAATCGGACAGGGTCGAATGGTCACATGGGATGTGAAACCAACAGTTATTGAGGAGTTTCCAATACCCTCAAGACGAAGGGAAATAATGCGATTTCTTGGCATGAGTGGATTTGATCGAACATTTGTGCAAAAGGTTTGTAGCGTGATTGCTTCACTGATGGACTTGCTGAAGAAACGTCAAAAATTTCAGTGGCCATCGGAGTTTCAACAGGCAGTTAACTGCCTGGAAGCTGTGATAACCAATGCTCATGTGTTGGAAATTACAAGGGACTCTGCGATTAGATTGAACTAAAGAATCTGACTTTAAAGAGACATGCCGAGGCGTAGAGAAATGGATGGATCGTGCAGAGACCTTCTTGTTCAAAGAGACTGTCGATCGAGAAGGATTCCAGTTGGAGGAAGAAGAAAAAAAATCGACAATGTTATTATACCTGTTTGCGTGTGTTGTTTTTTGAAACAAAAAAGTATATTTACGGTGTGCATTTCTTAAAGGATAGTGAAAAGGTGAAAAATGAAACCATCTTGAAGTTGATGGTTTATTTTTTTTTTTTTTGGGGGGAGGTGTCATGAGAAGGTAATGTCGCTTTAAGAAATGTTTGGCTGCTCATGTTACTTAAGTGATGTCAGAGTGTGGGTGGAGCTGAGCTCTGGTTCTGCTTTTTAGATTCACTTTGAGAAAAGCTTGGGTGTGTCTGTGTTTTCTTGGTTTCCTTTTCAGTGTTGGAGCTGAAGCCAGACAAAGCAAGTGTACTGCTGTTCTCTCTGCCATGAAAAGACTATCTCTTGATCATTTGGTGAATTCAGAATTATAAATGTTTTCAGTAGTGAATGTAAACCTGATGGCTTCTGTTAAAAGGTGTTTCTTTTGTCTTCTGGATGTTGCTTGGGATGTTATTAAGGATTACTTAGTGTTGTATTCTTTGGGGGTTGTATTTGAATTAATGGTTGCTAATATGTTCACTGTATGTTTTAAAAAAGTTAACTTGAGTTCGTAGAATAAACATTGTTTTGCTTTCAAAAATACTTTTCCATTTCTGCTGTACCACACCTGTAGAGTTGGCCGTGTGCTCCCCATACCAGAATCTATTAAAAGTTATGGGTCAGGTGAACTCCATGATACACTTTGGGTTTCTCTAAACTCTGGCCCATAACATCACAGCAACTGTAGCGCTGAAGCTGCAGCAGAGGAACGGGAGGCCTTGCAGCAAGTTGATATTTCTGATTGTGAAATGGATGTTGAGGGACATCCCATGGTAGCGGGGGCCTGGGATGACATGGCTCCTGTTTTGGAAGAGGACCAGCTGGTGTATTCTGCCACATGCGCAGGAGGGTGTCTTCTCCGCGCTGGCCATGGCGGAGCCCTACAGTGGCCGGCATGGAAGGATGGAGTGCCCCCATGGCACAGGCCTGCCCGCAGGTTGGTGGGCCCCGATCACGGGCCGGGCGAACGTGGGGGCCCCCCCCAGTGTCGGATCCCCCGGCGCCCCCCCCCCCCCCCCCCCCCCCCCCCCCGAGGACCGCACCAACCAATTTACCTGCCAGGTCCCGCCGTGTGGGACCATGTCTAATACACGCCGGCGGGACTGGCCAGAAACCGACGACTGCTCGGCCCATCGGGGCCCGGAGAATTGCCGCGGGGGGCCGCTGCCAATGGCTGCCGACCGGCGTGGCGAGATCCCGGCCCCCGCCCGGAAACCAGTGCCGAAGAATACGGCAGCCGGCGTCGGAGCGGCGGGGCGGGATTGACGCCGCTCCCCGGGGATTCTCCAACCCAGCAGGGGGTCGGAGAATCCCGCCCCTTATGTTTTAAAAGTTGTGTTTTTCATTAGTATATTTATGTCTTGTTTACTTCATTGGCATTAATCAGTTATCATTAATATGCCAAGGGTCGACACGGTAGCACAGTGGTTAGCACAGTTGCTTCACAACACCAGTGACCCGAGTTCGATTCCTGACTTGGGTCCCTGTCGATGTGGAGTCTGCACGTTCTCCCCGCGTCAGTGCATGGGTTTCCTCCGGGTGCTCCGGTTTCCTCCCGCAAGTCCCAAAAGATGTGCTTGTTAGGTGAACTGGACATTCTGGATTCTTCCTCAGTGTACCTGAACAGGCCCCAGAGTGTAGCGACTGGGGGATTTTCACAGTAACTTCATTGTAGTGTTGATGTAGGCCTACTTGTGACATTAATAAAGATTATCATTATCTTATATTTAAAAATTGTGTTTTGATGTTGCAGTAATACATTTGTAGAAGTCTGTTAAGTTTAGCGGATAACATTTTTTTGTATCCAATTATTTTTTTGAAATTAAGGGGCAATTTAGCGTGGCCAATCCACCTAACCTGCACATCTTTGGGTTGTGGGGGTGAAACCCATGCAGACATGGGGAGAATGTGCAAACTCAACACAGACAACGACCCGGGGCTGGGATTCGAACCCGGGTCCTCAGCACCGCAGTCCCAGTGCTAACCACTGCGCCGCATGCTGCCCACTGGTAACAGTTATAAGCAAAAATATTGTTATGTATACAAAATATTGATACCATGTTAACATTTAATTTAACATTTCATTTTAATAACTGGAGTATGACATTTCCGTTCATAACTACCTCAACTTTTCCAAATTTGTTGTAATATAATATTTTTTTACATTAACGCAACAATCAATAAAATATTTTAGTTACTTTATCACAACTGCTCTGTTGTCTTATTTTGGGAAATAAGGAGGGAGAGAAGGAGGGAGGGAGGGGAGGGAGGTATGGGTATATCAATTGTCATCTAAGGCATCAAAATTTCCTAAAGCATTTGAAGTAGCCAACCTGTATATTTCTCACAATAATAATTCAGATCATTTCTTAAGAGGCTTGTAAAGATCAACCGTACATCAGGGAGACTCTGAAACAACACTGCTTCCAATAGATAGAAACATGCAAAATGAACTTTCGCTGAATTTTATTACATGCACTCCAAACCCACTTTCTAAATGAAAGTTCTTTTTCATTGAATTATCAGCCTCATAACAAGCCAACGTTTAAAAGAAATCTTTCTTTCACTTCCTGTGCATTTTAAAAACCTTTTAAACACTTTTATAAAGGTTAGCCTACCTAAAACAAATCCTCTCCAAAGTGCCTCGTGCCTCTGCTCACTGCAGTTAGAAGAACAAAAAAAAAACTGGAAATGCTTACATGATACTGGGACAAGCAGGCAAAGTTAGCGCTGTCTTGTTAATTTCTATTCAGTCCGGTTCAGCCAACGCTTCCATGAAAACTCTATTAGAAACAGGTCAGTACAATAGTTGCATGATCATCATTCGACTTTTAATTCCAGGTACTTTATTGAGTTTAAATTACATCACCTGCAGTGGTGGGATTCGAACCTGGATCCCCAGATCATTATCCTGAGTCTTTCAATAACTAGTCCAGCGACAGTACCACTATGCCACTGTCGCCCCACAGTTGCTTTGCCAACAGAGAGACTGCGGGAGTAAGGGCCTTCATTTTAAGCGAGAAATCATTCGTATTTTTCTCGAAAGGCATTTCCATTAATGAGCTGCTACTTATTCATTTCTCTGTACTATTTGTGACTCTGCCTGGGCCATTCTCTCAGACATCTATTAAAGTAAATTTGTGTTTTTTTCTATTGATATATGGCAGCTATTAAAACCAAAAATGACATTTAAATCTCACAGTTATTTATTTGTCAATGCTCCGTTGGATGATAACTTGAAAAATCTGGAAATGGGGCCATTATTTGCAGAATAACAATTTGCTGGTGTGGAGGTTTCCAGTATTACTACCTGGTTGCAAATAATTTTAATATGCTGCAGCAACCTGAGCATGTGACTGACTATGAAGCAATAACAAATACTGGCCTGTTAATTTTGGATGATCATTCAGAGATTTGAAGTTGAAATTCCATGAAGGTTCAGATCTAGCTCCTCCAATCATTAAAAGCTTCAAGCTAGTATCTGGGGCGTCATTCTCCGACCCCCCAGAGGGTCGGAGAATGGCCGTTGGCCGCCGTGAATCCCGCCCCCGCCGGTTGCCGAAGTCTCCGAAGGGAGAAAAGTCGGCGGGGCGTTAATGTCGCCGCTACCGCGGAGAATGTCACGGGTCTGCGCAAGGCAGCCGATTTTCGGCCTGCCGATATTCTCCCTTCCGGATGGGCCGAAGACCCGTCGACGTGATGACCGTTCACGTCGACGTAAATTAAACCTCCTTTTCATCGGCGTGACCCTGTGCTCCAGGTTCACGCCGACCAGCGTGGAGGTGAGTGACGGCCTGGGGGGTTGGCTCTGGGCAGGCGATGGCGTGGCCGCAGTCTGAATGCGTGAGGAGAGGTGTGTCTCGGCTTGTGTGTGTGTGCGGCGGGGGGGGGGGGGGGTGGTTAGAGTAGGCTGGGATCCGGGGGAGTGCCGGGAGGGGGTCCGTGCCGGGGAGGGGGATGGGGGGGGGGGTCCGTGCCGGGGAGGGGGATGGGGGGGTCAGTGCCGGGGAGGGGGGTGGGGGGGTTCCGTGCCGGGGAGGGGGATGGGGGGTCCGTGCCGGGGTGGAGGTTGGGGCGGGGGGTCCGTGCCGGGGAGGGGGATGGGGGGGTCCGTGCCGGGGTGGAGGTTGGGGGGGGTCCGTGCCGGGGTGGAGGTTGGGGGGGGGGTCCGTGCCGGGGAGGGGTTGGGGGGTCCGTGCCGGGGTGGAGGTTGGGGGGGGGGGTCCGTGCCGGGGAGGGGGATGGGGGGGTCCGTGCCGGGGAGGGGGATGGGGGGGTCCGTGCCGGGGAGGGGGATGGGGGGTCCGTGCCGGGGTGGAGGTTGGGGGGGGGGGGGGTCCGTGCCGGGGAGGGGGATGGGGGTGTCCGTGCCGGGGTGGAGGTTGGGGGGGGGGGGGTCCGTGCAAGGGGGGGGTCCCTGCTGGGGAGGGGGATGAGAGGGCAAGTGAGTTGGTCCACCTGGCCAGGTGCCAGCCTCCAACAGTTGGACCCATGCGGTCCATGCCACCTGGCTGGGGGGAGGAGGGGATATGGGCAATGATGACATGTCATCGTTCCCCTCCCCCCACCAGGCCGTCATGTTTTCAGATCATCCAGCGATGTTGGCCGCCGTGGCGGCAGCCGCTCATGTCTATGTTGCCCTGGATGAGGATGAGGAGGAGGAGGAGCGTGCCAGAGAGGCGGCGCAGGCTGCTGCAGAGGGGCAGGCGGCAGCCGCCCAGGCTGGAGGAACACCTGACCGACAGGACGAGGAGGGGGAGGAGGACGTCGCGGCCCCACGGCAACGGAGGCACCCGAGGGCACCCCGTGTGTACGGGCCCAGGCAGTCATACCAGGACCTCACGGACCGGGAATGCAGGAGGAGACTCCGGATGAGCCGGGAAACGGTGGCACACATCTGCCACCTGCTGGCACACCTGTCACCGCGTGGCACTGGCGGGGGACACCCTCTCCCCGTGTCCGTTAAGGTTACGGTGGCCCTGAACATTTATGCAACGGGGTCATTCCAGGCACCGAGTGGGGACCTGTCCAGCATATCGCAGACATCGGTGCACTGGTGCATCCGGGCAGTGACAGATGCCCTATATGCCATGGCGCACCGCTACATCCGCTTCCCCGTGGACCGGGCCAGCCAAGATGCCCGGGCCGTGGGCTTCTCTGCCGTGGCCGGGTTCCCCATGGTCCAGGGCGCGATCGATGGGATGCACGTCGCCGTGCGGCCATCTGCAGATAACAGGGCCGTGTTCACTAATAGGAAGGGGACCTATTCGATGAACGTACAGGTGGTCTGCGACCACCGCATGATGATCCTGCACGTCTGCGCCCGTCACCCAGGCAGTGTACACGACTCATTCGTGTTGTCGCGGTCATCCATCCCCGGCATGTACGAGGGACGCCATCCCCGGCTGAGGGGCTGGTTGCTGGGCGACAGGGGCTACCCATTGCGATCGTGGCTGATGACGCCTATACGGAGGCCACGCAATGAGGCGGAGAACCGCTACAATGATGCCCATGTAGCGACAAGAGGAGTGATAGAGAGGTGCTTTGGCATGCTGAAGATGCGTTTCAGGTGCCTGGACCTCTCTGGGGGTGCCCTCCAGTATCGGTCAGATAGGGTCGGCCGCATCATTGTGGTGTGCTGCGTCCTGCACAACATAGCCCAACAGAGGGGCGATGTGCCGCAGGCAGAGGAGGGCGGAGTGGAGGAGCAGCAGGAAGAGGCGCAGTCCTCCCCAGATGAGGGGGATGGGGGTAATGGTCAGGGCAGACAGGGTGGACACAGGCGGGTGGCTGTCCACCGTTACCGGCTGGCCCAGCGGGCACGGGACAGACTGATAGACGCCCGCTTCACTGACTAGATGGGCGTGGGAATCGGGTAGTATGGCCACAGACCGCACACCATGGCAACAGCCGACCACCCACACCCCCCACCCATCCACCCACCCAGCACCCTCACCCCCCTCCCCAACCCCACCCACCCCACCCGCATGCACACCACCCCCCCCATTGCCGATCCACCTGCGGCACAACGGGCCGGGCTCACACAGTTCCGGCTGGACGCGTGCCTATCGCAGGCCATGGAGGATGATGACAACCCGCCCTGCGGTGAGCTCCTGGCTCTACATCGTTGGACTATGTCTGACCCATGGCCACAGTACCACCATCCACCCGGACCATCCCTGCATGCGGCTGTGACACTGCAGCGCACGGTCCCGTCCTCTGCCTGGGGGATGTTGATGGCGGCCCAGGGGGAAGGGGGCAGACTCACTGGGGCTGAAGTAAGACCACCCCTCACACACACACTTGCGCTCAACGTACATGACACCCCCGCACACTTCGGACAGAGCACAAAGGCAGCTTCTGTAGGTGTAACATTGACTTTAATAACCAAAGGAGTTCATGCACGTGCCCTAGCCCCTAAAACTCATCTGTGCCCTGCAACCGTGCCAACTTACTCAGTGTCTAATTGTTTGGCCTTACGGGCCCTTTGACTACGTCTACGTGGTTCCCCAGATGGTACAGCAGAACTGGAGGTGGACTCCTGTGATTCCTGCCCTCTGACACTGGATCCCTTTGGCGGCCGTTTCCTGGGGCGTCCTGGCCTAGATGGGCCAGGCTGCGGCCCGGGCGACTGGGATGGCGAGCTGACAGCCTGTCCTGCCCGTTGCCCACCCGATGCACCTGGGACGGAAGGGGGGGAGTCCGAGGTGTCGCGGTGTACCGGGACCTCCCCTACAGAGGGAGCCGGAACGGACCACACCCCCTCCTCCACCCTCGGGGTGCCCGATGGCCCCCAGGCCTCTACATGGGTGGGGGATGCGAACGGACTGGCCATCCGACGCCCCACCGACATCTGGCGCTGCCAGTCCTGGAGGCCCGTGCTGGTATCGACAGGGGTCTGCAGGTTTGCAGCCATGGAGCCCAGGGGGTTGGCAAACCCTGTCTGTGACAGTGCGACACCGGCTCGCACATGGCCACTGGCGCCGATGCCCTCAGCGATGGCCTGCAGAGACTGGTCCATGGCCTGCTGAGACTGGGCCATGGCCTGCAGAGACTGGGCCATGGCCTGCTGAGACTGGGCTATGGCGTTGAGCGCCTCTGCCATCTGGCGCTGGCACTGGCTCATGGCCTCCTGTGAGAGGGCAGCCATTTCCTGGGCCACAGACGCCGCCTGCACGGAAAGCCCAGGCCTCGCAAACCGTTCCCCCTGTCTGACACCGTCGCACCCATTGCCTCCACCGCGGACGCCACCCGTGCGGTGTCGGCCTGGGTGGCACTCATGACCGGCACCACTCCCAGCTCCTGGACGCGGGTGGACTCCTCCACCTGCGACCGCAGCCGCCGCAAGCCACCCGTCACCCTCTTCGCTTGTCTCCGGGTCGGTGGTTGCATCGGATCTATGTGTGGGTGTGGTAACTCCAGGAACCCGGGATCCATCTGGGCGGCAGATGTTCGCTTGGGCTGGGCTGCCCTCCGACCGCCCGGCCCCTCTGCTGCTCCTACCTCCACCTGCTGTACCGGGACGGCTGTGTTGTGCGCACCAGTGAGTGTACCAGACGCCTCATCACTAAAGTTCCCAACCGAGGTGAGTGTTTCTGCGATGGTGGAGGGTGTTAGTTACAGCAGTGGCATTGTGTCGTGCCCTTCATCCCACTCTGAGTCCATGGCACTTTGGGGTGGGGGTTCGTCTCCACCCATCCACTCTGAGTCACTGTCCGGTATTTCGTCTTCCTGGGTAGTGCTGTCCCGGGTACTGCTGTCCCGGGTAGTGGTGTCCCGGGTAGTGGTGTCCTGGGTAGTGGTGTCCTGGGTAGTGGTGTCCTGGGTAGTGGTGTCCTGGGTAGTGGTGTCCTGGCTCGGATGTGACGGGGGTCTGTGGCTGCCCCCCTCATCGCTGGGTGCTCGCTCCCGTACGTGACGGGGGTGTCGTCTCCCTGTTGCTCCAGGTCTCTCCGTCTCCCGTGGTGTGCGAGGGGCATCCTGCGGGCGTCGCATGCTGGAGGGTGCGGGTCTCTCCATCTCCCGTGGTCTCCGAGGGGCATCCTGCGGGCGTCGCATGCCGGAGGGTCCGGGTCTCTCCGTCTCCCGTGGCCTCCGAGGGGCATCCTACGGGCGTCGCATGCCGGAGGGTCCGGGTCTCTCCGTCTCCCGTGGCCTCCGAGGGGCATCCTGCGGGCGTCGCATGCTGGAGGGTCCGGGTCTCTCCCTCTCCCGTGGCCTCCGAGGGGCATCCTGCGGGCGGTCTGCATCTGCGGGGATGGGTGCCTGGACGTTTGGTCCTGCGATACACAATGAAGCATGCATGGTTAGACATCAGGCAGTGATCAGGTGATACGGGGAAGGGGGACATAGGGGAGGGGGGATATGGGGTCGGGCTGTCGGTGGCTCACTTGCTACGACGCCCCCGACCTCTGCATCAGCAACCTCCCGGTCCTCAGGTCCACCAGCCAGTTCCAGGGCCCTTTCCTGGTGTTCGGTCAGTGGCCTCTCATCAGCGTGGCCTCCTCCAGTTCTCACATGCTCCCTATTGTTGTGTGCCCGCTTCTCCTGTGGGGGGGGCGGGGGGGGGGTGTGGCAGGGGTAAAAGGCAACACTGTTAGGCAGGTATATGAATGCACGCCATTGGTTGCGCGTGCATTGCAGAGGTTAAGGTTAGGGCTGGATTCACTTGGGGATATGGGGGAGGGGGGGATATGGGGGAGGGGGGATATGGGGGAGGGGGGATATGGGGGAGGGGGGATATGGGGGAGGGGGGGATATGGGGGAGGGGGGATATGGGGGAGGGGGGTATATGGGGGAGGGGGGTATATGGGGGAGGGGGGATATGGGGAGGGGGGATATGGGGGAGGGGGGATATGGGGGGGGGATATGGGGAGGGGGGATATGGGGAGGGGGGATATGGGGAGGGGGGATATGGGGAGGGGGGATATGGGGGAGGGGGGATATGGGGGAGGTGGGATATGGGGGAGGCTCACCCTGCCTGCTCTGACGAGGTCGTTCACCTTCTTGTGGCACTGGATGCCTGTCCGTGGTGTCAGGGCCACAGCGGTGACGGCCTATGCCACTTCCCTCCACAGACGCCGGCTGTGGCGTGGGGCAACTCTGCGGCCGTGCCCGGGATACAGGGCGTCCCTCTTCTGCTCCACCGCGTCCAGGAGCGCCTCCACGTCGCGTGACTCGAACCTCGGGGCTGAGCGGCGGCCAGCCATCCAGTCGGGTGTTGCGGTCGGGTGTTCCGGTCGGGTGGGGGGGAGCAGCGCGGCGTTATGAGCCGTCACGCCGTGCGGCGTGTATGACGCTACACGGCGTGAACCACTGCGCAAGCGCGGATCCCGTTACGTCGCTGCTAGCCCATTTCGGGCCGGAGACTATCGACCCATTTTTCTGACATGACGCAAGTCGGATTTGCGCCGTTTTTTGCACCGATCGGCGGACTTTCCGCCGATAACGGAGAATTTCGCCCCTGATGTAGCGCAGAGCAGAATGTCCCCTGCTTGATTCACATTCCACTTGGAAATATGTGTCCAATTCTGATTCTCTTCCCACATCTCGTGGCGCACTAAGGCAGACTTAGCTAATAATTCTAGGAACAGGGGGTAATCTGTCGCCAGCGGTTTATTGCGCAAGGAGGCACCACTCCCAATCAAACATGGCTGACCAGGAGTATCTCCCACCTTTACCACAAGCCACCGGCATGTTGGAAGAATTTGCAGGTTAGCATTTAACCTGTTTGGCTATGTTGTGAAAGCACCTTCCTTGGCCAACAAGCCCTGGGATGGGACTGGAATCCGGAGCTTCTGGCTCAGAGGCAGGGACGCCTGCAGATCCTGCAGGAGAATGGACCTGTGGTCAGTGGCGGGGTTGGGTCAGTCTTTATGGCATTAACAACTCATGTATGATAGATCCTCTGGGTGAGGCCTGTGGGATCCTCACCTCTGTGCCATACGCCAAATTCTATGTCAGTGACAGACCCGCCCTCCGCCACCCCCGCGACCTCAAGGGCCCATTCCTCATAGAGGGTGAGGACTCACTCTGATGTCTGGCACCCCACCTCCCATCTGGGGCCTCACCCGTCTGTCGTGGGCCAACCTCTCCTGTTGGGACACAGAGAGGCATCGTGAGCCGCACGTGTCGTTCATCGTGGGGCTGGCTGTGGGTTTACTGGGTATGGAGATGGGGCATATGGGAGGGGTTTTGGGGTGAAGGGGAGTAGGGGGGATGGGGTGTATGGGGGTTGGTGGTGTGGGTGGCACTGCTGGACATGGGTGGGCTGGAGCATTGGACAGTGCTGGACCGGGGCATGGGATAGTGCTGGACAGGGGCGGTGCCAGGCGCAGCCTCGAGGGGTGAGGGCAGTGCCAGGTTGCCAGGTGGCCGGTGCAAATCCACCCCTTCATCCTGGTGGTGGTCGTTGATCTTCTGATGGCACTAGGTGCCGGTCCTCCTGATGATACTCCCCGAGCTGATAGCCTCTGCCACTTTCTCCCAGGTGACACTGGCTGTCCTGTGGCTGACCCTCCGAGCCCCTTGGAGGGAACAGGGTATCTATCCCGCCTGATCTCGACCGCTTCCAACAATCTGGCCAGATCGGCATTTCCGAATCATGGGGCTTGTCTCCGCGGTGGCATGGCTGCCAGCTGTGTAGAATTTGCTCTGCAGGATCGGTGTAAGTGCTGTTCCCCCTTGTTAGCAGGGAGTTGGCAGACGCGGTCCCGGTGAATCAGCCGGCGGAACCAACATTTGCAGCATGAAGCCCATGGGACCTCATTAAGTGGTCCAATTAAAGTTTGATACCAGTGACGATCTTGCCGGGTCGAGCGTCGGGAAGCTTGCGGCAGGTCCCGCTCGCTACCACACTGAGAAATGTTTTCATTAAATCGCGCCATAAGTATGGGTGAATATCAGTGTGGATCTCACACAAAAAACCGTCAGGAAACCCCCGACAAATTCGTCCAAAACAGCAACATTGGTTGAATTTAATTTCTTATGTCCAAAATGATACTCAAAGCTCCTTTTTAAAATTTGAGCAGAGTTCAACTCAGTGCTAGTTAATGTTCCGGAGGCAAATGCTATTGGTTGTTCCTCTCCAGAGGACTTTATGTGTGAGACAACTGCACCAGCCCCATAGGGTGATGTGTCCCAAGAAAGATGTCACCCCGGGCAGATTCTCCATCCCGCCATACCCATTTGGTGGTGTGGCGTGTCCCCGCCAGCAGCGGGATTCTCCATCCCGGCCATTGGGGTTGTCATCTTATGAATGTTTGCTCAGACTCCAGTCAACAAAGCTTCTTTTGCTGCAAGTTCCATGGTAATAGCGATTTCCACAGCAGTTGTCAGGGCGAATACACCTTTGGTCAACAGTTTCCTTTGGATGTCTTAATTTCTGAGCCCACAAACCAGAATACCTCGAAGTGTATCATCAAGTGTTTGACCAAATTCACAGTACTTGGCTAATTTACGTAGTGTGGCTATGAATTGAGAAATGCTTTCCCCTTCCTCTTGTGCTCAACAAAGGAAGCAGTTTGAGCAAACAGCAGCTGACGGGGAGAGAAATGTCCTTCCAAGTTTGTCACTCGTACTTTATAGGTCTTTTCTCCTGGTTTAGCTTGGTGGGCTAAGTTTTGTAACCACATGAATGTTGTTCACCGAACTGAGAAAAACCACAGGTTGCAAGTTTTCCAGTGTCTGACTTGCTCCAAGATACAAGAAACTCTTTTCTCTCCACAGATGCTGAGATTGCCCAGTATTTTCTGTTTTTGTTTCAGATTCCTGCATCCACAGTAATTTGCTTTTACAATTGGAACCTTTCCTCATAAGAATCCTCTATCTCATAATAATCGTCCAAGGCAAAAATGGTGCCACTTTTTCCCGCCATTTTCTGGATCCTGTTTAATTGATCTGTGCTTCTTCAGACTTCCGTTTATTTCCCGAAAACAAGCAAACACCAAGCCCACAAGCAAACTAGTTGTTCCCTTGACTGGACGACCAGTTCCCGAGCAGTAGGTTGCAGAGTCGGAAGCCTTCTAAGTTCCCTTTCACGCAGCCCAATCACAGTGCCAAGTGCGTGGCCTCTGCAGCTCCTAGCTACTACAAGCAGTAAGCACAGCTGAAACTATGATTCTTTTGTATAAAGAGTTTGCTCCAGCAACTCACAGTTGTGGTCCCAATTAATTTTCGAAGTCCTTATTTCATACTGGTGGCTGACACGATGGATTGAATGACTCGCTGGTACCTCTCAACGATCTTTTATTTTATAATGTTATTCTCTGTGCAGAGAGACCTGGGTGTGCTAGTGCATGAGTCGCAAAACATTGGTTTACAGGTGCAACAGGTGATTAAGAAGGGAAATGGAGTTTTGTCCTTCATTGCTAGAGGCGTGGAGTTTAAGACTCGGGAGGTTGTTCTGCAATTGTATAAGGTGTCAGTGAGGCCACACCTGGAGTATTGTGTTCAGTTTTGGTCTCCTTACCTGAGAAAGGATGTACTGGCGCTGGAGGGTGTGCAGAGGAGATTCACTAGGTTAATCCCAGAGCTGAAGGGGTTGGATTATGAGGAGAGGTTGAGTAGACTGGGACTGTATTTGTTGGAATTTAGAAGAATGCGGGGGGGGATCTCATAGAAACATATAAAATTATGAAGGGAATAGATAGGATAGATGCGGGCAGGTTGTTTCCACTGGCGGGTGAAAGCAGAACTAGGGGCATAGCCACAAAATAAGGGGTAGTAGATTTAGGACTGAGCTTAGGAGGAAATTTTTCACCCAAAGGGTTGTGAATCTATGGAATTCCTTGCCCAGTGAAGCAGTTGAGGCTCCTTCATTAAATGTTTTTAAGATAAAGATAGATAGTTTTTTGAAGAATAAAGGGATTAAGGGCTATGGTGTTTGGGCTGGAAAGTGGAGCTGAGTCCACAAAAGATCAACCATGATCTCATTGAATGGCGGAGCAGGCTTGAGGGGCCAGATGGCCTACTCCTGCTCCTAGAACATAAGAACTAGGAACAGGAGTAGGCCATCTGGCCCCTCGAGCCTGCTCCGCCATTTAATGAGATCATGGCTGATCTTTGTGGACTCAGCTCCACTCTCCGGCCCGTACACCATATCCCCGAATCCCTTTATTCTTCAGAAAGGTATCTATCTTTTTCTTAGACGGGAAGATAGAATCCGTCCGCCAGCAAACGGAGCGCGGCCAAGAAACCCATGGCAGAGGGACCGGAGAGTCACTCAGAACTGAAATATTATATCTGTAAACTAATATAATAAGTTCAAAACAGATAGGCTATGAACCTGCCATATAGCTCTGATGAACCTTGATCGTAACTTTGATACAAAGAAACAAAGGACAAAGATGTCAGTTACAATTAAGATCAATTGTGAATGAATCAATGAGGCCATTTGCAAGAGGTAACCATAAATCAATATTCCCTCTTTTGACTGATATGCTGAAGGATCAGCAAAGAATATAAAGGAATAATTGGTGTTTAATCATTGTAAGGTGCCGATTAATTCCAGTCTTTATGCAGGTTAGACGTCAGGATATGAGGAATCAGGGGGAAGTAGCAAGGGCATTTTCACCCAAAACCTTTAAAAAATTGAACAGGTACACATTTCTTGCAAATGAAATCCCAAATGTTATATTCCCTGGTGGGGATTTTGTGGTGGCTCCGGGATATATGGTATCCCAAAAGATATTGGATTTCTACATTACAAAAGGTGCATTCTGGCTACTTTTATACATTTTCGCCAGGATTCTTCGTTTGAGGGACTAAGTGCTGATGCCGGGCCGGAATCTCAAGAGTTCGACGATGATGAAAGCGGTGCTGGTCCCAGAGCGATTCAGGACATGTTAATGGGCTAACACTGGTGCCGAGTGGAACAATAACAATTCCAACCAACACCGGCAGCCTGATTCGCTGGGGTTGGGATTGACACTGGAGAGCCTGACAGGTTGCAGCCTCATAAAATCACCCCACACACACTCATTCCAGCCAAGGTGATGCCACCCCGAAGATCGGCCAAAAGATTTGCAGATGTGGAGCTGAAGACATTGTTGGATAGCTTGGAGGAAAGGCAGGCCACTCTATTCCCCAGGTGGTAAGGAGGCCGACATCCACAACGTAAACTGGGCCTGGGCACAGGTGGCAGATGCCGTGAGTGCCGTGGGCCCCACCGCTACGACCGGACTGCAGAACCTCTTCAGGGCGGCCAGGCTGAGTCACCATCTCCAACTATCCTCATCCCACCCCACCCCCCACAACCCCCGTCACCCCACTGCCCAACACCCCCAACACCCCACATCTCAGCCCCCCCACATCCCCACCTTCCAACAGCCCCATCCATAATCGAACCATGCGTCTCGAGTTTTGCCTTGCAGCATCATGTGGCGCCGGCCGCAACCTCAAGATACATCTGGCGATGAGGTGGGACCTGCTGCTGACGTGAGCCCCCATTCGCATCCTTGCAACACTCTGGAGGACATGTCCGGAGACGACACCAACTTTTCGGCACTGCTGCCACCAGCACCCTGCACCACCCCAGACCCAGAGACTCTCACCTCGGTTGGGCACTTTAGTGAAGAGGCTTCTGGGGAACTATCTGGTGCGTACCACACACAAGCTGTAGTCCACCAAGTCGAGGTAGGACTGCCAGAGGAGGCAGATGGTCAGAGGGCAGCCGACTCCTGGGACTAGCTGCCGTCCAGACGGGTCTTGGATTTCTGGTCATTGCGGGCCCATCAATGTTGGAGATGTAGTAGCAGAGCTGGGGACTACATGAGGGGGAGTCAGCAGTGATCCAACACCTGTAGGTGCAGTTGAAGGAGTCCAACCACCTGCAGGGGCAGGAGGCGGTGCCGACCACGTATGGCATCCGTGGTGGAGGCCTTGAGTGCGACAGTATCTGCCATGGGTCAGGATGTCCAGGGCCTGGGGCACTTGTTGCGGGCGATGGCCAAGGCACAGGACAGGGTAGCCATGTCACAGGCAACCATGTACCAGAGCCACATGGACATTGCAACAGCACTCCAGAGCATGGCCCAATCACAATGGGCCATGGTTGCAGGCGCGACAGCATTGAGTTGGTGCTGGCTGACCTGAACCAGACACAGGGGGACCTGGCACACCCAGGACCCAAGGAGTAGCCCATGAGCCATTTGGCACCCCGTGGGGCTTGTGCTGTGACCCCTGCAGGGGAGGTGCAGGAACACCGTAGCACCTCTGGATCCCCCCACCTGTCCCTGACGCATCCGATGGGCACTAGGCAGAACTGAGTGGCACCACGCCATCTGTAACACCCGGAATACAGCGGGGTCCATCCAGGCCTGGTCGCTCAGGAGGACGTCTGCCAAGGGGACCCATTCACAGTGTGGCAATCACAGCAGGTCTCCTCTACTCCTGATGTACCACCTGGGGACCTACATAGACAGAGCCTTAGGCCTCGTAAGGCCAGAAAGGTAGACACGAGTTAAGTTGGCACGGGTGCAGCACATAGGTTAGCGATAGGGGCTAGGGCACAACACCTGTAAATAGCACAGTAAATACCGGTTCACCAACGTTCCGGTGTTCTGTCAAAAGCTTCTCAGAGATGGGCTATGTGGGGAGCAGAGGATGTGCCGGGTGCGAGAGTGTTGAGTGGGAGCCCACAGATGTGGGATGCGGGCGTTGGAGGTGGGCCCCCAGGACGGCCACTGCATATTGCCCGTTACCCAGCCCCATCCCTCCTATTCCCCCACCCCACACCCAAACCCAGGCCCCGTTCCCACCACCACCATCTCAGGCCCCGTCCCCACCCCATCCACACCGGACTCCATCCCCACCCTAGCCACTCCAGGTTGCAGCATTGGCAGTACATGCCTGGGCACCCCAGTCCCATGGATCACCCCCACCCCGTGAACCATCCTTTGTCGTGCCCTCACTCCTCTCCCCAGCCCTGACGGTCGCCCCGACCAGCAGCATGACTGGCAGCCCAAGACTGCGCCTTTGGGAATATTTCTTACCTCCTCTCTCCCCCATGGTGCCTATTTTAAATGCCACAAGTGAACCTCGCCGTCGATAATCCCTCTTGGCGGAAGTGGAGCATCACTGCAGGTCCAGAGGATGCCGGGGCGGGCCCGGTAATCATATGTCAATGCCGTTTACTGTAAGAATTGCATGCCCACACCGGCATATGTCGTAGAACGTCGCTGTCGAGGCAATGGAGCATGATATTCCGTTCGGGGCCCGGGCAGGCCTCAATTTTCAGCAGGTGCACGATTGTCCGCCTGATCATGCTTCACGATTCTGGCATCGCTGGACAGAGAAACCCGCCATTTATATTTCCTTTTATGCTTCATATTAATACCTTTAAATTTAAAAAAATTATGTGGTTCCAAAATTAGATTTTGGAAAGGAGTAAAAGCAACAGGGTTGTTGTGATGGGAGACTTTAACTTCCCTAATATTGACTGGGACTCACTTAGTGCTGGGGGCTTGGAAGGGGCAGAATTTGTAAGGAGCATCCAGGAGGGCTTCTTAAAACAATATGTAGATAGTCCAACTAGGGAAGGGGCTGTACTGGACCTGGTATTGGGGAATGAGCCCGGCCAGGTGGTAGAAGTTTCAGTAGGGGTGCATTTCGGGAACAGTGACCACAATTCAGTCAGCATTAAAGTGCTGGTGGACAAGGATAAGAATGGTCCTAGGGTGAATGTGCTAAATTGGGGGAAGGCTAATGATAACAATATTAGGCGGGAACTGAAGAACCTAGATTGGGGGCGGATGTTTGAGGGTAAATCAACATCTGACATGTGGGAGGCTTTCAAATGTCAGTTGAAAGGAATTCAGGACCGGCATGTTCCTGTGAGGAAGAATGATAAATATGGCAAATTTCGGGATCCTTGGATAACGAGAGATATTGTAGGCCTCGTCAAAAAGAAAAAGGAGGCATTTGTCAAGGCTAGAAGGCTGGGAACAGACAAAGCCTGTGTGGAATATAAGGAAAGTAGGAAGGAACTTAAGCAAGGAGTGAGGAGGGCTAAAAGGGGTCACAAAAAGTAATTGGCAAATAGGGTTAAGGAAAATCCCAAGGCTTTTTACATGTCCAGAAAAAGCAAGAGGGTAGCCAGGGAAAGGGTTGGCCCACTGAAGCACAGGCGAGGGAATCTATGTGTGGAGCCAGAGGAAATGGGCGAGGTACTAAATAAATACTTTGCATCAGTATTCACCAAACAGAAGGAATTGGTGGATGTTGAGTCTGGAGAAGGGTGTGTAGATAGCCTGGGTCACATTGAGATCCAAAAAGACGAGGTGATGGGCGTCTTGAAAAATATTAAGGTAGCTAAGTCCCCAGGGCCTGATGGGATCTAACCCAGAATACTGAAGGAGGCTGGAGAGGAAATTGCTGAGGCCTTGACAGAAATCTTTGGATCCTCACTATCTTCAGGTGATGTCCTGGAGGACTGGAGAATAGCCAATGTTGTTCCTTTGTTTAAGAAGGGTAGCAAGGATAATCCAGGGAACTACAGGTCGGTGAGCCTTACGTCAGTGGTAGGGAAATTACTGGAGAGAATTCTTCGAGACAAGATCTACTCCCATTTGGAAGCAAATGGACGTATTAACGAGAGGCAGCAAGGTTTTGTGAAGGGAAGGTCATGTCGGGACCTTCCAGTTCTGGCAATGGTGACCCCCCGCCCCCCCTCACCCTCACCCCCGGCCCCCCATTGTGAGACTATTGGGTGCGTGGCCTGCGGGATTGCAAATGGCCGTTGACTTTTGCAGGGCAAGACTATTCTGCCGGCAGCCAATGGCAAGCCACTTTAGCCGCCAGAAAACCCACCCTGGGGGTCGGTGAGTTCGCAAAATCCCGACGGGGGTCTACAAAGTCATGGCCAAGTGTTTTGCAGAGGCAAACTTTTTCAGGTAAAAAGGAATCCATCTCTCTCGCTCACTGCGTGGATTCAGAAGCAGATTTACACTTTGTGGGGGGGTCCACCCTCATTTCATTTCTTGGCCTCCTTCCCATGACGTCATGGTCCTCCTGACCCTGCCCACCCTCACCCCACAGAACGCAATGTACAAACCACAAAAATACACAAATTGATCACTGCTTTCGCGCTTTTTAACTTGTAAAACACACCTGTATGAATAATTGCTGAATTGCAATCTATTGAAATAATGTAAAATTCTGCAGTTTTAAATATATTTGGGGAGTCTGCAAGATAAGCCGAATAATTACATTTGGCTGTGCTCTACTGCTTTGTTCTTCTCTTCGCAAGAATAAAGATACTGAATAGTGCCGGAAAACATTATGCACATCAAATGGCTATGCATCGTGATTCACGCATGAGAGTGGATGGTGATAGTTGACAATGGGGGGAGGGGGGGGGGGGGGGGGAAGGCATCTCAAATAACCTGACCCTTGTCCTAATGGATGGAGATCAAGAATGGGAAAGAGATAGATTTTCATCACCTGGACCTATGGAATGGAGACTAGTGATGGCACTGTTATAGAAACATAGAAAGTAGGAGCAGGAGGAGGCCATTCGGCCCTTCAAGCTTGTTTCACCATTCATTATGGTCATGGCTGATCATCCGACTCAATAGGCAAATCTGCTTTCCTCCCATGTCCTTTGACCCCCTTCACCCCGAGTGCTGTATCGAACTGCTCCTTGAAAACATATATGGCAAGATTCTCCATTGGGATGTTCTCCCGCCGGAGGAGAATTGCAACCGATTTACGATCCTCCTGGGAGCGCAAATGTCTGGCCAGCCTAACCCCCAACCCACCTCCTGGCCACCCTCAGCTACTCTCACGGCCCTGGCAGAAACCCCGCCGGCCAGTAGTACAACTGTCAGTGTGATGAACGGTTACTACCTTATCATCATGTAAGGTGATGTCCCCTTTAAGACCGGGCTTGGAACCCTGGGGACTCCGCCTCTGGCTCTGCCCATCTGGGAGCCATACATAAAGGCCTGCCTCATGGTCTGTATAGCAGTCAGCTCTCGTCCATAGCTGTAGCATAGTTATTAGTCTAATAAAGCCTTCTTTACAGTTCAATCTCTAAGCATCATTATTGAGGGTACCTCAATTTATTAGACTAAACTAGATTCAGGATGGACGCAGGCCTAAAACCAGAGAAGTTCAATCTGGAAGCACGGACACCGGAGGCAAAGGAAATTTTAAAATACTGGCTGCGATGCTTCGAGGCCTACCTGGACTCCGCAGAGACTCCCATCCTGGGGCCACGCAAGCTGCGTCTACTCCACGCCCGGGTGAGTCACAGAATCTCCGCCACGCTCGAAAAGGCGACGATTTATGAGGAAGCGATTGAGTTGCTCTGCAAGCGGTTTGTCAAACCCGTCAATGAGGTGCACGCCCGGCATCTGCTCTCTACCTGCCGGCAGCGCTCGGGGGAATCGCTCAACGAGTTTGTTGAAAAATTCACCGCGCTTGCCAGTGACTGTGACCATCAGGATGTGACAGGGGAAGTCCATATGAACCTGCACATCAGGGATGCTTTCGTGTCCGGCATCCGCTCGACCTACATCCGGCAGCGGCTGCTCGAAAACGCGGCAAAAGACCTCCAGGAGACGCTAACGCTCGCCTCCTCGCTGGAGGTGGCCCGACATAACTTGGGTACGTACCCCGCGGACTCTGTCAGCCCCCCCCGGACTTCCTCAGACTCACCCGTATTACAGGCCTGCTCCACGCGGCGACCCGCTCACCATGGGGGCACACCTTGCTACTTCTGCGGGCAGGGCCAGCACCCACGCCCACGCTGCCCAGCCCGCTCCGCGATCTGCAGCGACTGCGGGAAGAAAGGGCACTTTGCGAGGGTCTGCCTGGCCAGACCCAGGGGCCAGAAAAACAAAGAACAGCCGGCCCGAAAATCAAGCTCTCAGGCCCGCAGGCCTCACAATGCTGCTGCGCACCCCGACACGCCCTCTTCTGACGCGTCATCAGCCTTGTGCGAATCATGAGAGCGGCCATCTGGTCGGCGGCCATCTTCTCGACCCGACACGTGCGACCGACGGCAGCGGCCATTTTACGATTCCGACTCGGCTGACGACTCCGACTACCCGCGACTGGGTGCGATCACCCTCGATCAAACTCGGCCAAAACACCTGCAGAACTCCATGATGCAGGTCCAGGTCAACGGTGACGACACTGCATGCCTCTTCGACTCTGGGAGCACGGAGAGCTTTATCCACCCTGAAACGGTAAGGCGCTGATCCCTAAGCACCCATCCCACATCCCAAACCATAGCCCTCGCATCTGGGTCCCACTCGGTCCAAATCACGGGGTACTGTATTGCGGATCTCTCGATCCAGGGTGCCAAATACACCCATTTCAAATTTTATATCCTCCCTCATCTCTGTGCCCCCCTGCTGCTCGGACTGGATTTCCAGTGCAGCCACCGAAGCCTGACACTGAAGTTCGGCGGACCCTTGCCCCCCCCTCACGGTGTGCTGCCTTGCAACACTGAATGTCGCACCCTCACTTCGCTAACCTCACTCCCAACTGTAAGCCCGTCGCCACCAGGAGCCGGCGCTACAGTGCCCAAGATATGGCTTTTATCAAGTCAGAGGTCCAGCGTTTACTGGGAGAGGGGGTCATCGAGGCTAGCAACAGCCCTTGGAGAGCCCAAGTGGTGGTAGTCCGGTCCGGGGAGAAGAAACGGATGGTCGTGGATTATAGCCAGACCATAAACCGATTCACGCAGCTTGATGCGTACCCCCTTCCTCGCATCGCGGAAATGGTAAATCGGATCGCCCAATACCGAGTCTTTTCCACGGTCGACCTCAAATCTGCCTACCACCAGCTCCCCATCCGACCAAAAGACCGCCCCTATACTGCCTTCGAAGCAGCCGGCCGGCTCTTCCACTTCCTCAGGGTCCCCTTTGGTGTCACAAATGGGGTCTCCGTCTTTCAAAGGGCGATGGACCAAATGGTGGACCAGTACGGTTTGCGGGCTACATACCCGTACTTGGACAATGTCACCATCGGCGGCCATGATCAGCAGGACCATGACGCTAACCTCAAAAAGTTCCTCCAGACCACCCGAGCCCTTATCCTGACCTATAACGAGGGCAAATGCGTTTTCCACACCACCCGGCTGGCCATCCTCGGCTATGTCGTGGAAGACGGGGTCCTAGGTCCCGACCCCGACCGCATGCGCCCCCTTAAGGAACTCCCTCTCCCCCGCAGCCTCAAGGCCCTCAAACGGTGCTTTTCTCCTATTACGTCCAGTGGGTCCCCAAGTATGCGGACAAAGCCCGCCCACTCCTAAAGACCACCACTTTTCCCCTCTCGGCTGAGGCTCAATTGGCCTTCAACCGCATCAAGGCCGACATCATCAAGGCCGCTATGCACGCGGTGGACGAAACCACCCCTTTCGAGGTAGAGAGCGATGCATGAGACATCGCCCTGGCTGCTACCCTCAATCAAGGAGGCAGACCAGTAGCGTTCTTCTCCCGAACCCTCACCGCCTCCGAGATTCGACACTCTGCAGTCGAAAAGGAGGCACAAGCCATTGTGGAGGCTGTGCGGTGCTGGAGACACTACCTCGCCGGTAGGAGGTTTACCCTCGTCACCGACCAACCGTCGGTCGCCTATATGTTCGATAACACGCAACGGGGCAAAATAAAAAACGATAAAATTTTGAGGTGGAGGATCGAACTCTCCACCTACTCGTACGATATCAAGTATCGTCCAGGAGAGCTCAACGAGCCCCCAGATGCCCTGTCCCGCGGCACATGCGCCAACGCGCAGGAGGACCGCCTGCAAGCCATCCACAATGACCTCTGCCACCCGGGGGTTACCCGGCTCGTCCATTTCATCAAGTCCTGCAACCTACCTTACTCAACCAAGGAGGTCAAGGCCATGGTCAGGGCTTGCCAGGTCTGTGCGGAGTGCAAACCGCACTTCTATCGGCCAGACAAGGTTCGGCTCGTGAAGGCCTCGAGCCCCTTTGAGCGACTGAGCGTGGACTTCAAGGGGCCCCTCCCGTCCACCAACCGTTATGCCTATTTCCTCACCGTGATCGATGAGTTCTCCCGTTTCCCATTCGCCATTCCCTGCACCGACATGACCTCAGCCACGGTGATTAAGGCACTGCACAGCATCTTCACCCTGTTCGGTTTCCCCGCTTATATCCACAGCGACCGGGGTACATCGTTCATGAGCGATGAACTGCGTCAGTATCTGCTCAGCAAAGGCATCGCCTCGAGCAGAACGACCAGTTATAATCCACGGGGAAACGGGCAGGTGGAGAGGTAGAACGCGACCGTGTGGAAGGCTGTCCTTCTGGCCCTGCGGTCGAGAAATCTCCCAACCACCCGCTGGCAGGAGGTCCTACCCGATGCCCTACACTCCATTAGGTCACTCCTCTGCACGGCCACGAATGAGACCCTCACGACCGATTGTTTCTCTTCCCCAGGAAGTCTACCTCCGGGGTCTCGCTTCCACCTTGGCTGATGGCTCCGGGACCTGTTCTTCTCCGGAGGCACGCGAGGAGCCATAAAACGGACTCCCTAGTTGAAAAGGTCCGACTGCTCCACGCCAACCCCAGTTACGCCTATGTGGAGTACTCCGACGGCAGGCAAGATACGGTTTCCCTCCGGGATCTGGCGCCCGCTGGATCCTCCACCACAGACGCCCCTTCCCGCGCCGCTCCCCTGCAGGACAAGTCACCCCCTACAACACACCCCCTTCAGGCCCTACCACCCATTGGTGAGCTCCTACCATGCGCCCCCCCCTTTACACACCCCGCCGGCGCTGGCTCCGCTACCCCCGGCCCGGCCTAGTTCCTCTGCCCCAACCCGGACCGAAGCTCCGACCGCTGTGCACCCGGATGTGCCCTCAACCGGGACGTCCGTGCCCGCTGCACCACCGCCCGAATTGAGGAGGTCGAGGAGGACGATCCGGCCACTGAGACGGATGGACCTATGATGGCACTTCACCCCCTCCGGACTCCTTTTTAAACAGGGGGTGAATGTGATGAACGGTTACTGCCTTATCATCATGTAAGGTGATGTCCCCTTTAAGACCGGGCTTGGAACCCTGGGGACTCCGCCCATCTGGGAGCCATACATAAAGGCTTGGCTCATGGTCTGTATAGCAGTCAGCTCTCGTCCAAATCTGTAGCATAGTTATTAGCCTAATAAAGCCATCTTTACAGTTTAATCTCTAAGCATCATTATTGAGGGTACCTCAGTCAGCAAACTATGGCGATGTTGGACAGCTTCCGTACCCCCCCCCCCTCACTTTCATCAGCCACGGCACCAGTTTCATAATTTTTAAAAGCACAAGTGAACCTCGTCGTTGGGAATTCACCCCAGTGGAGGCGGAGAATCGCGGAGGCCCTGGAAAATACCAGGTCGGCCCGCTAATGATATGCAAACGGTGTTTACTGTACATGTCGAGGCGATGGATAATTGCAATTTGGCATGAAACCGGCCACGATTTATGCATCAAAATCAATCCTCCACCCAATCGTGTTTCCTGATTCTGGAGTCAGCCGACAGACAATCTTCTGCCTCTGCCTCTCTCTCTCATCATTTAGTGATTGCTCGTTCCTCACATGTGTAAACCTCATCATTCGGACCAATTCTCCTGTTCCAAGGGGTCTCTACCAATCAGAGTCTGATGTCGCTGATTGGCGCATTTGTATTTATTGAAACTATCAGCAAGTGCAGGTATCAGGATCTGATTGGTGCCCACAGACACTGGCTGGCACTCCCCCTCCCCCTTTGGTCAGGGCCCTGTTTCGAGGCATGGTGTGTTCAATTGTAAATCCGCCTCTGCCTGTATTGACTGGTTGTTAGGCAGGGTGCTGTTCTTCTTGCTTGAGGATGGTCCATCTTGCCCTGTCGGTTTGATGAGAGATGTATCTCCCTGATTCTTGCAGTAAAATAATTCCTCCATGCCCTTCTTGCAACTTATTTCTCAGCCATTTTGTTCCTATGTGCGCCATCATAATTTTGATTCTGGCCCCCTTTGCATTTCCCCTTTCACGCTCTCTGCCCTGACTTCCGTTTCAAAACCTTCAAATTGTAATAGCCCAACACTCTGGAATGTTCTCACTGACCTTCACATCCAACGATCCTTCTCTGTTCTTGCAGAGGCGGCCTCTTTGACATGCCTTCGGTCAGCTCTCCAAATTCTTCTGCTCTCCGCTGCTCGTCGCCTTGAAATGTTCACCTCTGTTGAAAGATTTGAGACATAGGCCTGAATTTTCACCAAGTCAGGATGAGTGGGCGGCACAGTGGCACAGTAGTTAGCACTGCTGCCTCACAGCACCAGGGACGCAGATTCAATTCCGACCTTGGGTGACTGCCTGTGTGGAGTTTGCACTTTCTCCCCATGTGCGTGGGTTTCCTCCGGGTGCTTCGGCGTCCTCCCACAGTCCAAAGATGTGCAGATTAGGTGGATTGGCTATGTTAAATTGGCCCTAGGTGGAGTTACGGGGATAGTATGGGGTTTGGGCTTATTTAGAATGCTCTTTCAGGGTGTCGGTGGAGATTTGATGGGTAAAATGGCCTTCTTCTGCACTGTAGAGATTCTATGATTCCCTAAACAGAAAAGACGTCAGGGTGACTTAGGACCCCTATAAAATTGGTGGCCGGATCCTGGTTCCAGGATTCCTAAACCTATTCCAGGAGATTCCAATTTCAGCAGGGTCTTTAAAGGGTACCGGCTGGTTTGGGTCAAAACCCACACCCAGCTCTCCCAACGTGGTCAGATCCATTGTGAGAAAAGGCATGTGTTAATCCTCTAGAAATTTCCTGGAGTCGCATCAGGTTCTAAACGACTTCTGGCTCACGACACCTCAGAGGAGTTATGAACTACTCCCCATCACCCCATGCCAATGTATGCTTCCCCACCAACTCACTATGGCCCATCAGGCCCACATGCCGAGGTATGCCACCCCCCCATCCATCCTTTGTGGCCCCCAATTCCCCAGTACCAACGAACGCCATCCCCATCCACTGTGGCCCTTAGTGTCCACCATGCCAAATGATGGTCCCCAAGGTCCCTTTTGCAAGTACTTTCTTCCAAGCCCGCAATTTTACCGACTCCCATTGCCCACCTCGAGGGTGAAATTTCAGGTTGTTAAGTTAATGCTATCAAACAGGTTCAAGTTACAATCTATGTTGTTATTGAATGTAGGTGTTGAAGGTTATTCTCGATATTTCTTCCAAACTCAGGAGCACCCAAACCTGCTAACAGGACTACGAAGAAAAATCATGTGACCCTGAACTGCACACTTAAAAAAGCTACCTCCTGGTAGACGGTACTTCTCAGACGAGCAGGTTAAAATGAGGAAGAGAGTTGACATCGCTTGTTGAGTTCCCAATGACCATTTTAATTAAGTGCCTGAACAGTTTCTGCCACATGGTCAGGGTTAAAATCAGCATCATTATTTCTGCACATATTGAGTACAATATGAACTTTTTAAACATTAGTTAAACGGTCAACTGTTGTGAAAAACGCAGTGAGTTTCTCATAAAACTAGTGAATTATAAATCTTTCAAAGACACGGTTGACTTTCAGAATCACCCATTGATGACAGGATATCCTGGTTATTGTTTTTACTTATGTTTACCACTTATTTCTACATGAGAGATGTCAATGTCAAACCCCCTTTGCAATCTTTCAACTGCAGTCTCTAAAATAAACCTTGCTTTGCATGGTTCATATTGAAACCTAATCCAATCTGTAAATTTAATATATTTGATTATAATTTTAATATAATTCACCTCAAAAAGGTTTGCAATTTTTTTCTGATATTTTTGAATCAGCTGTGAAGGGGTTAAACATTTCTTTGGCTACAGGAAGAATACATGTGAGTGTAATGTCCAGTTGTTCTGGATGGCGACTTGAATACTGCAAGGTTCCACCTCTGTACAAAGCCGTACTGTCTCTCTGTTGGAAATGTTCCTACTCTTCCATTTACTGCCATTCAAACACTAGACCCCACTCTCATTGTTTCAGTCAAAGTGTTTCGCAATGCCTGCCCTGTTTCTCAACTGCAACTGAACACAACACTCAAAGGAGCGGAATGGAAATCGCAAAGCATGAGCCAGGAGCATTATGGTAATCACTCACGATAAAAATTCAGCTCACTGATCCCTTTTTAGAGTTTTTGAGCCACACAGATGGAGGATTATAGAAGTTATTGGGGGCTATTTGTCTACTTGTCACACACATACATCGTTTTAAAGCAAAATGATTTCCTTAAAGCATCAATCTTGAAATCTCTATTAGCCTGCATTGAGGAGAAAGAAAACCACACTAGCCACTGAGGTCAACAAGGCACAAATAATCAAATTGTTCATTATTAATTAGTTGGGGACTTTTAAAATTTCTCTAATGAGGCTGCATTCAGTAAAACCTTGTGCGTCACGGTAATTAAAGAGGTGATGAATGAGACAGATTGCACTTTTTGTTTTCTGTGTACTCAGTTCCTCGTTCTCCCCCTCAGCCACAAAATTATTTTCAGCATCCATGTTCGCACATTGGCCCCTGTGTGACTCGTAATCACCATAATTTAGGAATCTGTTATTTAATATATTCCATTGAGCACATTTTAGCTAAAGATGTTGTTCGCAGTTGTGCCTTCTGTTCACTGCCCTCAAATGTGCCGTTTTAAATCTCAGAAGGTGAAACACAAGTTTGTTGCATTTATAATAAAAGAGTAAACATTGAGCCTCTCTGTTGAACTTTAGGGTCATCTTTAACATTATCTGGGTGAGATGAGGAGCTGCAAGTAGGTTTGTTGAACTAGTTTGATCGCAAGGAACAAAAATAATTAGTATGTGAAAACAAAATCAGAAAATACTTGAAATGAACGGGACAGTTGCTTGGCATTTTAATGGAGCAAGACAAGTCAACAAGTTGCTGCCCGAAGAAAGGTCACATTGGCTCACAAGGTTAACTCTGTTTTTCTTGCCTCAGATGCTGCCAGACCTGCTGAGTTTTTCCTGAACTTTTTATTTTTTTATTTCACATTCCCAGCGTCCGCAATATTTTGCTTTTCTTTCAAGTTAGCATTTTGGTTGGATCGGAGGACACAAAACCATGGGCGGAATTCTCCAACCCCCCGCCGGTGCGGAGAATTGCCGGGGGGGGGGGGCGGCGTGAATCCCGTCCCGCCGCTCCAACGCTGGCTGCTGAATACTCCGGTGCCGGTTTTCAGGCGGGGGCGAGGATCGCGCCGCGCCGGTCGTGGGCCTTTGGCAGCAGCGCTCCCCGGCAATTCTCCGGGCCTCGATGGGCAGAGCGGCCGCCCATTTTTGGTCAGTCCCGCCAGCGTGGATTAGACATGGTCCATACCGGTGGGACCTGGCTTGGAGGGCGGTTAGCGGGTCCTCAGGGGGGCGCGGGGGTATCCGGCCCCGGGGGTGCGGGGGGGGGGGGGACCATGGTGGCCTGGCCCGCGATCGGGGCCCACCGATCTGCAGGCGGACCTGTGTCATGGGGACCCTCTTCCCTCCACGCCAGCCTGTGTAATGCTCCGCGATGGCCGGCGCGGAGAAGAAAACCCCTGCGCATGCACAGGAATCACGCCAGCGGTTTTGCGCATGCGCCAGAACACGCTGGCGGCCCTGTGCATGCGCCAACTCGTTCCGGCCGGTAGAGCCCCTTCGGCATCGGTTGATGAGGCGCCAACCTCTCCAGCGCAACTTCTGGGCGGCCCAATGCCGAAGTGGTTCATGCCGTTCTTTGGTGCCGATACGGGCCGCCCCACTGATTCCGGGAGAATGCCGGCCCATATATATACTGTGATTCCAGCTGTGTTATATCTGTCATGGGCCTGATGCTGGGGCATCTGAAGTCAGAGGCATTGGAATTTCCTTGCAGAAAAGATTTAGAAACAAATAACTGGCAACGTTCACATAATGTTTTTCTGTCAGATGCTTGCAAGCATGACCTGAAGACCCTAAACATTGACTACCGCACGTGGGAGTCTCTATTTGGTGACACCTCTTGTGGGCGAAGTGTGCACCACCACGATTACCCATGGTCACTGCAGCTCAGGAACATGCATCAATGTCAAAAACGTCAGCCCACAAACATCATTTGGTAGCTTCATGTGCATCTCTTAATTTGTGTCAAAGACACCCCATTTAAATGGATCGTTTGCTGCATCTTCATCATCTCTTGAAGATGGAAGGATGTCAACATGTTTAGCTTAGTGAGCTGGTTTGTAATGCAGAACAAGGCCAGCAGTGCGGATTTAATTCCCATCCCGGCTGAGGTTATTGATGAAGGCCCTGCCTTCTCAACCTTGCCCCTCTCCTGAGGTGTGGTGATCCTCAGGTCCCCTAAAAGGGGAAAGCAACCTATGGTGTGGGACTATGGCAACGTTACCTTACCTATTTTTGATGTCCACTGGCTTTCTTTTCATAGAATTTACAGTGCAGAAGGAGGCCATTCGGCCCATTGAGTCTGCACCGGCTCTTGGAAAGAGCACCCTACCCAAGGCCTACATCTCCACCCTATCCCTATAACCCAGTAACCCCACCCAACACTAAGGGCAATTTTGGACACTAAGGACAATTTAGCATGGCCAATCCACCTAACCTGCACATCTTTGGACTGTGATGAAGGACTATTAAATTCTGCATCCTCTGACTGAAGGTGGGATGGATTGTCAGGAGTGCCATTTTTCAGATAAGACACTAAACCAAGACTTCCAGATTTATAAAAATGTACATTGAACAACAGTAGATTTTTTTCTGGTATACTAGCTAACAGTTATTCATCATCCAACATGGTCCGATTCCCTCACCCTTGCCACTGTCAAATTCAGGCTCAAATATTTTAAGACTTTGTTGGATAGACTCCCATCTACTCCCACAAAGTCAGCTTGTCCAAACCTCTACTGCCCATCTCCTATCTTGCACCAAGTTTTGCTTACCCATCAGTTCTATCCACGCTGACCTAATGGCCCGGGGCCTGATTGAAAATGTTCACATGTGTGTTTAAATCGCTTCAAACTAAATCCCTTATGCCCTTTAATTCTTTCATTCCAATACTGGTGCTCCTGCCTTTAGTCTCCTGGGCCCAATGCGATAGAATAAATTCCTATCTACCTCGACCTTTTCCTTTCTGACCTTGATTTGTCAATGTAATTGTCACTTGTCCTAATATCTCTCCCCGTGGTTCAGTGTGCACCTTCCGGGATACATCACGATAAAGCACCTTGCAATGTCTCTGCATTAATATGAAAGAAAATAGGCCAGAATTCTCCGGCGATTCACTGGTCCCGCCGGCAGAGCACCCCCGCCCACAGGTTCCCCGGGGGCATGTTTCATCATTTACTGAAAATGTTTTTTAAAGAACTAAACCGCGATATGTCCCAAAATGATTTTCTTTCAGAATGTAGTGTTTCCACTCATTTACCGAAAATGCAGTTACTTTCTCAATTGCAATATACCACCACCACAGTCATATTTCATTTTGCATAAAGACTTCGACTTTGAGCAATGGTATCACCTCCAACAACTCTGTGGTTTACGACAGCCCTGGTCTGCCAGTAGGGGGCACTCACATCCTGCCAAGCAGACAGTGAAAATTTTGGTTCCTCGCATCCTCTTCCAGGAGAAGTCAATTATTTTAAACACGAGTGGAGGATGATTCACTGAGTTAGCTGAACACTGAGACTGAAATATTACTGAAATCTTGAATCCATATGGTTGCATATGAACTTTGCATAGATCTGAACTTGTGATCGATGTTAAGCCATAGCTTTGGAATGAGCTGCTCCTCTCTTTCCCACTTATGACTTTAACCCCCGAAATAGGGGACACGGTAGTGCAGTGGTTAGCACAGTTGCTTCACAGATGCAGGGTCCCAGGTTCGATTTCCAGCTTGGGTCACTGTCTGTGCAGCGTTTGCACTTTCCCCCCATGACTGCGTGGGTTTCCTCCGGGTGCTCCGGTTTCCTCCCACAGTCCAAAGATGTGCAGGTTAGGTGGATTGGCCATGATAAGTTGTCCTAGTGTCCAAAACATTTAGGTGGGGTTACTGGGTTATCGGGATAGGGTGGAGGTGTGGGTAAGGTAGGGTGCTATTTCCAAGGGCCGGTGCTGACTCGATGGGCCAAATGGCCTCCTTCTGCACTGTAAATTCTATGAAATGGGAACAATGGTTAATGATTTCACATTGCTTTTCATTATTTTATTGTTGACAATACATAAATTAGGTCAAAGATTGAGAGGCCATGGGATCCACGATGCTCAAAATAGCCAGGAGGTTAACTAAAAATTGTGAAATTTGGAGTACGAATAAGTGTCCTGTGTACACCTCTGCAGTCTGGAGGAGAGGTATTCCTGATTGCATAACATGGTACAGGTCTGCCATAATGTGCGATATTCATGGGACCGTGCGAGCCTGCTGCTTGATGTGTGGGCGTGTGTACGTGTGACATGTGAGTAAGAGAGAGAAGAAATGAACAGAAGGTGCACTTTTGCCTTCTAGCCTCTGATTTCCTTTATTGACATCCCTGTAGATTCAACAAGGTTCGGTTCCAGAATACATTGTGCAAATACACAGAATCTATGCCCTGACATCACCATCTGGAAAGGTGACCTGTCCACATATCTGCTTTTCCTTTCCTCCCCACCATCCACACCCCCTGCCCCCCGAGACAGCCAAAGCTGTGGTTTCACAGGTATTCTTCACCTTGTGCTCTCTGGTGAAAAGCAATTTCTCCGTCGACAATCTAAAGAAATGGAAAATCCACTATGTCCCTTGCTCATACGAGAAATCTGCAGTCAGGGCAACTGCAAACAGAAGGCAATTTTGTCAATTGTCAACATCGGGTGAAGTGCACATAGCAAATTCTTCGTAATCAACTGGTCTGGCAGCAATTCCCATGCATTAATTTTAATAGGCTAAAAATCTGGTGGGTCCCGCTGGCTTCTGCATCCACACTTTACGGTGGCTGAGGCTATGCACCAGGAACGTAAAAGCAGCTGCATTCAGATGGCCATTTCAAAAATCCCTCCAAAATGCACATTGCAGCATAAAGCTTACAAATAGGGCACAGATTGCTGACTGACTGAACGGGTTGCGCTGTGCTTTATTGCATCTGCAGTATATTAGTAAGAATGCCAGAACTTTCACTGCATTTTAATGTCCCAAATATATTCGCACATGAAAGGGTAACAAGAGATGCACAAAGTGCACTCTGGATGAAACTGACACTGTTATTTCCATCTGTTACTTTGTGACATTTTAGTCTCTCCGAGTCAACTCCTTCAGTCAATGTGCTGTAGGCTTTTTGAAGCCAACTGTAGAATTATTTTTCTTACAATATAAGCTCTGTTGGTAGCAGGGAAATGGATTTGTTAAGGGCAGTTTTAAATACGTGCAAAATGAAGCCACAAAAAGTTGGTTAATGGTATATTACCCAGATAAATACCATGGGGCTGCACCCTTAATGGTGGCCCATCGCCTCTGTGGAAGGAAAGTTGCAGTCAATATCCCCTTGAAGTTTTTTTATTTTGTGTATGGCCTGTTCATTTGAATGCATGGTACCTTTAAATTACTTTGTGCATTAACTTAAAGGGGGCAACTTGTGAGCGGGTAGTTTGTGGATTACTGTGAGGACGTGCAAGCATGGAGCTTGCAGGGAACATTGGTTGTAGGTTGAAGACCCATTCCAAACACTTGAGCACAAGCTCAGTGCTGAGGGAGGTGCAGTTTTTCAGTTGATATGTTAAACCGAGGCCTTGTCTACTCTCTCAGTTAGAAGTGAAAGATCCCAGGCATAATTTAGGAGATGAGCAAGGGATTTATCCTCAGTGTCCTGGTCAATAATTATCCCTCAGCCAACATCACTAAAATGATAACCATCATACCGTTGTTTCTGGGACCTGGTGTAAAAATAGTTACCGCGGGCGAAATTCTCCTGAAACGGCGCGATGTCCGCCGACTGGCGCCCAAAACGGCGCCAATCAGACGGGCATCGTGCCGCCCCAAAGGTGCGGAATGCTCCGCATCTTTGGGGGCCGAGCCCCAACATTGAGGGGCTAGGCCGGCGCCTGAGGAATTTCCGCCCCGCCAGCTGGCGGAAACGGCCTTTGTTGCCCCGCCAGCTGGCGCGGAAATGACATCCCGAGCGGCGCATGCGCGGGAATGTCAGCGGCCGCTGACAGTTTCCCACGCATGCGCAGTGGAGGGAGTCTCTTCCGCCTCCGCCATGGTGGAGACCGTGGCGAAGGCGGAAGGGAAAGAGTGCCCCCACGGCACAGGCCCGCCCGCGGATCGGTGGGCCCCGATCGCGGGCCAGGCTGCCGTGGGGACACCCCCCGGGCCAGATCGGCCCTCGCCGCCCCCCCCCAGGACCCCGGAGCCCGCCCACGCCTCCTTATCCCGCTGTTCAAAAGGTGGTTTAATCCACGCCGGCGGGACAGGCAATTTATCGGCGGGACTTCGGCCCATCCGGGCCGGAGAATCCAGCAGGGGGGGGGCCGCCAACCGGCGCTGCCCGATTCCCGCCCCCGCCGAATATCCGGTGCCGGTGACTTCGGCAACCGGCAGGGGCGGGATTCACGGCAGCCCCAGGCAATTGTCCAAACCGGCGGGGGGTCGGAGAATGACGCCCCTCGTTCCCTACAGAGACAGTGGATGCGATTCTCCGTCCCACCGCAACAGATTTCTGGTGCAATGCGCCCCCGGGATTCTCCGTCTCACCAGCAGTCAATGGGGCTCCCCATTGTGGGCAGCCCCACAGGGTTCGGAAATCCCCGCGTTGCCCACGCAACGGACAATCCCGACAGCGGACAATCCAACCAGTGGGCGTGATTCACCCAAAAAAGTTTGCAATGTCATTTTGCGTGAGTTTGGATGGGTATTACCTGTGGCATTTCGGGTGAGATCCAGATCCACACTTCGCCATTTATTGGGGGCCTTGGGGAGATTCCCCCCAGTCTAGCCCACACTTAGAAATTTTCTGAGCAGTAGGGAGCTGAACTCACCGGCGAGACGAGCTTTCCAGAGACATCATTTTGAAAGAGTGCCCCGATCTCGAAGTGAGCTCAAGGGTCCCCACGCCCCCACCTGGAACCCAAGCAATGCCCCCAGAACCCTGGCAGTGCCAACTGGTCCCTGCCCTGTCCCCAGTCACCATGGGAACTCAAATGGCCTCCGAGACCCGGGGAGTGGCCGTCATGCCTAGTCTCCACCTGTAGAGACTTGGGGTGTAATTTAACAAAATAAGATTTCTAAGGGCGTGAATTAACAGGACAAAAACAGATTCCAGTATTGGGCATATTTAGCGGGGTGTGCAAATTAACGGGTCAAAACCAGATTCCAGTATTGGGCACGTTTAGTGAGGTGTGCTTCGGTGCCTGTAACTCCAAGAAAGACCCCGCTATTTAACGGCACTTTGACATTTTTGTTGGCCTCGGCAGCGAATGCTCCGAGCTCAGTGCAGGAAAAAGACTCATGGATTGGGGTGTCCATTTTGAAATGAAATGAAATGTAAACCGCCCGTCCTGGATGATGTTGATGACCGCCCGGATCTTTCGATTCCCTCAGCCACTCCACTGCGCCTCCGGACCCCCACTTCACCCTACTTACCTCTTCCGGGGTCCTCAAGCACCCCCACCCCCACCTCACTTCGCCTCTTAAGGGCAATGCACCCCAGGCCCAATTCCTGGCATGGCACGGGCAACCTGGTAACTGAGCATCTTGGCACTGCCAGCCTTGCAGACTGGCAGTGCTTCTGCCAGCATGGCAGTGCCACCCACAAGGTGCGGGCAAGATCCAGATCGTGACACCTTGCAAGGTTCGGTTGAATTTCGCAAGACGTCTCGAGTGTCGCAAATGTTGCAAGAGGCCTCTCGTGAGACTCAACGGCGCCGTCGCAACACCAAGTATTTCAAATTTAGAGCTTCTTCATGTCCTGTGGTTGTGAAAGATGCGATAAAAAATGCAAACCCTTTCATTCCTTTTACAAATCTGGAAATTTTCCAGATGCTGCATTGATCCTGTTTGTTCAGAAACCTGCACAAAAAAGGTTGAAATTTTGTTTCCCATGTGGGGAAAATAAACTCACTAAAATGGGATTTGATCCTTGCCTCCTTTTTCTCTTCTACTTTCTTTTACAGAAACAAATAAATAATGGAAGAGTTGCACATCTGAAAATATCAAAGTTGTTTTTCACATTCCGGGAGGTGGTGTTAATCAAGTCAAAAGACAGCTTTTATAGAGCTCCTTCAGCTTGTCAGTAACTTTAAACAGTCCTAGAATCAGAGACAGCTTACAGTACAGAAGTAGGCTATTTGCCCTATAATGTCTATATTGGCCCTCTGAAGGAGCAATTCAAATCGTGCCACTCCTTATGCCTTTTTTCCCAGAGCCATGCAAACCTTTCCTTTTCAGACAATGATCCAATTCGCACATTGAAAGCCTCAATTAACCCTGCCTCCACCACACTATTAAGGCAGCAGGGTCCAGGTCCTAACCATTCATTGCCTGAGAAGGTTTTTCCTCATATCACCTTTGCTTCTTTTGCCAGTTACCTTGATTCTCTGACATCTGACTCTCGATCTTCAACCAATGTGGACAGCTTCACTGTCCAGACCCCGTGTGATTTTGAATATCGCTATCCAATCTCCTCTGAATTTTTCTTCTCCAGCGAATAAAAATGCCAACTTCACCAATCTTTCTTCTTTTTATTATGCATTTTACATGGTGTATGTTTCGCTGCCTGGAATAGCATTTATTGTCCATCACTAATTGCTCTTTGAGAATGTAGTAGTGAGCTGCCTTCTTGAACCGCTGCAGTCTCTGTGGTGTAAGTACTCCCACAATGCTGTTCGGGAAGGCATTCCAGGAATTTGACCCAGCGAAAGTGAGGGAATGACGACATATTTCCAGGTCAGTGTGGTAAATGACTTGAAGGGGAACCTCGAAGTGATGGTGTTTCTAAGTTTCTGCTGCTCTTGTCTTTCTAGTACGAAGTCTTACAACACCAGGTTAAAGTCCAACAGGTTTGTTTCGATGTCACTAGCTTTCGGAGCGCTGCTCCTTCCTCAGGTGAATGAAGAGGTATGTTCCAGAAACACATATATAGACAGATTCAAAGATGCCAAACAATGCTTGGAATGCGACCATTAGCAGGTGATTAAATCTTTACAGATCCAGAGATGGGGTAACCCCAGGTTAAAAAGGTGTGAATTGTGTCAAGCCAGGTCAGTTGGTAGGATTTTGCAGGCCAGATGGTGGGGGATGAATGTAATGCGACATGAATCCCAGGTCCCGGTTGAGGCCGCACTCATGTGTGCGGAACTTGGCTATAAGTTTCTGCTCGGCGATTCTGCGTTGTCGCGCGTCCTGAAGGCCGCCTTGGAGAACGCTTACCCTTGGAGACGCTTGGAGACGCTGCGACAACGAATGAACGGACATCGCGCAACAATCACCAGGCAGGAATGTTCCCTTCCAGTCAGGGAACACTTCAGCAGTCAAGGGCATTCAGCCTCTGATCTCCGGGTAAGCCTTCACCTGAGGAAGGAGCAGCGCTCCGAAAGCTAGTGACATTGAAACAAACCTGTTGGACTTTAACCTGGTGTTGTAAGACTTTGTACTGTGCTCACCCCAGTCCAACACCGGCATCTCCACATCTTGTCTTTCTAGATGACAGTGGTTGTGGGTCTGGAAGGTGCTGCCAAAGGAGCCTTGATGAGTTCTTGCAGTGCATCTTGTGGATAACAAACAATGCTGCCACTGCGTGTCAATGGTGGAGGGAGTTTATGTTTGGAAAGGGATGCAAATCAATGGGATGATTTGTCCTGGATGATGTTGAGCTTCTTGAGCATTGTTGGTGCAGGCAATAACCTGCAATAACATCCAGGCAATAACACAACTGACATATGCCTCACAGATTGTGGACAAGCTTTGGGGAGTCAGGAATTCATAGAATCATGGAATTGCTACAGTGCAGAAGGAGGCCATTCGGCCCATTTAGTCTGCACCGACAATCTGAAAGAGCACTCCACCTAGGCACATTTCCCCGCCCTATTCCCCAAACAACCTGAGCATCTTTTGACCACAAAGGAACAAATTGATTCCATGATAATTATGTCAGACTGTCACTTGATTAGTTGTGAGAGAGTTCTCCCAATTTTGGCACAAGCACCCAGATATTAGTCAGGGGGACCTTGCAGGATCAACAGGGCTTGTTTTGCCATTGTTGTTTCCAGTGCCTGCATTGATGCCAGGTTACCCATCCGGTTTTATTCCCTTTTATTGACTTTGTAACAGTCTGATACAACTGACTGACTTATAAGCCATTTGAAAGGGCATTTAAGATTCAACCACATTTCTGTGGGTCTGGGGTCACATGTAGGCCAGACCAGGTAAGGGTGGCAGATGTCCTAAGTGAGCCAGATGGTTTTTTTTTAGTATAATTGATGATAGTTTCGACTTTCTAATAAATTGCTATTGAAGTCAAATTCAAAGTAAATTCATCAAATTCAATCTCATCATCTGCCGTGGTGGGTTTCGAACCCAGGTCCCCAAAACATACACTCATTCTCATAGATACAAATCCATTCACTACATTTAATGTCAAAAAGTAGTTTAGTAATACAGAACTTGAATGTTGTTGAAATAACAAGAAATGTTGTTGAAACTTCAACAAAAAGCTTTGATAATTTATGTCTTTTATCACCAATATATATTTAACTTCCTTTAATCCCTTATAAAAATAAGCACTTAGGTCCCACTTCAAATAGTGCATAACCACTTGGAGCTCTCAATCCACCTGTGAACTAACAGGCACCCGACGGTGATAATAATAGGTTGTGAAATCATTCATGCAGCGCTAATCCTACAATGGTAATACTCAGGCATATGTCAACAGTTACAGTGAAATGGCAAGCACTTGATTACACCAAGAAAAATAAAGAAACATAGTTTTATTTAAACATGATATTTACACTGACCAGTAGATCCCTACCGGGTTCCTCTTCTGGTCGATGCCTTCCTGGCAACCTTTTATCCAGGGGTTAATAGAGATCTAGCTGGGGAGTTTGTACTCTATGAGGACCAGAGGGAAGATGATCAACCCCACCCTGTAGACCCTGTGCGGGTTATTATAATCAGCCCCACCACATAGACCCCATGCGGGCTATTACACATTGGTTTCTCCATCGATTATGAGTCTCAGATTCAGAGAGCCTTTGCTCAGATTGTAGGCTTCCCTTTGGGCATCATTTACCACACTCATGTTGCAATAAAGACGCCAATTCAGCACGTGGTCATCTTCGTGAACTGCAAGTCATTTCACTCGATCAAAGTGTAAGCGGGCTGTGGCCACAGAAGAGGTTTCTTCAAATGTGTGCAGGATTCCTTCATACCTGAAATTTGCTACTCCCCAATCTATTTCTTCCAGCCATGCAGATCCGGGGATCACTCCTTAAGGAACAAGGGCTACCCCAAGAAGTTCACGAATGAGCCATTTTACCAATCAACATGAGGGGCAGATGTTGTCGCTAGGAGCACCATCGAGCAGGCCATTGACATTTTAAAAATGAGATTCTGACACCTCAGTTGCTCAACAGGGGGGGGGGCTTTTCACTATGCCCCATCAAGGGTTTTTCCGGTTAGCCGGTGTGTGTGGCATGTTGCATAACATTGTGCAGTGGAAGGGTCTCCAACTTGATAATGATGAGGCCAAGGGCAGACCCCCAACACGTGAGATGACCATAAGACCATAAGGAATAGGAACAGGAGTAGGCCATTCAGCCTTCCGAACCTGCTCCGCCATTTAATGGTGGATTTAACAGTTATTCAGTCAACTTTCCTGCCTTCTCTCCAAAACCCTTAATTCCCCTACTGATTAAAAACCTGTCAATCTCAGCCTTGAAAATGTTGAAGGACTCGGCCTTCACAGCTTCGGGGTTAAGGAATTCCAAAGATTTACCATTCTTTGAGAGATGTAATTTTTCCTTAAATCCATCTGAAATGAGCACCCCTTTATTCTGTGACGATGTCCTCTGGTCCGACTCTCCCATGAGTGGAAACATGTTCCCAACATTTGGTAAAAGGTGAGGAACAGGAGGAGGAGGGAATCGCTATATATTCAGGCCTTTCCGATACAGATGTGGATGATGAGTCAGCCAATGGGTGAGCAGCAGGGAGGCAAGGACATGCAAGCAGGGCTGATTCTGTGCGCGACAGTGTCCTTGCCAGATGTGTCCTTGTCCAGAAAAGATTTTTGTGAGCTTCAAAATAAACAATGCATTCAGATTGTCCCTGGTGATATCCCTCTGCATAAAAATCCTTGTACTTTGATACCAGTCTCTCAAGGGACTGGCCGCCCCTCACAAGGGAACAAAGCAACAGCAATGAATTTGATTCTATCACATTCAAACTGCAGCTACCCTTTCTATCGTACCCTTTCGGCATCTTTCAAGAACACATGGTAATATGTCCCTTACATCTGTGTCTTTTCACATGAATTCCATTGGGCCTAAATGATGCACCCATGTCGCCAAATAGACCATCATGAAACTATGCCCTCAATGCAGCGAATGACACAATTAAAGCCTGTACACCCCTACACAAATGTCTGCTGCATCATACATGCCGATATGGTGCCTTGTGCATGATGATTAAATAACTGTGCGGTTAACAGCTCATTGAAATAAATGTTGCTGTAGCCATTCCGGCCAATGGGCCAGGTTAAGAACTAGGGATCACGGGCGTCATTCTCCGACCCCCCGCCGGGTCGGAGAATGGCCGTTGGCTGCCGTGAATCCCGCCCCCGCCCCCGCCGAAGTCTCCGGTACCGGAGATTGGGCGGGGGCGGGAATCGGGCCGCGCCGGTTGGCGTGACCCCCCGCTCAATTCTCCGGCCGAAGTCCCGCCCAGAAATTGCCTGTCCCGCCGACGTAAATCAAAGCTGGTATTTACCGGCGGGACCAGGCGGCGTGGGCGGGCTCCGGGGTCCTGGGGGGGGGCGCGGGGCGATCTGACCCCGGGGGGTGCCCCCCCGGTGGCCTGGCCCGCGATCGGGCCCACCGATCCGCGGGCGAGCCTGTGCCGTGGGGGCACTCTTTCCCATGGTGGAGGCCGTGGCGGAGGCGGAAGAGACTCTCCCCACTGCGCATGCGCGGGAAACTGTCGGTGGCCGCAGACGCTCCCGCGCATGCGCCGCATTTCCGTGCCATCTGGCGGTGCAACAAACGCCATTTCCGCCAGCTGGCGGGGCAACAAACGCCATTTCCGCCAGCTGGCGGGGCGGAAATCCCTCCAGCGCCGGCCTAGTCCCTCAATGTTGGGGCTCGGCCCCCAAAGATGCGGAGCATTCCGCACCTTTAGGCCGGCGCGATGCCCGTCTGATCGGCGCCGTTTTGGGCGCCAGTCGGCGGACATCGCGCCGTTGGGGGAGAATTTCGCCCCACATGTATCAGCCCTGACTAAATACACTTCCTCAAACCGCACAAACCACTCCCTCTGAAAGTGGTAATGCAGCCACTATCGGGGCAAAAGCAGATGACCTATATTAAGTGCAGTAAGAAGTCTTACAACACCAGGTTAAAGTCCAACAGGTTTGTTACAAACACTCGACTTTCGGAGCACTGCTCCGTGGATGAAGAAGGAGCAGTGCTCTGAAAGCTAGTGTTTGAAACAAACCTGTTGGACTTTAACCTGGTGTTGTAAGGCTTCTTACTGTGCTCACCCCAGTCCAACGCCGGCATCTCCACATCTATATTAAGTGGACAATACATGGCCTACTGAGCTGCACTGCCTGTGTCAAGACCAACGTACATCACTGCAGTGTGGATGAATGTCTAGCACCCAGCATTCATTCTTCGCCTGCTTTTGCTGACAAGTATTTTGTCATAGAGTCAGACCATTAATCCTCCCTTAAAGTCACTCTTTGATGCTTCAGAGAGCCACGGATGCTCAATTTAGAACCTGATGCTGTTCTCCCACCTCTGCAACAAAATGACTGGGTTGAGTTCAGGGCCAGGGCTTCTGGACTTGTGCCTCTGCAGCTAAATTTTTGCTAAGACAGAGAACCTATCTGTATGAAAATTCTGTCCTAACCTAATCATTATATGTAGAGTAACTGTTCAGTTTGGAGTGTTTCATCTATCTGTAGCACAATAAATGATGATATTGCAAACCTCTTGACGTTCAAGTGGCTTCTGTAAGGTCTTGTGATTGCACCCCTTGTGCTTCTGTTCAAGACTGTACTTTAACTGTTGCTTCATGAAGTATTTACAGGGGAATACATTTTTTCACATAATTGGATCATTGTTCTCAGGAGAAAGGTTTAGTTTCTGTGCTTATCAAACTGAAATGCTGAGACATGAAATACATTGCATTTTAGATGTGCACTAGGGTTGAAAAGGCCATGGTGAATGTGTGACGTATTGAAGTGGCTCCAAAACCAACATTATAATGCATCACTGTAATGTTTTACTTTTACTCACAGTATAAACAAAGGGTAACCAGGTTGCCACACCGTCAGTTAAGTTACTTAACCAGTTGTCAGAGTTTATTGCAGAGGTGTTGCATGTTCACAGTGTAAAATGGAGGAAAAGGGAAAATCTCCCAAGGGCCTCTGATGGTGTCATGTGACATTCTATACAGAGAAGCATTGGTTGCAATAAATAGTTGTTTTTTTTACTTCTGGCTATTATTGGAAAAATATCCTCGTCGCCAGCTTTATTTTAATACTTTGACAAAGAGTCATCCAGACTCGAAATGTTAGCTCTGCACTATCTCCACAGATGCTGTCAGATCTGCTGAGATTGTCCAGCATTTTCTGTTTTTGTTTTTAATACTGTTACGGTTTTGGGGGTTTTACTTTTATAAACAGCATGAACAAAGGATGCCCAAGTTACCACACTTAGGTTACTTAACCAGTTGTCAGAATTCATTACAGAGGTATTGCTTTCTTAGAGTCTAAAATGTAAAAAGACGGAAAATCTCCCCAGTGCCTCCGATGATGCCACCATATAATCATGTGACATACTGTATAGCTGGTATTGGTTACAATACATAACACCCCTCCCTCTTTACTTTTGTAGTGTGCCAACAAATTCATGTGACATACTAAACAGAGAGTCATTGGTTACAATACATAATAACCACAAAGCCATGAGACCTGTAATGTCGGTAATGCTGGCATGCTGTGTGATACGCATGACTGGTCAGCACAAAAGGTGCTTTGCACAAGTCCCAATAAAAATTTTAAAAAGCTACGTAAAGGGCCAGCACAAGTCCTGGGCAGATTGGAAATAATTGGGTAATTTCACTGTCAATCATGTCACTGGAAGTGCCTGCGATTAATTTTGTGCACATAATTTGTGTTATGTAACTATCCTCCTCTTCCTGCATTTTGCTGGAAAAATAATCAATTTCATAGAATTTACAATGCAGAAGGAGGCCATTCGGCTCATCGAGTCTGCATTGGCCCTTGGATAGAGCACCCCACTTAAGCCCACGCCTTAACCCTATTTCTGTAACCCAGTAACCCCACCTAACCTTAAGGACACTAAGAGGCAATTTAGCACGTCCAATCTATCTAGCCTGAACATCTTTGGACTGTGAGAGGAATCCGGAGCACCTGGAAGAAACCCACACTTACACAATGAGAAAGTGCAAACCGAGGACAGAATTGAACCCGAGTCCCTGGATCTGTGAAGCAGCAGTGCTGACCACTGTGTCACCGTGCTGCCCGACTGACTTTACTTGGGCATCCATTTGTTGATGTAACCATTTTAAGCTCGCTGCAGTTTGCCTCGGAAATAATTCTCCTGTACTCACTGTTTGAGGTCTTGTGGCACATTGAGTAGCATCCCTGACTCTAGGTGAAAAGTTCTGGGTTTGAGTGCCGCTCCAGAACTTGGGTGCCCAAGGAGAGTAAGTACATGACGTGAGCAACTAGGTTGATACGCAGTCAATGTCACTAGCAGTGGGAAGAATGGGACAGATTCCAGGTCAGCCATGTCACAGACAGAATGTTTCTCCCCCCCCCACCCCATCAAGGATTCCCCCCCCCCCCACACACACAAAAACAAAAGCTTGAGTCATATCATTTGTAAAAGAAAATACATTACAAGACATTTTAACCTGAAAATTACAGAAAGGGCCAGAAAATTCGATTTGTGTCTGGATGTTCCACTCATAGGTGCCTCGATACAATTGTAATTCTTTTGATATTTTCAATATGCATTCCATGCCAGGCACACAGCCTCAGGGTGAAACATTTCAAAATGACAAATTACAAAAAGTGCAATCCAATTCAACTTTCCTTACATCCAACATGTTCCTCTCTCAGATGTCTTAACACAATTTCAATACGTTTATATTCATAGTCAATGTTAGGCATGAAGCCTGATGGGTTCTGCAAATTTTCCTGCCCCTAGGTGCACTATGATGGGAAGGCGTTAGACATTGAACTTTCCCCATCGCATCTCTGCGGCAGCTGCACCAAGCTATAGGGCGACCTTCAATAAGTGTACAAAGAATCATAGAATCCCTATAGTGCAGATGAAAGCCACTCGGCCCATCGAGTCTGCACCGAATCTCCAAAGGAGCAGCCAACCCAAGCCCACTCCTCCGCCCTTCCCCTGTAGCCCCACCTAACCCTTTTGGACACTGAAGGGAAATTTTTCATTTCAAATCCACCTAATTTCACAGCTTTGGAAGCTTCCATCCTCCTGGCTTGAATCAGATCGAGCGCTATGGAGCACCCTCTTTGTTGAAGTGTTCAAATGATCCTGGGGGCAGGCGAAACTGACGCTTTGCACCTCAGGTGGCGTTTTTCATGTTTGGAAAGGAAAATAATTCAAAGTTCCTGCAGATTGCGCTCCGGATCACGCCGCTGGGGCCAAGTTGAATCGCCATTATTTTTGAAAATTCATTCGTGTAAATATGTTTTGATTGTGGAGTAAATAGACTTGGCTGCAGTTTATGGGGAAAGTAAAACCCCACCTTCAACCCAAAGACTGACAGAGTGGTGTCAGTATTGATTCTGAAAAGGTATTCCAATTATAGACCTCACAACATCTAACCATTGAGCAATTACACAGCCCTCACATGGAGTAAATGCCAAAGGCTATGTCTTCATGCCTGGCAGTAATCTTACACTAGCCTGAAATTATACTCTAACACAGAGAAGGCACTGGCAAAATATATTCAACAATCCTTTCTCACAGTGTGAGGCAAATTCAGCTCAGTTGTGCACAGTGACCCTGTGAGGGGAAAGCATTGTTGGTCCACAATCAACCTTCCTCACTCTTGACACAGAACAGATCAAAAGCAAAGCCCTCTTCATTTTGTCGCAGTGATAAACCTTAACCCAATCTCAGAAGACAGTACCTATAGAATCATAGGGTAGCACAGGGACACCATTCAACTCGTCAGGTCTGTGCCAGGTATTTTGAAGAGTGATCCAATTTGCTCCCTCTGTTCTCATCTCATCCAAATTATATATTTTTCAGAATGATGCTGCAGCTGTTAAAACATCCTCATTTTGTCTTTCGCATATTAACAAAATGGATAAAACAAATAATTTAACTGTCTCCCCTTTTAAGTTACATATCCGCAGCTAATGACTGGCAGCTGTTGTTATACACTTGTTTCTTCCTGTGTGATTTGGGAATCATTTTCTTGTCATAGTCTTTTGGCAGTATAAAGCAAGGCTCTATCCAACCCATCTCCAACAGTGCAGAATGGCTTCCAGCTTGGGAAATGGAATGAACCAGCGACGAGCCAGGTATCTTCTGGAGGTTCCAGTAGCAGCTTGACTTCTGGTAAAGAGAGTACAGGGGGAGATGGGAAAATGATGACATTGGAAGAATCTGACAAATTGACCTTCCTCACATCTTGTTTTGCATAGCAACCTTCCAACGATTGCCTGCTCTCCAAGCACAGCACCTTGGCAGCTTGTCGAAGCCGTGGGTTCAGTTAGTAGCCAACTACTGGATGGAAGCCACATTTAATGTTTTGCATAACAAGACAGCCGTCGCCTGATCCCAAGCTTGCCAGGTTGGCCTTCCAGTAACTTTTTCACATTCTGATCTGCTTGTGGCTTGTAGGTATGTACGGCAAGTACATTTACAGGGATTTGCCTGGGGCTAAGCATCAGAGTGTGTTGTTAGTGCTGTGCATCTCGCGAGTGGCAGCAAACCACAGCCACCAACTCGCTGCCTCTTTGGCTCAGCTTCCCCACAACAGCCCCCATCCATTCCAGCAACAAGGACCTCGCCCCAATCCTCCGAGTCGCTATATCTGCTCCGTTGTAAATGTTCCTTTTTTTTTCCATCTGAGTGAGAAAGCGAACTTAGAGGCAGAGTTAGGCTGCAGAGCCGGACTGTTGAGGTACATTCAAAACCCACTGGAGGCAGAGTGGGATTGGAAAGTTCACGGAAGTCTCAATACTGCCACTGAAATGTATACACATCAAGCAGCATCCTCTCTGGAAAAGAGCTTTTATGTGTGTTATCTTATTTCAGGAGGTGTTTCACCAGTAATGGATGGTTGTTAAGAATAATGACAGCTCATGATTTGTTTTTCCAGGCCTAATTAGCTTGATTTTTTGGCCCTGCTGGAGTTGGCAGCGGAGGTGGACAGGTGTTAAAAATAGTCTGCCAGCCTGCCTGTCTTTAGCTGCCCAGGCCTCAAGCTTTGGAATATGCTTCCTATATCTCCACCCCTCACTCTCCTCCTTGAAGCCACTCTTTAAAACTTACCTCTTTGACCAAACTTTATGTCACCTGACCAAATATCTCATCATCTCACTCGGTTGACTCAAGTGGAAGCCAATGTAACTCAGAAAGCACAGGAGCCTTGGGAGATTGGAGCTTTCTGCAAGTTAAGACACCAGAATGACATCGCAGTTATTGTGGCTAGTATACGTGGAACAAACCTGGAGAATTAAAGTTGGCCACAAAATCCTCACAGCTGACAGGGGGCAGCTGAAATGCTTTAAGTGGCAGACCTGGGTCAGCATTCCAGGCAAACCGAAAGGTTCTCCCTGCTTGTCTGGATGCTGTAGCAACCACAGAACTTTCATGAGATGTGAGTGTTATGTTCAACTGTTCCATGTTTGATTGTGTGTGTCTGTTGACTGCTTACTGTGATGTGTACTGTCAGTCAAACTGTGTTTGTGGTTGCATAGAAACTGAAACTAAGCAGCAGGCATGAAGCAGTAGACATTTTAAAAAGCATTGTAATAAAACTTCTGTTCAAGCACAGAACCCTGTGAGTGTCATCTCTGCATATCTCCACAGCACAAAACACAATTGGCAAAAAGGATGAAGAATAGTTAAAAGTTACTTGTTCCAGAAGCTTTCCTTTACTTTTCAGGATCAATGGATTTCAGAATCAGGACCTATTTGCCTATGATAGAACTTAGAACATAGAACATTACAGCGCAGTACAGGCCCTTCGGCCCTCGATGTTGCGCTGACTTGTGAAACCACTCTAAAGCCCATCTACACTATTCCCTTGTCATCCATATGTCTATCCAATGACCATTTGAATGCCCTTAGTGTTGGCGAGTCCACTACTGTTGCAGGCAGGGCATTCCACGCCCTTACTACTCTCTGAGTAAAGAACCTACCTCTGACATCTGTCTTATATCTATCTCCCCTCAATTTAAAGCTATGTCCCCTCGTGCTAGATATCACCATCCGAGGAAAAAGGCTCTCACTGTCCACCCTATCCAATCCTCTGATCATCTTGCATGCCTCAATTAAGTCACCTCTTAACCTTCTTCTCTCTAACGAAAACAGCCTCAAGTCCCTCAGCCTTTCCTCATAAGATCTTCCCTCCATACCAGGCACATTCTGGTAAATCTTCTCTGCACCCTTTCCAATGCTTCCACATCCTTCCTATAACGATACAGTAACATACATGGGTAACAGTGACAAGAACGAAGGCCAAACTCATTTATTCCGTCAGAGCTCAAGGCTAATGTGTATTCAAGAAACTCACAGAAGATACTATTATAATCTCCTCAGAGACTACTAACTCCCCAAAAAATTGAACTTCCAGTTAAAAACTGAAAGAATGGCAGAAACTGAAAGAATGGCAGAATTTTTCAAATTTACGACTGTCACAAAGGGGTAAAAGCACCTCACAATAAAAACTACCAGCAAAATTTTTCAGATGGCAGGGTGTCTGCCATACAAAGAGTCAGAGGAGAGTACATCCTCGCCACCTCTGAGGGCCCCACAACCAATGTACGCTCCAATGAGTTGCGTGGGCAACTTCTGCTCCTCACAAAGGAGGAAGTCCTGCTTGAGTGAGCTAACGGTCAATCTGATTAGCCAATGGCTCTCCAGCCCATGCAGCCACAGTACTGCATTGAACATAGGACATACAGTACAGAAGGAGGCCATTCGGCCCATCGAGTCTGCACAGACCCTGCACTTAAGCCCTCACTACCACCCTATCCCCGTAACCTAATAACCCTTCCTAACCTTTTTGTTCACTAAGGGCAATTTAGCTTGGCCAATCCACCTAACCTGCATGTCTTTGGACTGTGGGAGGAAACCGGAGCACCTGGAGGAAACCCACGCAGACACGAGGAGAACATGCAGACTCCGCACAGACAGTGACCCAGCGGGGAATTGAACCTGGGACCCTGGCGCTGTGAAGCCACAGTGCTATCCACTTGTGCTACCGTGCTGCAGTATACAAAAGAGGATATGCAGGGGATGGCCTGAGCCTATGTCTGGGAACCTCAGACTCCTGAGTATCTGGTCCCAGAATTAGGTTTGTCATAGAATCATAGAATTCTACAGTGCAAAAGGAGGCCATTCGCCCGAGTCTGCACCGGCCCTTGGAAGGCGCATCCTGCCTAAGCCCACACCTCCACTCTGTCCCCGTAACCCAGTAACCCCACCTAATCTTTTTTTTTTGGACACTAAGGATAATTTAGCATGTCCAATCCACCTAACCTGCACATCTTTGGACTGTGGGAGGAAACCGGGGCACCCGGAGGAAACCCACCCAGGCACGGGCGACCGTGCAGACTCCGCACAGACAGTGACCCAAGCCGGGAATTGAACTTGGGACCCAGGAGTTGTGAAGCAACTGTGATAACCACTGTGCTACCATGCCCCCCCCCCCTTTTAGTCCTATGTTACAGTAAAAGTCGTAAAATGTGAAAATGTGACTCAGATGTTCGGAGGGACTTTGAGAATACTTGTACTTGAAACAGAGAAAGTTAGCATGCATCTGCAGCATTTAGTAAGACATGTTAGCATTTGTTGCAAGGGGATTTGAGTACAACAATCAGGAAACTACTAAAAATTGTACACCTGGACCACTAAGTAAGTTTTGCTCTCCATATTTAAGGAAGGATTTGCTTGCATTGGAGTGAAGGTTCACTGGATTGGTGCGTGGGAATAGAGCTCTAGAGCTGAGTAAATTGGGCCAATACTCTTTGGACTGTAAAAGAATGAGATGTGATCTCATTGAAACAGGCAAGATTCTGAGGGAGTTTGACAGGGGAGGAACTGAGAGGTTGTTTCCCATAAGACCATAAGATATAAGTGCACAATTAGACCATTCGGCCCATCATGTCTGTTTTGTCATTCGATCATGGCTGATATGTTCCTCATCCCCATTCTTCTGCAATCTCCCTGAAACCCTTGATCCCCTTAAAATCCCGTAACTGGATAAAGAACAAAAGAATAAAGAACAAAGAAATGTACAGCACAGGAACAGGCCCTTCGGCCCTCCAAGCCCGTGCCGACCATGCTGCCCGACTAAACTACAATCTTCTACACTTCCTGGGTCCGTATCCCTCTATTCCCATCCTATTCATGTATTTGTCAAGATGCCCCTTAAATGTCACTATCGTCCCTGCTTCCACCACCTCCTCCGGTAGCGAGTTCCAGGCACACACTACCCTCTGCTTAAAAAACTTGCCTCGTACATCTACTCTAAACCTTGCCCCTCTCACCTTAAACCTATGCCCCCTTGTAATTGACCCCTCTACCCTGGGGAAAAGCCTCTGACTATCCACTCTGTCTATGCCCCTCATAATTTTGTAGACCTCTATCAGGTCTCCCCTCAACCTCCTTCGTTCCAGTGAGAACAAACCGAGTTTATTCAACCGCTCCTCATAGCTAATGCCCTCCATACCAGGCAACATTCTGGTAAATCTCTTCTGCACCCTCTCTAAAGCCTCCACATCCTTCTGGTAGTGTGGCGACCAGAATTGAACACTATACTCCAAGTGTGGCCTAACTAAGGTTCTATACAGCTGCAACATGACTTGCCAATTCTTATACTCAATGCCCCGGCCAATGAAGGCAAGCATGCCGTATGCCTTCTTGACTACCTTCTCCACCTGTGTTGCCCCTTTCAATGACCTGTGGACCTGTACTCCTAGATCTCTTTGACTTTCAATACTCTTGAGGGTTCTACCATTCACTGTATATTCCCTACCTGCATTAGACCTTCCAAAATGCATTACCTCACATTTGTCCAGATTAAACTCCATCTGCCATCTCTCCGCCCAAGTCCCCAAACAATCTAAATCCTGCTGTATCCTCCGACAGTTCTCATCGCTATCCGCAATTCCACCAACCTTTGTGTCGTCTGCAAACTTACTAATCAGACCAGTTACATTTTCCTCCAAATCATTTATATATACTACAAAGAGCAAAGGTCCCAGCATTGATCCCTGTGGAACACCACTGGTCACAGCCCTCCAATTAGAAAAGCATCCTTCTATTGCTACTCTCTGCCTTCTATGGCCTAGCCAGTTCTGTATCCACCTTGCCAGCTCACCCCTGATCCCGTGTGACTTCACCTTTTGTACTAGTCTACCATGAGGGACCTTGTCAAAGGCCTTATTGAAGTCCATATAGACAACATCCACTGCCCTACCTGCATCAATCATCTTAGTGACCTCCTCGAAAAACTCTATCAAGTTAGTGAGACACGACCTTCCCTTCACAAAACCGTGCTGCCCCTCACTAATACGTCCATTTGCTTCCAAATGGGAGTAGATCCTGTCTCGAAGAATTCTCTCCAGTAATTTCCCAACCACTGAAGTAAGGCTCACCGGCCTGTAGTTCCCGGGATTATCCTTGCTACCCTTCTTAAACAGAGGAACAACATTGGCTATTCTCCAGTCCTCCGGGACATCCCCTGAAGACAGCGAGGATCCAAAGATTTCTGTCAAGGCCTCAGCAATTTCCTCTCCAGCCTCCTTCAGTATTCTGGGGTAGATCCCATCAGGCCCTGGGGACTTATCTACCTTAATATTTTTTAAGACACCCAACACCTCGTCTTTTTGGATCTCAATGTGACCCAGGCTATCTACACACCCTTCTCCAGACTCAACATCTACCAATTTCTTCTCTTTGGTGAATACTGATGCAAAGTATTCATTTAGTACCTCGCCCATTTCCTCTGGCTCCACACATAGATTCCCTTGCCTATCCTTCAGTGGGCCAACCCTTTCCCTGGCTACCCTCTTGCTTTTTATGTACGTGTAAAAAGCCTTGGGATTTTCCTTAACCCTATTTGCCAATGACTTTTCGTGACCCCTTCCAGCCCTCCTGACTCCTTGCTTAAGTTCCTTCCTACTTTCCTTATATTCCATGCAGGCTTCGTCTGTTCCCAGCCTTTTAGCCCTGACAAATGCCTCCTTTTTCTTTTTGACGAGGCCTCCAATATCTCTCGTCATCCAAGGTTCCCGAAAATTGCCGTATTTATCCTTCTTCCTCACAGGAACATGCCGGTCCTGAATTCCTTTCAACTACCACTTGAAAGCCTCCCACATGTCAGATGTTGATTTGCCCTCAAACATCCGCCCCCAATCTATGTTCTTCAGTTCCCGCCTAATATTGTTATAATTAGCATTCCCCCAATTTAGCACATTCATCCTAGGACCACTCTTATCCTTGTCCACCAGTACTTTAATACTTACTGAATTGTGGTCACTGTTACCGAAATGCTCCCCTACTGAAACATCTACCACTTGGCCGGGCTCATCCCCCAATACCAGGTCCAGTACCGCCCCTTCCCTAGTTGGACTGTCTACATATTGTTTTAAGAATCCCTCCTGAATGCTCCTTCCAAACTCCGCCCCATCTAAGCCCCTGGCACTAAGTGAGTCCCAGTCAATATTGGGGAAGTTGAAGTCTCCCATCACCACAACCCTGTTGTTTTTACTCTTTTCCAAAATCTGTCTACCTATCTGCTCCTCTATCTCCCGCTGGCTGTTGGGAGGCCTGTAGTAAACCCCCAACATTGTGACTGCACCCTTCTTATTCCTGATCTCTACCCATATAGCCTCACTGCCCTCTGAGGTGTCCTCCCGCAGTACAGCTGTGATATTCTCCCGAACCAGTAGCGCAACTCCGCCTCCCCTTTTACATCCCCCTATATCCCGCCTGAAACATCTAAATCCTGGAACGTTTAGCTGCCAATCCTGCCCTTCCCTCAACCAGGTCTCTGTAATGGTAACAACATCATAGTTCCAAGTACTAATCCAAGCTCTAAGTTCATCTGCCTTACCCGTAATACTTCTTGCATTAAAACATATGCACTTCAGGCCACCAGACCCGCTGTGTTCAGCAACTTCTCCCTGTCTGCTCTGCCTCAGAGCCATACTGTTCCTATTCCCTAGTTCTCCCTCAATGCTCTCACCTTCTGACCTATTGCTCCCGTGCCCACCCCCCTGCCATACTAGTTTAAACCCTCCCGTGTGACACTAGCAAACCTCGCGTCCAGGATATTTATGCCTCTCCAGGTTAGATGCAACCCGTCCTTCTTATACAGGTCACACCTGCCCCGGAAGAGCTCCCAGTGGTCCAGATAACGGAAACCCTCCCTCCTACACCAGCTGTTTAGCCACGTGTTTAGCTGCTCTATCTTCCTATTTCTAGCCTCACTGGCACGTGGCACAGGGAGTAATCCCAAGATTACAACCCTCGAGGTCCTGTCTTTTAACTTTCTGCCTAGCTCCCTGAACTCCTGCTGCAGGACCTCATGCCCCTTCCTGCCTATGTCGTTAGTACCAATATGTACAATGACCTCTGCCTGTTTGCCCTCCCCCTTCAGGATGCCCTCTACCCGCTCGGAGACATCCTGGACCCTGGCACCAGGGAGGCAACATACCATACTGGAGTCTCTTTCACGTCCACAGAAGCGCCTATCTGTGCCCCTGACTATAGAGTCCCCTATTACTATTACTCTTCTGCGCTTTGACCCTCCCTTCTGAACATCAGAGCCAGCCGTGGTGCCACTGCTCTGGCTGCTGCTGTTTTCCCCTGATAGGCTATCCCCCCTGACAGTATCCAAAGGGGTATACCTGTTCGAGAGGAGGACAACCACAGGGGATTCCTGCACTGACTACCTGCCCTTTCTGGTGGTCACCCATTTCTCTGCCTGCACCTTGGGTGTGACCACATTTACATAACTGCGGTCTATGACGCTTTCCGCCACTTGCATGCTCCTAAGTGCATCCAATTGCTGCTCCAACCGAACCATGCGGTCTGTGAGGAGCTCCAGTTGGGTGCACTTTCTGCAGATGAAGCCATCCGGGACGCTGGAAGCCTCCCGGACCTGCCACATCTCACAGTCAGAGCACTGCACCCCTCTAACTGACATTGCGTCAATTAATTAAAATTAAAATTGAAACAATTTAAAAAAAAATAATTTAAAAAAAATTCAAAGTTACTGTTAACTATCTGTTTCCTCACTAGATTTCTAATAGAAATGCGAAAGCTAAATATAGTACTCTCCGATCTCTGGCTTAGTATCCCTCTAAATTATCATTAAGTAATTGTGTTTAATTAGTTACCAATGCTTAATTTTTTTAATTTAGTGTAGATTCCCAACCAGCCACTCAGGCCACAGCTTTTCTGTGATGTCACTTCAGTTTTCCCCCGACACACACAATTTGAAAAAGGTATAAAAGTAAAAATGAGTAAAAATCACTTACTTACCTTCTTACCCTCTGAGTGTCTTAGATGTTCTCAGGTTCGCTCCCTGACAGAGACTGCTCCTCCTCCTCCGAACGGCTCCCGAAACTAGGCCGCGATCTTTTAAAATCTCCGCTCCGACTCGCAGCTCCCGCGCTTTTTACATCTCCCGCGCTGTTTTCACTGTCCCGACTCACTCAGCTCCCGCGCTGTTTTCAAAGTCCCGGCTCACTCAGCTCTCGCGCTGTTTTCAGAGTCCCGGCTCACTCACCTCCCGCGCTGTTTTCACTGTCCCGGCTCACTCACCTCCCGCGCTGTTTTCACTGTCCCGGCTCACTCACCTCCCGCGCTGTTTTCACTGTCCCGGCTCACTCACCTCCCGCGCTGTTTTCACTGTCTATCGATAATCGAGAACATAAGAGACTGACCATTCAAGACGGAAATGAGGGGAAATTTCTTCACTGAAAGGATTCTTTATCTTTGGAATTCTTTACCCCAGGCGGTTGTGCATCTGCCAATGTGGCATAGATTTAAGGCTGGGCAAATTTTGGGGGTGGCTTCTCCGTCGGCGGCATCCTCCAGTTCGCCAGCAGCGCACTCACGCCCACAGATGTCCCTACACGTGGGGTGCCCACAATGGTAAACCCCATTGGCCAGCTGCCGGGGCAGAGAGTCCTGCCCTTGGTCTTTCAGGGAGTATGGCCATACGGAGAGTGAGTGGTAAGATGGAGTTGAAGCTATGCTTGTATCAAATAGCATAAAGGGTTGACCATGGTCAGGATTCTCCCTTCTGGGGACTAAGTCCCCACACCCGCAGGAAAATGGGCGAGAATCACTCCGGACTTTTTCCTGGAAGGTCTGGGGTGACTTTCCGTTTTCCAGGGGGCGATAAGAGTCCCGGCGTGCATCCTGCAGCTCTGGCCCTGCTAGCCAGACCGCGTGGCTGCACATGCACGCGGCGGCCCACCTCGGCGCGGGCACCACCGACATGGCGGAGCCACAGAGCGGGCCCGGGCGGAGGAAGGTAGGTTCCTCCCAGATCACGATGGCCCACCAATCGGTGACCCCGATCATGGGACAGGCCACCGCTGAGACCGCTCCCGGAGTCAGATACCCCCCGCCCCCCACCAGGACCGCCATCGCAGCCACGGGTCCCAGCTCCCGCCGGGTAGTACCACATGTAAACCACGCTGGCGGGAGTTCGGCCAGTCAACCACAGAGAAATGCTGCGGGGGCCTGTTCCAATGGCCCCCGACCAGCGCCGCGTCACCCGTGCGTGGATTTGCTGGTCCGTGGAAGCGCCGTCGCGCCAGATTTCCAGCATGAATGGCTATTCTCTGCCCCCTCACTGGGCACGATTCCGGCGCAGAGGGACGGAATACCCCACCCTATGAATGTGGTCTACACCTACTCCCATATTTTCTCCTTCTGTTTATATGACTTGCCCAAAGGGATATCTTGGACAATCTACCTTGGTTTGAACAGAAGCTATAAATCCATAAGGACGTTAGAACTTAAATTACTTATTGGAGAAAAGGGCAAATCAGTGTTTCCATAAAATGACCTCAGGCCCCATGTCACACCAGAAGCACACAATTCTCCTGCTCTCTCTTCGAGCATGATCGAACCAATTTAGAGCAGGGTCCTGTGATGAGCGCATTTAGCCAGGTGCTTCCCAGCACTTGCAACACCAAGAAACACTATACTATCTATTGGGACTCTCGATTTGGAGCCTCAGTTGGGAATGCCTGGCCGAGGCCAAACATAGTCTCTTTTGTGACACTGAGGGACTCCACAGTGCAGGAGGAGATCGGGGCTCCTGTTTTAAACGATGTCCCGATCTCTCGACCTCCCAATCCCTCAAAGCCCCAACTCACCTCTGAGGTGGTCCTTGGGCCCCCTCCCCCCAACACCCCATCCCATATGATCAGGGCACCCCTGCGCCCAATCCCTGGCATGGAAAAGTGCCAGCCTGGCACCCAGAGAGCACTGCCAGAGTGACAAGCTGGCAGTGCTAGAGTGCCAGGCTGGCAGTGCCATGGCACCACCCTGCCCATAGGGCATCCACCTGAGAGCCTCCGATCCGCTGGTAGATCCCCACAAGTGCTGTTCTGTTTGGTTACTGTTTGTTGGGACCAGCACTGAAGGGCACCGAGATCTCCGAGGCGAAGGGGTTAGATCCCAATGCCTCCGGTAGATCAGGGGAGGGAATATTATCGTGAAACTAGCTTTCTTACTTTAATATGCAGTTTTGCAAAACAGTGATCCTGCCCTCAATGGGCAGGATTCAGGTCACAACGTCTCGCGGGATAGTGAAGAGGGATCTGCCAACATCTACCGGCTGTGCCACCTTTCGGGCGCAATGTGGCCGGTAGATCACACCCTACTAGTCTGGAACTGCACTGAAACTATCTGGAGTGATTTGGAAGAATTTTATTTGTAATCGCAACTGGCTCCTTGCCCTCCCCCTTCACAGTACAGCAACACCCCCTCACCCCCCACACACAATCACACACTCTTCAGATAAATGTTCAAAGAAAGGATGTGCAAAATCTAGTCTATTTAATCTGTATTTAAACACTGACACAAAGTGCTGTGAGTGGTGATATACATCACTGTAAGTACACAAAGGGTTAATGTACATACACTACACCTAGCTAGACACTAGAGGGAACACCAGAGACATGACACACAGACAGTCAACCAACAGGTCAGTAAGATAGGGCACGACCAATGGGCATTCACGATACACATAGAGGTGACACCACCACAGGAGGGGATTACACCAACCCATATAAAAGGACACATCACACATGCTCAGTCTCTTTCCAGTGGAGACACTCAGTGAGTACAGACACAGGGTTGATTGAGAATCACACCCACCACGTGGATTGTAGCAGACTGGTTTGTCAGTCTGAGTAGCTATAGCAGGATTAGCAGTAGCGTTGAATCCAAGTAGGAGAATTGATAATAGTTTCTAAACATGTTAAAGCTATCTCCAAGTCTGAACCTTCCTTTGTCAGAGTGCACATCAAGGAAGCAGCTTATGCTATGTCAAGAGCATAACAAAACACCGGCTGTGCCACCTTTCGGGCGCAATGTGGCCGGTAGATCACACCCTACTAGTCTGGAACTGCACTGAAACTATCTGGAGTGATTTGGAAGAATTTTCTTTGTAATCGCAACTGGCCCCTTGCCCTCCCCCTTCACAGTGCAGCCCCCCCCCCCCCACCACCACACACACACACACACACACACACACACACTCTTCAGATAAATGTTCAAAGAAAGGATGTGCAAAATCTCGCCTATTTAATCTGTATTTAAACACTGACACAAAGTGCTTTGAGTAAACAAGTTCCACATTTATAATTCTCCCATTTGGAATTTTCTGAGATTTCATTGCCCAAATTCAAAGTCTTGTTCTCAAATAAAAGTGAATCGCATAACCATTAAAGCTGACATAAATACCACCTCCTCAGTCATTATAGACAGCTCTTCGTATTCTTGAGGGTTCTTTGTTGAAATGAGCAAGGGTTCCCATAGTTATATATCCAGTGCTACACTTACCAACAATTTCTTTTGTCCTGACTGAAAAGCTAAAATGGTTCCTGAAAAATCAACTTCTGTCTTAGAACGAGCATCATTTTCACATTCATTATGATTACTTTAATGGCTGAAAAATAATTTTCTGAGGCTCAAATGCTCATGCATACTTTAAAGTACACCATTTTATCTGATCTCCACTACTTAGGTGTGACTAATATGTCAAGTATCAATGCTTAATTGGCCTGTGGTTTCAAAGTTAATATTTCATGCGAGTAACTTTGCAATCATGATCCAAATTCACCCTTAAAATCAACAGGATTGAATGGGTCTAAAAATTAAGCTAATTTCGGTATCTTTTGTTATGAGACAACAGAGATTTCCCCACTGACTTTCTGATTAAATATAATTTCTGCAGTAACATTTCATCAGAGCCTTGTTCATTTAATAATGCACAGCATTACGCTTTGAATGATGTTGCTACTATGCTGCAATCTGCGCTCATTTCTCAAAGAACTAGACACGGTGCTTTTCTTTCTCCTTTTAGCTTTTAGGGACATTCGGGTATCAGACACTGGGGGGCAGCTCAGCAGATAACACTGCGCGAGACACTGGGCAACCTTGCAGTCAGTGTCAGTAGAGTGCCTGAGTCAGGGCTGCATTTAGCTCTTTAGTGCTTCCTAAAGCTGGTTGTGCAGCTCCAAAATAAACAACGGGATATCTGGAATGTGCCACCCTGACAAGGGTACTGTGTCCTCCTGCCATGAAGCAGCTAACATCTAGTCAAGGGTTTGTATTTGAGAATTTGGCATTTACAGTAATATACTTTTCGTGCAGATGAAATCAAAATCATTTTAAAGTTTGCCTCTGGATATTAAACAGAAGCAGTGCATTCCTCGCATATCATTTCATGGCATTAACAGATGTGGATGCAGTCCTGAGTCAAGTCTGCATCTGCTGATACCAGCTCTAAATTAGTCAGTGTAAAATCCAATGCTCCTTGTGGGCTGTCATGTTCTGTAGACTGGCCATAGTGAATGATGAACTACAGAACATCGAGTTTAAATAATTTATTATGAAACAACTGCGTGATAAAGATAACTGGGGTAAATAAAATAATAAATTACGAACACTAATTAACTGTTGTAGAGCCACTGCAAAATACGTCTATCCTCCAATACGACCTACTCCCAACTTCCCAGCCACAGGGTGACATGGTGGGTTTACACTACCACCTAGTGGTCGGAGGTAATGCATAACATTATATACAGAATTGCTTTCTGCTTTATGGGTTCCTGCTGCTTACAAAGTGACCCAGTGGGTCCATCATTGGAGGCTTCCCAAGAGCCCATTAAGGCACACCGCAACTTCCTGTTTTCGGTGTTTCAACATTTGCCTCAATCGATGCTTCTAATTCCGGCCAACATAAAATGGACACAAGAACAACATTCGCTGAAGACAAAATCGTGCAAATATTTGACACAACACCGTTCCTTTAGAATTGTTTCTAAACTATAACATTTCCAAATCGATGATAAGTCTCCGAAGCTTTGTAACTCTGGTGATTTGCTCTTGATGGATTACGTTTTTTCACATACTCCACAGAGTCTTTTTCAACCTCCACCCAGGTAACAGTACAGAGATCAGCAGCTTATTGAAGAATCTAGAGATTGCCAATCTCAGTTATAAACATAAGAATTAGGGATGGGAGTACGCCACTCGATCCTATGAGCCCGCTCCGCCATGCAATAAGATTACGGGCGGAAACCTCTGAAAAAAATGACAAAGGTGACATTTTCGGTGAGAAGATCATCATGATTCCCGACTGCAATTTTCAGGAAGTTTGAAGAAATGTTTTTCCCCTTGATGAAAAACTCCATGCCTGAGGCACGAAACGTCTGATTATCCCACCCCGGGGGGGGATCACCTGAGCACTTCAGAGAAGGGGCCACCACATTTAAATGGCTCCACAGCACTTGCTCTCATTCAAGCCAGGAGGCTTGCATCCAGGAAACCAGCTGCTAAATTTGCAGAGAGGGGCATACAGCAATTTGCTGGGTGCTATAGAGGAGAGGCGGGCTACAGTATACCCTTGGGCTGGCAGGAGGCAATCCAGCGAGGTGACATATCCCACTTGGGACACAGTGTCTACACTGATAAGTAACAAAAGCCTGACCAAGAGGATGGGTGCGCAATGCAGGAAAAAGAGGAATGACCTACTCCGATTAACCAGAGTAAATCCTCCACCTGGCCTTTCCTTAGTCTACCCTTCCATCACCATAACCCTAACCCTTAATGTCACCTTGGTCACACATGCCACACCTCGCAGGACCCCAGGAGCTGACTGCCCACCAGCTCCCTCAAATACACCGGCACTCCTCATTAGAACCTCTCCCTGCCTAGGCATTGTGCCCACACATGCCAGGCGTAATCAACCTCTGACCTGCCATGCGACCAGCTCACATTATCCCCATTTGTGTTCCTGCAGGAGAAGCTCACCCACCACCACCGCAACTGGAAGAAAATGGGTGGTGGGATGTCCGAGCTGAAGATCCTGACTCCATATAGGGAGAGGACAATGATGCTGACAGGAGAGGAGCAGGAATGGGCCTGTGCTCAGAGCGAGGTAGGTTTGCAGGAGAAAAGTGAGGAGCCACTGCACCTTCATCCAGATGGTCAGTCTCCAAGTAAGTTCTGTGTAATCCAAACCCTTGACTAGGCCATGCCCCTTACCTTGCAAGAACATCAACTGAAGAGCCTGGCCTGCCTCCCAGCAGTGTCCCACTGCCCACCCACAAAAGCACCTCAAAGGAGATCCCAGAGGAAGAAACAAATGAAGCATTACAGCTCTCACCCATATCATCCACCATCGCAGTGCCTCACAGCTCATAGGCGAACTTAGCAGGCTGGCTTCTGAGTCACTTTCTGGTGAGCATTGTACAGCTTCCGATGCACATCAGGTGGAGGCAGGTATGTCTCAGGGATCGGACAATCAGCGGTCTGCTGGACCCCAGGACTTAGTTGTGCTCCAGCCAGGTGCAGTACCTCTGGACACGATTGTCCCGCAACTACTGGAGATGCAAAGGCAGAGCTGGGAATACCTGGAGGGGGGGGGGGGGGATGAGTGGGGGGGGGTTACTTTTTTATTTATTGATTGTTTATTGATAAAATTACTGCAGTGGTTAGCACTGCTGTCTCACAGCGCTAAGGGCCTGGGTTCAATCCTGGCCCCAGGTCACTGTCCATGTGGAGTTTGCACATTCTCCCCGTGTCTGCATGGGTCTCACACTCACAACCCAAAAGATGTGCAGGGTAGGTGGATTGGCCACATTAAATTGCCCCTTAATTGGAAAAAGATAATTTGGTACTCTAAATTTATATAAAAATAAATAAATAAAATCTGTCACACGGACCAAGGTACAGTGAAAAGTATACTTCTTCGTACAGACCTGACAGACCCCACTAGATACATATATACATAAGTGCAACATTCACAAAATAATCACAACTGTGATAAAAAGGGAGCCATTACGTTGCGAGATCAATTTAATATATAGACAGGCCATTCAAGAGACTAGGAGCAGCAGGAAAAAGCTGTTTTTGAATCTATTAGAAGGAGTTCTCAAGCTTTTGTATCTGCTCCCTGATGGAATAATTTGGAAAAAAGAATAACCAGGATAGGAGCGGTCTTTCATTATGTTGCTCGCTTTCCCAAGGCAGCGAGAAATATAGGACGTGATTCGTCGGAAACCGGCGGGGCGGGCAACTCCGGCTCGAAAGAGTGTCATGAACCACTCCGGCGTCGGGCCGCGCCGAAGGTGTGGAATCCTGCGGAAGAGGCTTGGCGCCATGCCAACCGGCGGCGAAGAGCCTCCGCCAGCCGGCGCGGGTTGGCGCATGCGCGGAAGCGCCAGCGTGTGCTGCTGTCATCCCAGCGCATGCGCAAGGGGGGGTTCATCTCCACGCCGGCCATCGCGGACCGTTTCACCGGCCGGCATGGAGGAATAGAGTGCCCCCACGGCACAGGCCCGCTCGCCATTCAGTAGGCTCCGATCGTGGGCCAGGCCACCATGGGGCCAGATCCCCGCGCGCCCCCCCGAGGACCCCGGAGGCCGCCAGCGGAGCCAGGTCCTGCCAGTAAGTACCTGTCGTAACATATGCCGGCGGGACTGGCTGAAAAACGGGCAGCCACTCGGCCCATCGTGCGACAGAGAATCACCGGGGGGCCGCTGCCAATGGCCCCCGACCGGCGCGGCGCGATTCCCGACCCCGCCAAATACCCGGCGCTGGAGAATTCGGCAGCCGGCGGGGGCGGGATTCACGCCGGGCCCCGGCGATTCTCTGACCCGGCGGGGGGTCGGAGAATCCCGCCCATAGAGTCAATAGATGGAAGAAGGGCTTGAGTGATGCACTGTGCTGTGTTCACAACTCTCTGTAATTTCTTACGATCTTGGGCAGAACAGTTGCCATACCAAGCCGTGATGCAACCAGATAGAATACTTTCTAGGTAAAAGCAAATTACTGCGGATGCTGCAATCTAAAACAAAAACAGAAAATACTGGACAATTTCACCAGGTCTGACAACATCTGTGGAGAGAAAAGGGAGCTAACGTCTCGAGTCTCGATGACTATGTCCACTGGTTCTAGATTTCCAACCAGGGAAAACATCTTCCCTGCATCTAGTCTGTCCAGTCCTGTTAGAATTTGATAAGTTTCAATCAGATTTCCTCTCATCCTTATACCCAAATGAATACTTTCTATGGTGCAGATGTAGAAATTGGTAACAGTCATTGTGGATATGCCAAATTTCCTTAATTTCCTGAGGAAGTAAAAGCGTTGTAGCCCTTTCTTATTCGTAACGTCAACATGGGTGGACCAGAACAAATTGTTGGTGATATTCACACCGAGGAACTTGAAACTGACATATGGGGTGAAATTCTCCTACCCGCCCCGCCACATTTCTGCGCCGACCGGCCGGCGGGAGTCTCCGTAACACCGGCCGGTCAATGGGGTTTCCCATTGTGGGGCAGCCCCACGCTGTCGGGAAGCCCCCGGGCGCCGGCAAAATGGAGACTCCCGCCGGCGGAGAATGACGCCCCAGTTTCTCCACCTCGACATCATTGATATAGACTGGGGCGTGTATTTCACCTCGCTTCCCAAAGTCAAGAACCAACTCCTTTGCTTTGCTGACATTGAATGAGAGCTTGCTGTCATGCTACTAAGTTCTCTATCTCTCTCCTGTACTCTGACTCGTCGTTGCTTGAAATCTGATCCACTATGGTTGTATTATCATCAAATGTATAGATGGAGTTGGTGCCAAATTTTGCCACACAATCATGTGTGTGTAAAGAGTATGGTAGATGGTTGAGTAAGCAGTCTTGCAGGGCCCCGATGTTAAGGACTATCGTGGAGGAGGTATCGTGACCTTATTGATTGCGGTCTGCGGATCAGGAAACCGAGAATCCAGGTTCTGAAGTTTGGATATGAGCTAGGTTGGGATTATGGGATTAAGAACAGAACTATGGTCAATAAACAGGAGCCTGACAAAAAGAACAAAGAACAAAGAAAAGTACAGCACAGGAACAGGCCCTTCGACCCGCCAAGCCTGTGCCGACCATACTGCCCGTCTAAACTAAAATCTTCTACACTTCCAGGGTCCGTATCCCTCTATTCCCATCCTATTCATGTATTTGTGAGGATGCCCTTTAAATGTCACTATCGTCGCCGCTTCCACCACCTCCTCCGGCAGCGAGTTCCAGGAACCAATTCCCCTCTGTGTAAAAAACTTGCCTCGTACATCTCCTCTAAACCTTGCCCCTCGCACCTTAAACCTATGCCCTCTAGTAATTGACCTCTCTACCCTGGGAAAAAGCCTCTGACTATCCACTCTGTCTATGCCCTTCATAATTTTGTAGACCTCTATCAGGTCGCCCCTCAACCTCCATCGTTCCAATGAGAACAAACCGAGTTTATTCAACCGCTCCTCATAACTAAATCCCTCCATACCAGGCAACATCCTGGTAAATCTCTTCTGCACCCTCTCTAAAGTCTCCACATCCTTCTGGTGAAAAATGAAATGAAAATGAAATGAAATGAAAATCGCTTATTGTCACAAGTAGGCTTCAATGAAGTTACTGTGAAAAGCCCCTAGTCGCCTGTTCGGGGAGGCTGGCACGGGAATTGAACCGTGCTGCTGGCCTGCTGGTCTGCTTTAAATCCAGCAATTTAGCCCAGTGTGCTAAACCAGCCCCTGGTCGTGTGGTGACCAGAATTGAACACTATACTCCAAGTGTGGCCTAACTAAGGTTCCATACAGCTGCAACATGACTTGCCAATTCTTATACTCAATGCCCCGGCCAATGAAGGCAAGCATGCCTTATGCCTTCTTAACTACCTTCTCCACCTGTGTTGCCCCTTTCAGTGACCTGTGGACCTGTTCACCTAGATCTCACTGACTTTCAATACTCTTGAGGGTTCTACCATTCACTATATATTCCCTATCTGCATTAGACCTTCCAAAATGGATTACCTCACATTTGTCCGGATTAAACTCCATCTGCCATCTCTCCGCCCAAGTCTCCAAACGATCTAAATCCTGCTGTATCCTCTGACAGGCCTCTTAGCTATCTGCAATTCCACCAAACTTTGTGTCGTCTGCAAACCTACTAATCAGACCATTTATATTTTCCTCCAAATCATTTATGTATATTACGAACAGCAAAGGTCCCAGCACTGATCCCTGTGGAACACCACTGGTCACAGCCCTCCAATCAGAAAAGCACCCTTCCATTGCTACTCTCTGCCTTCTATGACCTAGCCAGTTCTGTATCCATCTTGCCAGCTGACCCCTGATCCTGTGTGACTTCACCTTTTGTACCAGTCTGCCATGAGGCACCTTGTCAAAGGCCTTACTGAAGTCCATATAGACAACATCCACGGCCCTACCTGGATCAATCATCTTTGTGACTTCTTTGAAAAACTTTATCAAGTTAGTGAGACACGACCTCCCCTTCACAAAACCGTGCTGCCTCTCGCTAATACGTCCATTTGCTTCCAAATGGGAGTAGATCCTGTCTCGAAGAATTCTCTCCAGTAATTTCCCTACCACTGACGTAAGGCTCACCGGCCTGTAGTTCCCTGGATTATCCTTGCTACACTTCTTAAACAAAGGAACAAAAATTGGCTATTCTCCAGTCCTCCGGGACATCACCTGAAGACAGTGAGGATCCAAAGGTTTATGTCAAAGGCACATAGGTGGCTTTGTTGTCGAGATGCTCCAAAGATGAGTGTAAGATGAGGGAAATAACATCTGCTGTATACCGGTTAGAGCAGTAAGCGAATTGCAGTGAGTCAAGACAATCTGGAAGGTTGGTGATGATGTAGCTCATGATTGACCTCTTGAAGCACTTCATAATATTACATATCAAGATCACCGGACGATAGTCATTGAGACACACTATCTGGTTTTTATTTGCCACCAGTATGATAGTGGTTTTCTTAAAGTAAGTGGAAACCTTAGAATGGAGTAAGGAGAGGTTTAAGATGACTGTGAACACACCTGTCAACTGGTCCATGCAAGGTCTAAGTGCACAACCAGGGAGTCCATCAAGAACTGTTGCTTCCCGTGCATTCACTTTTGAGAAGGCCTATCTGACTTCTGAGGCTGTGACTGTAGACATAAATATATCTGAGGCTATTGGGGCAGGTGACATTAGTTTGTTAGCTTAGTCAGCGACAGTCCTGTAACTACAAGTCCCAAAGCCTTCTGTCACAGGAGATGTTGCCACTAATGCATGGCACTTAGGCCAACACTGAAAGGGTGGCGTCCACAATGGAAAGCCTGGAGAAAGATGTCAGATCCATGATGTGAGAACTCCGAAGCATGGCTCAGTTCCTGAGGACCATGGCTGAGAGCTTCAGTTGCATGCTGCAAATAAATGGCGGGCCTCCATAATTAACAGCACCAGATGATGTTGAGGCTTCTGGAGTTCACACCAGCTGCCCCTCCATCCCTTGGAGCAACCCAAGGTCTCATGAGCACTAGGAGGGTGGAGGATCCACTGGATCACATCCCGGGGCCTTTCACCCAGGAGACACTGGGAGTGACCATCCAATCTGAATCCCCCCTTCCTGAGTCCGCCACAACTCAGGCACAGAACAGGGATACATGGCAACACCAGTGCCATCCGAATGTGGACCAGGGTCCTCCAGGTCCCAACCCTCCAGGGGGAACCCACCAAGGGCACCTCAGGCAACTGGGCATGGAAAGCAGCGGGCCACCTCCGCCTCTGATGTGCATCCCAGGAAAACACCGAGACATAGTGGAAGGATTTGCAAGTGCAAGGAATTGTAGGGGCACAGCATGGACATGGGTGAAGTGAGGGAGGTAGTTGGGGTTTATTATCACAAGTTACATATGCACATGTTAATGACTTAAATATTCTTCTTCTTCACCATTTCAGTGCCACACATTTGTTACCTCTCCTCCCAGTAACAGAGCGCTTCTTCCAAACTGGGCACAGTTGTTCTCACTGGCCCTCAATGTCAGACGGTCTGGCCCACTCATGGAGAATGTTTCAATCGCAGTGATAGGACTGAGGTATAATTCATTGATCCCTCGCCCCAAATCCCTCTCTAGAGCTAAGGGACAAAGGAATGTGGGGACAAACCTCACTCAGATATGAGCAGGAAAGTAGTGTTGCGCTGTTGGATAATGTGCTGGCCCTCACGCTTGTCTGGCCTCCATCCTCCCAATCCTCAGCTGCCTCTTCCTCAGCAAAGCGGTCCTTACCCAAGACACGTGCCACTCCTTCAGATGTTCCTCATGAAGGTCATTGCCCCACTGCAGAGCCAGGTTAAGAAGGGCTCAGCAGACCACCACCCTGGGGACTGTACAGGAGGGCCGCACTGGACATGTCAAGGCAGTGGACATCTATAGGAGGGCGATGCACCGCTCTATCACAGACCGGATGGCACTGTGTGCATCATTGTACCTGGCCACTGCTGCGATCTCTAGCGTACGCACTGGCTTCATTAGCGAAGACTTCGGGTGATATCCCTTGTCCCCTACAAGCCATCCCTGCAGCCTGGGGTAACCCTTGAAAATTCCAGGGATCTGTGATTGTCCGAGGATGTAACTGTCACGCATGATGCCTGGAAGATTTCCACGCACGTGCATGAGTCACATCTGGTGGTCACACACCAGCTACACAATGAAGGAGTGGAACCCCTTCTTGTTTAGAGTGACATGGATGCAGTCAATCACCCCCTTCACCTGTGGAATGCCAGCAATTGTGCCACATCCCGTAGCCCTCTCACCTTGCTGGGCCTGGTTAGATTGAAATGAATAAAGTCCAAAGTCCTTGCATAATGTGCATCCGCGACCTCACAAATGCACTTCTGGGCAGATGCCTCCAAGATGCCAAACAGGTTACCTGTGGAGCCATGGAAAGTCGACATTGTGAAAAATTGAGGACTTTCGTGACCTTCACAGCCACAGGGATCGGGTGTTCTCCATAATCACGTAGCGCCAAGATGTGACACAGGAACCGCACAGTCTCCCTGGTGAGCCGGAGTCTCCTACGTGCCATTTTGTACCGCAGCTCCATGAAGGACCCTCGGGCCCTGTACAAACTTGGTCTCCCTCTGCCTCATCGTGCCCCCTGTACAGCCCCTGAGTCTGCCCTGGCTGGACACCTCTGCTGTAACAATATTCAAAGATCCTGCCTCCAATGTGTTTTGAGGAAGAGAGTTCCAAAGACTCATGACACTCTGAGAGAAATAAAATTCTTCTTATTTCTATTTTAAATAGTCGATCTCTTATTTTTAAGCAGTGACCCCTAGTTCTAGATTCTCCCACAAAAGTAAACATCAGGGGCGAGATTCTCCGACCCCCCATCGGGTCGGAGAATCGCCGGGGGCTGGCGTGAATCCCGCCCCCGCCGGTTGCCGAATTCTCCGGCACTGGATATTCGGCGGGGGCGGGAATCGCGCCGCGCCGGTTGGCGGGCCCCCCCCCGCGATTCTCCGGCCCGCATGGGCCGAAGTCCCGCCGCTAAAATGCCTGTCCCGCTGGCGTAGATTAAACCACCTACCTTACCGGCGGGAAAAGGCGGCGGGGGCGGGCTCCGGGGTCCTAGGGGAGGCGCGGGGCGATTTGGCCCCGGGGGGTGCCCCCACAGTGGCCTGGCCCGCGATCGGGGCCCACCGATCCGCAGGCGGGCCTGTGCCGTGGGGGTCACCGGCAGGGGGTCGGTGAATCCCGTCCCAGGAGTGGGATTCTCCAGTTCGTCAGCCGCGTTTTCCAGCATGGCAGACCCCCACCTGCAGCGGGATTCTTCATTTCCGCAGCCTGACAATGGGGTTCCCTATTGTGGCCACCGCACGCCATCGGGAAACCCGCGGGCGTGGGTGCGCTGCCGGCGGACCGGAGGACCCCGCCAACGGAGAATCCCGCTGCAGGTGCAACTCAGCCACTGCGTTGCACCTAGTGCAGAGCCGGGTGCAACGGGTAAATCACGCAAAAACACAAATTCAGGCTCCCTGCCGTGCGTGAAACCTCGCCATTAAGCTAATTTAAATACCTGGATGCCGTTTTCACACTGTGCCTGGGAGTCAACAGCCATGCTTGCGTGTGCCATTTTGTACTCTTTCCCACAAACGTGGACCAGGCATGAAGCACCATGGGATCAAAAATCCAATAAAAAACATTTATAAAAATAATGACAGCACCATGGGGGGTCTAACAGGCGATTAGAGACACCGGCTGGCTGGGGACATGGCAGGTTGGTACCCGAGCAACCAGGCACCTTGGCACCCTGACAATGCTACCCAGGCACCTTGGCACTTCCAGCCTGGCACCCTGGCAATGCCACATGGGCGTCTTGTCAGTGCCAGCCTGGTACTGTCATGGTGACTGGTGACACTGCCAGAGTGCCAGGGGCACTTCGAGAGTTCCATGTCAGGGTGCCCAGCTGCCAGGCTGGCACTGTCATGGGTCATCCCTAGAGGGGCCTTGCTCATTAAAGGTGGGCTGGGGGTTCCAGGGGCCTCGAAATGGTTTGGGGGGGGGGTGATTTGGGACTCAAAAAAGCAGGGCGGGGCCTGAAGGGGGTGCAGGGATCAGGGCTCCGTTCAAAATGGCACCCCGATCTGCGAGGAAATCGTCTAAAAGTTTTACCTCGGTGGGGAAAATCTCCCCAAGGCTCAAGAAATCCGGCAAAGCCCCGGTGAATAAAGGGTGAATCTCGGCACTGCAGCTGCCAAATGCACCCAAAAGCGGACTTAGGAAAATCTCTGTTGGATCGTGCGCACCTTCCCATATCCACCCTGTCAAGTCCCTTCGGGATCTTACATATTTCAATCAAATCACTTCTTACTTTTCTAACCTCCATCAGACACAAGGCTAGCCAGTCTCGCCTTTCCTCATCAGGTGTATTCATCCTAGAATTCATCTAGTAAACCTTCCTTCAACTGCACCCAATGCATTTTCATCTTTCCTTAAATAAGGAGACCAATACTTGTACACAATATTCCAGAGGTGGTCTCACCAATGCTCTTTATCTGAAGTGTAAACTCTCCACTGTTGTATTTAATTACACCTTCCAATAAATGACAATATCCTATTGGCCTTCTAATTGCTTGATGCACCTGCATATTCGCCATTTGTGATTCATGCACTGCGACATCCAGATCCCTCTGTATCTCAGAAGCCCTGTATCCACTCACCGTTTAGATAATATGTTTTTCTTCTACTGCCAAAATTGACATTTCCCCACACATGTTTAGCTTTTCTACCCTTTGAAGTCAAGCTGAGACAAAGTAAAAGAGACAAATACTGTTCACAAAAAAAACTATCACTTTGTAAAGTACTGACGAAGCTGCCAATCAAATTAGTTTTAGACAGCTGCAGGGAAAGCAGAGCTGTGAGCAGAGCAATTGGATTGTCCATAATGTGTCCCTGATACTCATGGAAAGCAGGGAATGGTACGATGGGGGTTGCAAATGGCCGAAAGGGCAAGGCTAGCCAGGTTATGGTGCTTCCAAACTTAAGAATAAGACCTCATTGCAATCGTTTTAATACACTTGTTGCCTGGCAACCAGCCAACTTAACAGCCTGGCCAGCAACCAAGAGGAAAAGACCACGGTGAGGCCACAGAGAGGGATTATCATCAAGAGGTGAGGGGAAGGTTAGTGATCGTAACGACAAAGAGATCAGACATCAGGGCTGGAGGGAGAAAGGTAGGTCAATTATCGTAACACAGAACAGAGGGGAGAGAAAGTTCTGGAATAGCCTGAAAGATTCCTTGAGGGGACAAGAGGAGCACAAATCCGCCTCGAGACCCATAGGATGCAGGTATAGCTATCTACACCATGGAGCAGGTATTGTTGTTGAAATGAAATAACCCATACAGCACCTTTCAAACCTTCCTCAGCTGTGCTTGCTCCAAGGACATTTCAGATTGAAATTTACACTTTCATGATCTGACAAAATACAGCAATAAATGTGATATTAAAACTCAGGTAAAACGATGCAGGTGCCATGCATAGAAAGAAAATGGGGGTGAAAATAAAATTATTTCTTCCGATGTGCATGGGAAAATCTGCAAAGAGATGGAAAATTACATCCTTATTTTTCATGTTGATTCCTTCAATCTTAGCGAGCGAAGACTACTCAGAAAATTTCTAAATTTAACGACAAGAGGTTTTCCATCTGTCTGATATTTTTCATCTTGTGTATACAGTTCAGGGGATAAGGTCAAAACTCGTTTATAAAACTGAACATTGAAACCGAGAGAAATGTTCACATTATGATTGGACACCACTTCGTCAGTGACCCTTAGAAAAGTTCAAAGCAAGATGAATCTTGTTTTCTAAGTACACTGTGTAGTCAAGAGGACAGCTGTTCACTTGATTTATCTCTGAATTGTTTATGCTCATTTGATTTTCATATTCAGGTTTGATTTGTACGATATCCTTTTAGGTCTCATTTTAATTTTTTAACTCATATGATGAATTCTGACAATTATTTCTATCTTCTTTTCTTCTGGGAATATGTCGAAGTTGTACCCTAGTCATAAATTTTATCGACTACTGTGCCAAATATTCTCTCCTATTATCTGGACTAAGTTGTCTCATTACCTTGTTGAAATTTAGATTTTTGGTTTTCAGTCCAAATACCGCCAACTGAAACTGTTCCAGTCTTTGGAACTTTTGTATCAACATAATTATGTACTAGGAATGCTATAGTTGGCCTATAATTGAGCTGTGCGTATAAATTGGGGACCAACTCAGACAATGTTCAGCCTAGAATTAGATGCAGACATAGGGCGGCATTCTTCGCCCCCCCACCCCCGGCCGGGTTGGAGAATTGGCGGGGGCGGCGAGAGTCCCGTCCCGCCGCTCCGACGCCGGCTGCCGAATTCTCTGGTGCCGGTTTTTTGGCGGGGGCGGGGATCACGTCCCGCCGGTCGGGGGCCGTTGGCAGTGGCCCCCCCCGGCAATTCTCCGGGCCCCGATGGGCCGAGTGGCAGCCCGTTTTCGGCCGGTCCTGCCGGCGTGAAATACACAAGGTCCATACCGGCAGGACCTGGCTCTGATAGTGGCCTGCGGAATCCTCGGGGGGGGGGGGGGCGCCTGGCGCGCGATCAGGGCCCACCGATCTGCGGGCGGGCCTGTGCTGTGGGGGCACTGTTTCCCTTGGTGCCGGCCTCTGTAAAGCTCCGCTATGGCCGGCGCGGAGAAGAAACCCCCTGCGCATGCAGAGGGATCACGGCAGCGGTTCTGCGCATGCGCCAGAACACGCTGGCACTCCCACGCATGCGCCAACTCGCGCCGGCCGGTGGAGGCCCTTTGGCGTCGGTTGGCACGGCGCCAACCACTCCAGCGCCGGCCTAGCTCCCGGAAGTGCGGAGGATCCCGCAATTTCCGGGCGGCCCGACGCCGGAGTGGTTCACGCCACTCTTTGGCACTGGTATGGTCCGCCCGCCGGTTGGGGGAAAAACCCGGCCATTATCCCTCATCACAGTCAGTTGTCTGTGAACATCTATTGGGCAGAATAGAATTGGGAGTTGGGTGTGCACACTAGTGGACGCTGCCGGGACTGCAAGAAGAAGACGTCCCAGATTTCCCTGAAGCCAGTATGTCCAAGGTTTTGGACAGGGATGGTGTGGCTGGTGAGAGAGGCTGTTGAGGAAGTAAGAGGCTTTAGGTTTAAGGTTGGAAGGGTGGGGGTTAGGAAGAAAGTGGGGCTTCAGTGTTTGGCACTGCTGCCTCACAGATTCATGAACCCGGGTTCAATTCCAGCCTTGGGTAACTGTGTAGAGTTTCCACATTTTCCCCGTGGGGTCTGTTTTCCTCCGGGTGTCCGGTTTCCTCCCACAGTCCAAGTTTTTGTAGGTTAGAAGGATTGGCCATGCTAAATTGTTCTTTAGTGTCCAAAGATTATTGAGGTTACTGGGTTATGGAAATATGGCGGGGCAGTAGGCCTACGTAGGGTGCTCATTCAGAGGGTCGATGCAGACTCAATGGGCCGAATGGCCTCCTTTTGAACTGTCGGGATTCTATGTCTATTCTCTGTCAATCTGAGGGGGTCAACCATCTAATATCCAAATGACAATGCCTGAAGATCAAACTTCTCCTTCCTTCCTGTCGTTTGAAGGTTCCATTTAAAAGGTCAGGCTGCCCACTCCCACCTGGCTGCCCTTGTCAAATGTTCTATGGTGTGGACAGTGTATTAACAGCTTGGTCACAAGCCTAAATAACCCTTAATTATCTATTTCAATATGGCAGTGGGCTTTTGATTTTGGCAGTCATGCACCCATACATCCCCATAATCCCTCCCCCCCCCCCGCCCCCAGCCACCCTCCATCTCCCTGTATTATGGAGGTGAGCTCCGGGGTGAGTGGAAAGGTGGTGGGGCAGACACCTGTCTTATTTTATATGCATTCTCCACCCCCCCTCCAAACCCCGGCTGGAAATACTCCCAGAGGGCGCAGCTAAAATGCAACCCAATTGTCTGGATCAATTATTAAAAATTACTACTTGGGTGAATAACGGAGCAGTGCCTGCTGTTGTGGGACAGTTCCATAGCAGATTGAGTCATTTTGTACAAGGTTCTTGCACTTGCACTTGACTCACTTACATTACGTCTGGAAACTCTTGTGTGTGTACACAAAATCGTCTGTCATTGCCTTGAATATTCTCAAAACGGTTTATAATCTGGCACTATCCGTCTTTAAACCAACCATCATAGAGGGTCCCAGTGAAGCAATCTTTCCAAATACCTATGCTGTAATTGTTTAATAATCTGTGTTTTTAATAAATTTGGCCAAGACCTGTCGAGCTACTTTGACCAAACGAAGAATGAAAACAGATGTTCATGGGTGCTGGACCAATAAGAGACAGCAGTTGAAATATTCACATTTGGTGCTATTTTCGGGCTCTTTGCGGCTCATTATATGATTTTAACTTGTTTGCAGGAACTAACCAGAGACATGCACATTTGCCACACAAGTGCTGATTTGATACAATTTTCATGGAGTACATGTGGAATTCTTGGACAAACTTCCACTGAAGGAATGGAGTGCTGTGCCTGGCACACAGTGGCAAGTATCAGACTGGTTGAGGGACCGAGAGGGAGGGTAGATAGGTTCTTGAATGCGACACTGGAAGTCTTGGTGGAGGAGGTCCAGGGGTGGAGAGATGTCCTGCCACACACAAGTAGGAAGGATATCACCTTGCCTTCCTGCACCTCTCTCCTGCAGTAACTGGTGCTGCTGCTCCTGGCCTCATGTCCTCCTCTGGACTCATCCAAACCAAGGAATATCGCTAGCATGATGCTGGTGAGGCAGCACTCTCTTGTTCCTGCTAACTCTTATCCGGTGTCCAATAACGTGGAGTAGTACAGCACATACTCTGCTTAGGTAAAGTCTTCAGAATAAATACTGGTCCAATCTTGGTGAAGTCTTGACCAAGTGTTTCAGGCAGTATCCTCACAGTCCAAAGATGTGCAGGTTAGGTGGATTGGCCATGATAAATTGCCCTTTGTGTCCAAAATTGCCCTTAGTGTTGGGTGGAGTTACTGGGTTATGGGGATAGGGTGGAGGTGTCGACTTGGGGAGGGTGCTCTTTCCAAGAGCCGGTGCAGACTCGATGGGCTGAATGGCCTCCTTCTGCACTGTAGATTCTGTGATTCTATGAAGTTCACAGTTCCAGCAGCAATAATCAGGAAACGGTCAATACCGCTTTAAATGATGAGGGTCCTTCCGGCAATTCTACTCAAGATAGAGGAGGCGAAGGAGTGGCAGCAATGTAAGAAAGAATGAGCCAACAGGGCCACAGCCGCAGGAAGACCTCACAGTAGTAAGAATATTCTCAAAAACTCTTACGCGTCCAATCAAATTCATCAGCCTCCGGCAACATATCTGCGATTCTCTCAAGTTCAGTGCGTAACCTCTCATTTCAGAGACCATTGGAGAGCTCAAGCAACCATTCTGCTGCATGGATAGTCAGTTGGCTTCCTGCAATACAGCCCTTAAACAACGTCCCAAATGATAAGGCACACAATTTTGGAGGTGGTAATGTGTTACGGAGTAATTTACATATTCCCAGAAAAACGTCTGCAACATATTTAATGTAACAAAGTGCCCCAAAGAGCTTCACAGAAACATGATCAAACAGGCTATGGCATCGAGGTAGACAAAAAGGTCAGGTGACAAATAAGCTTAGTCAAAGGGGCAGGTGTAACGTGTATTCTCAAAGCCGGAGAGAGAAAAAGGCAGGGATTCCAGAGCTTGGTGCCGAGGCACTGTCGCTGAAGGTGAGCGGTGAAAAACAGGATAAACAAAAAGGCCAAAAGAGGAATGTGGAGGGTCCTTCTAATTCTCTTTCCATTTCACTTTCTTGTGCACACACATGGACGCACAACATGACAACCTGGTGTTGCATTCTGCTGCGTCTGTTCACACTTGTTATTATGTGCTAATTCTCATCCCTCCGCTTTACTTTTCAAACAGGGCCATGAAGAAACCTTTGACATTACTGTTTTCAGACAGAAAGTTTTTACTTTGAGAATCATTAGCATCCTCCTGGAGTTTAGATACATATCATTAAAGCCTTACTCTTGGGCAGCCTGCATTTATAATTCATGCATGATTCGGCAAACATTTTAATACTACATGCTACATTGATAAATTGTAATTAACTGCAACGATGAATGAAACATTACAATACCACAAGGGAGAGGCATTTTCATGAGATTTTAATTTATTTTCATCGTATACTTTGGGACTCCAAAACTATTTGTTTGAAGTTAAGCTTTTATGAAATATGCAGCGCTGTTCCATCTATTGGGGCTAATTGCAGCAATTAGTTGAGAAGGCATTCAAGGAATATTACGAAAGCATTGATGTGTTGTCTATACACGGTAAATCTAAATCAAAGTATCACAACATCTGCAGTGCTGCAGGTCAAACGTATGTTGTGTCTACGTCGCACAAATATCAGGGGTGGTATTCTCCGACGGCCGATGCCAGAATCGGGAAACGGGATTGGACGGACAATCAGTTTTGACGAGAAAATCATGGCTGCCGCCAGTTTCATGCCGACTCGTAATTCTCTGGTGCCTCAACAATGGCATCAATGCATTCCAGAACGCACACACAGTAAACACCGTTTGCATATCATTAGCGGGTCTGACCCGGTATTCTCCGGGGCCTCCACAATTCTCCACCCCCACTGGGGCGAGTTCCCAATGGCGAGGTTCACTTGTGCTTTTAAAAATCGTGAAACCGGCATGGTGGCTGCTGATGGAGAGAGAGAGGTTACGGAAAGTGTCCAACATAGCCGTAGTTTGCTGACAGTTGTGCCGCTGGCCGGGGACTTCTGCCAGGGCCGGGGCGAGTAGCGGGGTGGGGGAGCAGGAGGTGGGCTGTGGGGTCGGGGTGGACGGGCACGGAACACTATTGCCGCAGCCAGCAAGGAAGCCATGAAGCTGCGCATGCTGCTGACTGCCCACTCTGAACTGAGGGCCACAGGTCATTTGGTGTCCCCCCAGGCCACCCCCAAGGTCCCCTCTGGCCTCAGCCAACCCATTAGCTGTATGCATGCACTCCAGCACAACCAGTTCCATCTTTTTGGCTGGGATGGGTGTGTGTGAGGATTGTAATGTATATATGCGACTGCAGCTTGTCAGCCTCCTTCGTGTCGATCATGGACCCGGCGAATCCCGCACCGTTGTTCATTGGAATTGATTGTGTTCCATGTGGCACCGCTGCTGGCCACTCAATAGTTGCTGAACTGGTCCAGGTGTGGCGCAGTTTTGCTATCGTGGAAGTTCACCAATCCTGCCCCGGTGTCAACACTTAGGGCTGGCTTCTCCGATTTTGAGGCTATGCCCGGAGTATGTACGTTGACCAAAATGTCGGCACCGCCACCCCCCCCCACCAATGCTACACCCGGTGGGGAGTGAGCAGCCACACTATGTAAAGCCCCCGGCTGTACCTGCAGATACAGATGGAGAATTGCCGGGTCCATGACCGCCCATGCGCATGGCGGCGACGTGCAGCGGCTGCACCGTCCAACATGGCTCCCTGTAGATCCCCTCGCCACCCCTGGACCACCACACACCAGTCCCCGTACCCCTGCCAAAGCCGCCCCAGCCAGTGGAACGGCTCCCCACCCCCCCACCGCCCGGCTGTGGCAGAGCTGGATACACTCCGCAGCCGCCACAAAAGGGACGAAATTCTCCGTAAGCGGCGCAATGACCACCGACCGGCGCCAAAAACGGCACAAATCAGTCCGGCATTGCGCCGCCCCAAAGGTGCGGAATCCTCCACATCTTGACCGGCCGAGACCTAACCTTGAAGGGCTAGGCCCGCACCGGACTGATTTCCGCCCCGCCAGCTGGCAGAAAAGGCCTTTGGTGCCCCGCCAGCTGGCGCGGAAATGACAGTGCCGGGCGGCGCATGCACGGGAGAGTCAGCGGCCACTCACGGCATCCCCGCGAATGCGCTGTGGAGGGAGTCTCTTCTGCCTCCGCCATGGTGGAGACCGTGGCGAAGGCGGAAGGAAAAGAGTGCCCCCACGGCACAGGCCCACCCGCGGATCGGTGGGCCCCGATCGCGGGCCAGGCCGCCGTGGGGGCACCCCCCAGGGCCAGATCGCCCCGCGCCCCCCACAGGACCCCGGAGCCCGCCCGCGCTGCCCTGTCCCGCCAGTAAGAGAGGTGGTTTAATCCACGCCGGCGGGCCAGGCATTCTAGCAGCGGGCCTTCGGCCCATCCGGGCCGGAGAATGGCGGAGTGGGCCCGCCAACTGGCGCGGTGCGATTACCGCCCCCGCCGAATCTCCGGTGCCGGAGAATTCGGCAACCGGCGGGGGCGGGATTCACGCCAGCCCCCGGCGATTCTCCGACCCGGCGGGGGGGTCGGAGTATCTAGCCCCAGGTCCTTGAAAACTGTGAGCACACGTGTCCCACGCCGTTGGGAAGTCGGCCCATCGGGGGAGGACCTCAGGTGATGTCCTGAGGCTGTCCCAATGGCATGCGGCATACTCAGCGATGACGCCGTTTTTCAGAGGGCAGAGCATCCCCTCAATTTTGGCGTCAAAACGATTTCAGTGTTGGCAATCGGAGAATCCAGCCCTTCGTCTCAGCAGCGGAGAATCCCGCCGCATGTCTTGCTTTGTATTCACCATAATTCTATATCACTGAAAGGTTCTGGCTGCGATGAAACAGCTGCATTATCCACAGGCGCAATGACCAAAACGGTCGCTAAATCTCGCGAGATGCTGAAAACGCGATTCTTGATGGCAAGGTGCGTGGCACGGTAGTACAGTGGTTAGCACTGTTGCTTCACAGCGCCAGGATCCCAAGTTCAATTCTCGGCTTGGGTCACTGTCTGTCCGGAGTCCGCATGTTCTCCCTGTGTCTGCGTGGGTTTCCTCTGGGTGCACCGGTTTCCTCCCACAGGCCCCGATAGACATGCTTTGGGGTAATTTTGACATTTTAATTCTCCCTTACCAGAACAGGCGCTGGAATGTGGCGACTAGGGGATTTTCACAGTAATTTCATTGCAATGTTAATGTAAGCCTACTTGTGACAATAAAGATAATTAAGCATGATTGTTAAGCATGCTTAAGCATGAAGGCTTGCGATTGTCCTAGCCCCCCTACAATGATCCAACCAGGTTCAAGCCCCGGGAGCCCCGTGGTGGGGGGAGCCGTTCCATTGGCGAGTCTGATTTTGCATGCATTAATTTCTAATTCGTGGGCATCACGACCCCACGTCCACCCTCGTTTTATCTTTCAACCCAGCCGGCATGATGTCACATCGGTGCATATTACGACTACTCTTTAAAAATGGGAACCTGGCGACGTGACCTCCAAGATTGAGATTGGAGGTGAGTGCGCATGTTACCACTGTTATGATCCCAGTTGATGTTATAACTGGATAGGAAAATTCCAGAATGGAACCCTGCTCAAAAGACCATAACTTAAATTTTTGTTTGATATAAAAGTGGAGGCACAGAGCTATCGGGCCGCTAATTAGTTTAACAAAAAGAAAAAAAACATTTATTAAAAGTGAAAAATTGGATAATTAAACAATAATCCTTTACCCCTCCCATAGTTTAACAATTACACACAAGTTGCAAGATTAACACTGATTACAAAGTACATCTTAACCTACATTGGTCTCATTAACACAAATTCCCTTTTCGACACATGAAATAATTGTGGGTAAGTACACTCTGTACTCTGTACAAGTGAATGTTCGTAGATGTCTCCTCAGAATCCTCCCAGATGATTAATACCATCTACAAAGCACAAGTCAGGAGTGCAATGGAATACACTTGTGGTAGTACCAGGTATTGCGGTACCTAAGAGGCTGATGACCATTGGTTAGACCCAGGAGTCTACCATTGGCTGTTGTACGTAGCTCCGCCCTGACAGGCCGAGTATAAGAAACGGTGCCGTCCCAGCAGCCTTCACTTTCTGTATCGAAGCTGCTGGGGAAAGAGTTCTAGTAGATTAAAGCCTTCAGTTATGAAATCACTTCATCTTGAGTGTAATTGATTGCGCATCAATTTAATCTACTACAACTTAACCTGGAAGGATGGGTCTCCGAATCAAACCAGAGTGCCTTCAGCTCAGCCCAAATGCGGAGAACTCTGCTGCAAATTTTAAACACTGGCTGGCATGCTTTAAAGCCTACCTTGAGATGGCCGGAGGCACCCCCACAGTAGGACAGAAAATGCATCTCCTGCGCTCATGGGTCAGCCCTGGGATCTACCCCCTTATCGAGGAGGCGGAGAACTATGCTGCCACGATCGAACTGCTAGAAGGACATTATATCCGCCCTGTAAACCAGGTATACGCTCGTCACCTGCTTGCGACTAGGTGGCAAAGCCCCGAGGAAACGTTGGAAGATTTCTACCGGGCGCGACTGGTGCTGGGCCGAAACTGTGGCTGCCGGCATGTTTCGGGGAGCGAGCACACGGAACTTTTAATCAGGGATGCTTTTGTAGCAGATGTGAGCTCCCCAGATATCCGCTGAAGACTCCTAGAAAGTGACAGTCTGGGTCTTAGAGAGGCACGGGCCCTGGCAGGGTCCATGGACAATGCCAACAAAAATGCACAGTCCTTTGCGCCCGACTGCGCGGCGGCCCCCCTGGGCTGCGTGGCACCCCACAGCGGCAGCCACACAGACCTTCCCCCTGACCCCGCAGGCCTGCGCTACGAGATGGACCGCTAACGCCGCCGGGCCCCGCTGTTTCTTCTGCGGGCAGGCAGGCGAACCATCCCCGCCCGCGCTGCCCGGCCTGCAAAGGGTGCGGCAAGAAGGGCCACTTTGTGGGGGTCTTCCAGGCCCGCGCCGTGGCCACGGTCTCCAGCGACTAGGGACCGCCGTGGCAACCCCCCCTTCAGGCCCCAACCGGCCAGCCCCCTATCCTAGGGCCATGTGCGACCCGCGGGCGTGGCCATCTTGCCCCCCGGACACCACGCTGGACAGGTGGGCGCCGCCATTTTGTCCATCGCCGCCGTCATCTTGTTCATCCCCGGACACCATGTGCGACCCATGGGTGACGCCATCTTGGATGGGGCCCCAGGCCCCCAGCATGGCCGACTACACGCTGCCCGATCAGAACTCGCAATTCCTTCATCTGGCCTCGGTGACACTGGACCAAAGTCGACCCCGGACACTCGCAAAAGCTACAACGACCGTCTTCATCAACGGCCACAAGACGTCTTGCCTGATTGACCCTGGGAGCTCGGAAAGCTTTGTTCACCCCGACCAGTAAGGATCTGTTCACTTGTAACTCACCCTGTGAATCAAAGGATCTCCCTGGCCTCCGGGTCACACTCGGTGGAGATAAAGGGGTTCTGCCTAGCGAACCGCACTGTCCAAGACAGGAAATTCGACAATTTCCACCTGTATGTCCTGCCGCACCTCTGCGCGGCTACCCTCCTGAGGCTGGACTTCCAATGACATTTGCAAAGCCTGACCTTTAAATTCGGTGGCCCTATACCCCCCCTCCTTACTGTCTGCGGCCTCGCGACCCTGAAGGGCGACCCGCCTTCCCTGTTTGCGAACCTCACCTCGGATTGTAAACCCGTCGCCACCAGGAGCAGGCGGTACAGCGCCCAGGACCGGACCTTCATCAGGTCAGAGATCCAAAGGCCGCTGAGGGTATGGGTCATCGAAGCGAGCAACAGTCCCTGGAGAGCTCAAGTAGTAGTGGTAAAGACCGGGGAGAAGCATAGGATGGTCATTGACTACAGCCAGACCATCAACAAGTTTATGCAGCTGGACGCGTACCCTCTCCCCCGTACAGCCGACCTGGTAAACAGGATCGCACAATACAAGGTCTTCTCCATGGTGGATCTTAGGTCCGCCTACCACCAGCTACCCCTCCGCACTAGTGACCGCAAGTACACTGCCTTCGAAGCAGATGGGCGGCTCTATCAATTTTTAAGAGTTCCCTTTGGTGTCACTAATGGGATCTCGGTCTTCCAGCGAGAGATGGACCGAATGGTTAACTGGTACGGCTTATGCGCAACGTTCCCATATCTGGATAACGTCACCATCTGCGGCCATGACCAGCAGGACCACGACACCAACCTCCGCAAATTTCTCCAGACCGCGAAAATCCTTAATCTGACATACAATAAGAATAAATGCGTGTTTAGCACCGACCGTCTAGCCATTCTCGGCTACGTAGTACGAAATGGAGTTATAGGCCCCGACCCTGAACGCATGCGCCCCCTTCTGGAGTTCCTCCTCCCTCACTGCCCCAAGGCCCTGAAGCGCTGCCTCGGGTTCTTCAGCTATTATGCACAGTGGGTCCCCAACTACGCAGACAAAGCCCGACCCCTGATCCAGTCCACAACCTTCCCCCTGTCGATGGAGGCCCGCCAGGCCTTCAGCCTCATCAAAGCAGACATTGCAAAGGCCACGATGCGCGCCATCGATGAGTCCCTCCCCTTCCAGGTCGAGAGCGATGCGTCTGACGTCGCTCTGGCGGCCACCCTCAACCAATCGGGCAGGCCCGTGGCTTTCTTCTCTCGTACCCTCCATGCTTCCGAAATTCGCCATTCCTCGGTCGAAAAAGAGACACAAGCCATAATAGAAGCTGTGAGACATTGGAGGCCTTACCTGGCCGGCAGGAGATTCACCCTCCTCACGGACCAACGGTCAGTTGCATTCATGTTCGATAATGCACAGCGGGGCAAGATTAAAAACGACAAGATCTTGCGGTGGAGGATAGAACTCTCCACCTTCAACTGCGAGATCTTGTACCGTCCGGGTAAGCTAAACGAGCCTCTTGATGCACTTGTGCCACTGCACATGTGGACCGCCTCCGATCCCTTCACGAGGACCTCTGCCACCAGGGGGTCACTCACTTTTCCCATTTTGTCAAGACCCGCAACCTGCCCTACTCCATCGAGGAGGTCAGGTCAGTCACAGAGGACTGCCAAATCTGCGCAGAGTGCAAACCGCACTTCTACCGGCCAGAGAGGGCGCACCTGATAAAGGCTTCCCGTCCCTTTTAACGCCTCAGTCTGGACTTCAAAGGCCCCCTTCCCTCCACTGGCCGCAACACGTATTTCCTGAACGTGATTGACGACTACTCCCGGTTCCCATTCACCATCCCGTGCCTAGACATGACCACAACCACCATCATCAAGGCCCTCCAGGGTATCTTTACACTGTTCGGTTTCCCCGCGCACATACACAGTGATAGGGTGTCCTCCTTTATGAGCGACGAACTGCGTCAATTCCTGCTCAGCAAGGGCATCGCCTCGAACAGGACGACCAGTTACAACCCCCGGGGAAACGGGCAGGGAGAGAGGGAGAACGGAACAGTCTGGAAGACCGTTCTACTGGCCCTACGATCCAGGAATCTCCCAGTCTCCCGTTGGCAAGAAGTCCTCCCGATGACCCTCCACGCCATCCGGTCGCTGCTCTGTACAACCACAAATCAGACACCTCATGAACGTCTCCTTGTTTTCCCCAGGAAGTCCTCCTCCGGCACCTCGCTCCCAACCTGGCTAGCGACACCCGGACCCATCCTGCTTCGGAGGCACGTGCGGGCGCACAAGTTGGACCCGTTGGTCGAGAGGGTCCACCTGCTGCACACTAACCCCCAGTACGCCTACGTGGCATTCCCTGACGGCAGGCAAGATACAGCCTCCCTTCGGGACCTTGCGCCCGCCGGAACCCCACACGCACCCGAACCATTGCCCCCCCCCCCCCCCACAGCACCTCACTGGAGCGTCAGTACTCCCGCCGCTCCTGCCTAGGCCCGCCCACCCACCGACGCCCCCTACAGGCCCCCCCCCCCGTGTCAACCTTTTGCCCCAACAGCGCCGCCTAGGGGTGACAAAGCTGCCAGGGAGGACGAAACCATGCTCCCGGAGTCGCATCCTCGGGACCCCCATCAGAATCACCGCCGAAACCCAGACGCTCCAGAAGGATGACCAAGCCACCCGATCGACTGATAGCTGCACTCTGAACACTTTGTAAATATCCTCGACATCACGGTACCTCCATACCTGGTCATACCATGCTAAAGGCGACTATTAATGCTGGCCACCACTCCCGTCGGGCTCTATTTTAACAGGGGGTGAATGTGGTAGTACCAGGTATTGCGGTACCGAAGAGGCTGATGACCCTTGGTTAGACTCAGGAGTCTACCATTGGCTGTTGTATGTAGTTCCGCCCTGACAGGCCGAGTATAAGCAATGGTGCCGTCCCATCAGCCTTCACTTTCTGTATCGAAGCTGCTGGGGAAAGAGTTCTAGTAGATTAAAGCCTTCAGTTATGAAATCACTTTGTCTTGAGTGTAATTGATTGCGCATCAACACTCAACTTGCCTGCATGAGTGCAGCTCCAACAACACCCAAGAAACTCGATACCTACCAGGACAAAGCAGCCCGCTTGATTGCTCCCCCTTCCACAAACATTCGATCCCTCCACCACTGATGCACGGTGTGAGCCGTTTGTACCATCTACAATAGGCACTACAGGAACTTGCCAAAGTTCCTTCGGCAGTACCTTCCAAACCCACGACCACTACCATCTAGAACAACAAGAGCAGCAGGTACCTGGGTACCCCATCACCTGGAGAGCCCTTCCAAGTCACTCACCACCCTGACTTGGAAATATATTTTCCAAGGCAGGCCAGCAGCACGGTTCGATTCCCGTAACAGCCTCCCCGAACAGGCGCCGGAATGTGGCGACTAGGGGCTTTTCACAGTAACTTCATTTGAAGCCTACTTGTGACAATAAGCAATTTTCTTTCTTTCTTTCTTTCCTCTATATTGCTGTTCCTTCACTGCCGCTGGGTCAAAATCCTGGAACTCTCGGGCGGCACTGTGGTGCAGTGGTTAGCACTGATGCCTCACGACGCCGAGGACCCGGGTTCGATCTCGGCCCCGGGTCACTGTCCATGTGGAGTTTGCACATTCTCCCTGTGTCTGCGTGGATCCCACCCCACAACCCAAAGATGTGCAGGATATGCGGATTGGCCACATTAAATTGCCCCTTAATTGGAAATTTTTAAAAAATTCCCAGAACTCGCACCCCTCCCCACAGAATTGTTGGTGTACCGACACCTCAGGGATGGAGCAATTCAAGAAGGCAACTCACCATCACTTTCTGAAGGGCAACTAGGGGTGGGCAATAAATGCTAGCTTAACCAGTGGTGCCCGCATCCCGTAAATGGTTTTTAAAAAAACATATAGAGGTGGCACTGTAAACCTGAATGACTCCCGAACGTGACATGGTGTCATTGCTGTTACTAATCAGTGGAGATCGAGTAGCTTGAAGATGGTTAACAAAGGTGAGTTTTAATACACTGTGAGATAAAATATAAACAAACCTCAGTGCTGTTCAGCTCTACGTGCCTAACATCACCCACGCTCACACAGTGCGACTACAATTTCTGAACCTTCCTAATCCTACTGCTGTGCTTATGTGTCCCCCCAGGATCCACATCTGAGGTTGAAGCGGTTGCTGTCTGTCATGTCCTGCTGTCTGTCATGGTTTCCTGCCTGAGATTACCTTGTCAGGCGTCCTCAGGAGGGCTGGGACCTGGAGGGCCCATGCCAACTTGCAGTGGCACTAGTTTTGTTGTGCCATCCTGGTGTCTCTGCTGGACTGGACGTCCTTGGTCTCTGGAATGGAGAAGTCAGATGGACTGGACATTTCCAAGGTCTCCTGGGTGGAAGGCCCCAGGATCTGCACCAGCAGATCCTCCTCCATATGGGTGCTCATGGGTCCCTCCATGGGATCGAGGGACAGCTGGAGTGAGATCCAGAAGACCTACCATCCTCTGGCGCTGGCACTCGTGGATGTCCACCAGTGTCTGCACCATGCAGCTGATGCCTTTAAGCATCAGGCTCATGCCCTGAATCATGAGGTGTGATGGGATGGCCAGCTCACATGCAAGATCACCCAGGTGAAAAGTGCTAGCATGGGCAGGAGTCAGAGTTCATCGCAGAGCGGGTTATCATCATCCTCCACCCCATAGATCTGACCCGGTGTTAATGTCAACCCAGGTCCGGCACTCAGTAGTGCGGCAGGTATGTATCATGGAGGAGTTTCAGGCGGGGGGGTAGGGGTTGTTGTAGCGGGTCTCAGTGTCAGTTTGTGGCATCCGGATAGGTGTCATCACCCACGACCGCTGTGGATAACCCTCGTCACCCAGGAGCCAACCCCCCAGCCCGGGGGAGCGTCTCGAACATGTCAGGAATTGTCGAGTGTGCCAGGATGAAGGCGCGGTGCACACTGCAGACGTGTATGATGCGCAGCTGATGGTCACATATCAGCTGAACGTTCATCAGCTGGAACCCCTTTCGGTTTGTGAAGTTCGGCCTGTTGTCTGCACGTGTTCGTCAGGGGGACATGCATCCCATCGATCACCCCCTGGATCTGGGGCATTCCGGCGATGGCGGTGAACCCCGTGCCCAGGCATCCTGATGGGCTCGGTCCACATTGAAATGGATGTATTATGACGACTGGGCATACAGGGCCTCCGTGACGGCGCGGATGCACCTGTGCACTGAGATCTGTGAGATCTCGGATATGTCACCACTCAACGCCTCGAAGGAGCCCATGGCATAAAGGTTTAAGGAGACTGTCACCTGGATGGCCTCCGCAAGCGGGTGTCCTCCCCCATACCCCCAGCGGTGGCAGATGCGCTATGATCGAGCAGATTTAGCTCAGTGGGCTAGACAGCTGGTTTGTAATGCACAACAAGGCGAGCAGCACGGGTTCAATTCCCGTACCGGCTGAGAATTCTGAATTTTCCCTCTGTGTCCCCAAACAGGCGCCGGAATGTGGCGACTAGGGGCTTTTCACAGTAACTTCATTGCAGTGTTAATGTAAGCCTACTTGTGACAATAACGATTATTTTTTTAAAAATCACACTGTTTCCCTGCTTAGCCGGAGTCTTCGATGGCATGCCCGGTCCGGCAGGTCCTCGAATGACAGGTGCTGCCAGGACACATAAGGCCTCATGTGGCTCCTCCTTTGCACCTCCTCCTCCTCGGCCTGTTGGGCAGCCGGCTCTCCAACCTGGGCGGCTGCCTCCTGTTCCTCTGGGGCACTCTCCGCTGCTGCATGCTCCACTGCTGCATGCTACTGCAGCTTCCTTCTCTCCCTCGAGCAGTGCCTGCTCATATAGCCGCAGGGCATTCCCCCAAGGCTGCGGTGACTAGCAGGAATGCCACCATTGCTGTTTGAATTCCAAAATCCATTGTCCACAGGGGGTGAAAGGCTGACATGTTAACATGGTGCGTACCTCCGTGCCCAACCAGGTCCAACGGGCTACATGGTGGCCCCAGTTGGCATTGCCCTCCACAGCATCTCTACTTCCCTTGCCTCGACTGGCTCCATGATTCTCCAGAATCATAAACTGAAATGAAGGGAACATCAAAATGAGTGAAGAGTATTCCTGACTGTGCCCTGACTCTCAGCCCCCTCCATTTCTGGGACATCCACCCTTGCATTTCCCCCTCAGCTAGCACCTCTCCACTAAGCCTCACTCCCTTACCTTTAACACAATAGCCACTTCCCCACAGTTGTTCCTCTCAACGCCACCTGGATGAAACGCGACGTCCCGAGAGTCTCAGTGGTGCCTAATTCTCCACCATTCTCCACCCCTCCCAAACCAAATGCTAGGTGATAGGGACGTTGAGTGCATGCATTGGACCAGCATTATAACCCCAGAGGAACCTCAGCGATGCCCCCCTCATCATATGACCTTGAATGGGGTGTGTAATGAGAGACTTCATCATAACACCTTGCATTGGGGTCCACATTAGTGTGGTCTCTCTTTCCAATGTAGATGTTATTATGCGCATTGGAGTGTAATGCGTGGGGCCAATGCTTTAAAGGGTTAAGATCTTGGCTCCAATTATTTTGCTACGTCTCATACGCCGTGTTTTCTGTATGGCAGGTGAGTTGCTTTGGCCAGTACAGGGATTGAACTCAGGACCTTGGCTTTATCAGCCCTACGTTCTAACCATGACAGCCAACCATCCAGGAAAATCTTAGCTCCAATCAGTGGCACATTCATGTATTGTTGTGCTGACTTAATTGGCACAATTGACTTGTCAAGGAAGGGTCAGGGAGCTGATCAGGCTCCCTGGCTGCCATACACCTGTGAAGTCTGAAATTAGTATGTCAACCTCACCCTTAGATGACACCGTCCTTCACCCAGCTCACAAGGGCTGTGGATTAAATTATGCATCCATCGGTAACAATCTTCCACCCTGAAACTAATGCCTGACAGTCAAACCTCTATAACCAGTTGCCTTCACCTTCCATGCAGCTTTCCCCTTTTTCTTCACACTTCTGTCTGAGGGTGGGGTTCAAACCTCATAGCAGTCATCCTCCCCCTATTGAGAGGCTCTACAGGCCACTTGAGGTAGGGGAGCACCCCTTTCCTGGGTCCCTCACTCTGCCCTTGCAGCCTGGTCTCTCATGGGGCCCCACTCAAGAACCTCACAGTCACCCCCAGTGCTGACCCTCTGTATCTGCCTCCTCCCACCTACTTTCCAGCTCCCAGTCTGGAAGAGCAGTCCCTCAGCGAGGATATCGACACAATCCTAGCAAGGATCAGACGGGAGACTTTGGCTGCATGCCAGCCGCCAGACCCTTTTAAGCCAAGGGAGACCCAACATGAAGGGAAGGTAAGCCCTGCGAGCAACACCTTCCCCTGAGATGCCGATACTGACGACACAGAGAAAGGGTCCAAGTTTAAACTGAGAAAGCTTCAGGAAGAACACTTCAAACAAAAAAGGCCTGTGAGAAGTCAGACATTGAAGGAAACAACCAAAAGTCTGTAACTACTTTCTGTAGGCCTGTGAAGCAGTGGTGTTCTGTTGATATGGCTGAATACCTGAGACACTGTGCAGAAGATGAAGCTGGAATGCACATGTCGGTTCAAAGGAGAGGAACATCGGAAGGAAAGTTCAAAATACTGGAGGTGGAGCTTTGTGGAAAGCGCCCGAGATTAAACATTGTTGACTGCAGTTCCCTTTTTCCTCTCTCCTTTCTTGAATATTGGAGCTAAATTTGCAAACTTCCTATCTGTCCCAGCTTCCTTGAATATTGGAGTTAAATTTGATAGCTTCCTGCCTGCTCTAGAATCTAGTGAATTCTGGAAATTCATAACCAGTGTATCCAGCTCCCTGCAGCTACCCCTTTAAGAACCCGAGGAGGTAAGCCATCAGGTCCTGGGGATTTGTCAGCTAAGACTGGTAAAGTTTACAGGAGTAGGGAGGAGTGAGAGCATGGAGAGACCAGAAAACAAGGATGAGAATTTTAAGGTCTAGACATTGCCAAAATATGAACCAATGCAGGTCAGTAAGCACAGTGCTAATGGATTGCGAGGGCTCTGTGCAAGTTAGGAGAAAGGCAGCAGAGCTTTGCACAAGTTCAAGTTTACAAGGTAGGAGCTTGGCCAGGAGAGCATTGAAATAATAAAAAAACAGAAGTCACAAAGGCAGAAATTAAAGTCGTGGCTGTGGATGATGAGCCAAGGTATGAATGGAAATAGTCAGTGTCCAGCAGTAGATGGTCTTGGTGAGGGAGTGGATAAACTGTTGTAGTCGGCTTGCCCAAGGGTAGAACTACTTGTTACATCCCAACTGAAATTAAGTGAGCATGCAGGATGGAGGCTGTGTGCTAGCAGATTCACTGCTGAACATTGCTGCACACACAGTTATTTTCAACTGTAATCAGTCCAGTTTTCTTTCAAAGTTTCTATGTGGAATTATTAGCAATCCTAACAATGATGCATTGTTAAACCAAACCCGCCTTTGTTGGGCTTCTTCTATTAGTATCTACTAATCGTTACATAACGTTATATTGCTGTGCGAATGAAAATACCTTTTAGAGAGCACGTTCTAAAGCAAAATAACCTATAATTATGTGGTTTACAATTTTAATTAGCATTCTAGATTTGGATTCCCCTCTTTCCTAGTCTCTTGTTGGGCTGTTAATTAGTCACCTAATTCTTATTTGGGCAAAAATGAACAGTTGGAGGTGGTAGCTTCAACTGACATTTTGGGAAACATATTGCAAAAAAACCCTTGGCAATCGCAGCACATTTGGCGCAACACAGTTAATTTCAATTGTGTTGAATCAGTAACTTGATTCCAGTGCATTCATCTGTTTGTTGTGTTCCTTGTTGCCAACAAAATTCATGACCAGTAATGACTTGTCACATATGGCACCAACTACTACAGTGGTCAGTCCTCACACCCTCCGCCTCCACTTGCACAAAATGCAACCAGCCGAGAGGCCATTTGGATATTCTGCACTGTTGAGGGAGGTCCTTTCTCTCAATCTTTAGACGGTTTGTGTCCATAAATTATGAGCCATTGCAATGAATGCATCACCATCGAGCTCTGCGCTACACTGAAAAGATGCTTGTCAATGGTTACTAGCTCCAATGAATGATTCATCATAATTTACCCACTCTATTACAGTTTGGTCATGTATTTTACACAACCACTGGAAGATTTTAATCCAGCTTTGTGTTAGGTGTTGTTTACATTTGTTATGGGTCGGGGTTTAGAGAACCCCAAAGTGTATCATGGAGGTCACCTGACCCACAATTTTTAATAGATTGTGGTATGGGGAGCACACGGCACACTCTACAGGTGTGGTACAGCAGAAATGGAAAAGTATTTTTTAAAAGCAAAACAATGTTTATTCTATGAACTCAAGCTAACCCTTTTAAAACATACAGTGAACATCTTAGCAACAATTAATTCAAATACAATCCCCAAAGAATACAACACTAAGTAATCCGTAAACTGTCTTTTAACATCCAGATGACTTAAGAAACCCCTTTTAACAGAAGCACATTAGGTTTACATTCACTATTGAGAACATTTATAATTTTGAATTCACCAAATGATTAAGAGATAGTCTTTTCATGGCAGAGAGATCAACAGTACACCTGATCTGTCTGGCTTCAGCTCCAACGCTGAAACCAAAACTAAAACACACCCTGCAGCCTGCTCAAAAATGAAAGTAAAAAGCTGACAGACAGCCCAGCTCCACCCACTCTCTGACATCACTGCAGTAGTAAACACCCATTTCTTAAAGGTACTCTCACTACAGATTTATATACACACCCATTTATAAACACCCATTTCTTAAAGGTACTCTCACATGACACAGTGTTGAGGCAACAAACTATGCAGCTAATGGTATTTGCGGGCCATGCAAATGCAGTAAACTCTCGTTCACAATTGACACATATTTATGACAGTTGCTCACTTGTCAATCTTTCGAAATCAGTCTTGGCACAGTGGTAGCATTCTTGCCTGAGTCAGAAGGTTGTCAGAACCAAGCTTCACTCCAGGGATTCAAGCACATAATCAAGGCTTGCACTCTTAGCTCAGGGAGATAAGCACAGGTGGCCAGATATAAGTCCACAATTGTCGGTTTCTTTCTGTACTCCACTGGGCTCAATGCTGATGAACATAATTTCCAAGATTAGCACCTTGCTGAGCACTAATCCCAATAAGGCAAGTGGGGAGCAATCAACAGACATTATTACTGCAGGAATTATATTCATGTCTTCTTCAGACGAGACTTAGAAGATATTTTCTCGGCCAATTGATGATTCAGCCAACAGTCAAAGAACAAAGAATAAAGAACAATACAGCACAGGAACAGGCCCTTCGGCCCTCCAAGCCTGTACTGGTCATGATACTGGATAAAAGCAAATTCCTGTGGATGCTGGAATCTGAAACCAAAAGAGAAAATCCTAAAAAACCTCAGCAGGTAAATAAATAATTAAATAACCTTTATTGTCACAAGCAGGCTTACATTAACACTGCAATGAAGTTACTGTGAAACGCTCCTAGTCGCCACATTCCGGCGCCTGTTCGGATATACAGAGGGAGAATTCAGAATTCTCAGCTGGCACGGGAATTGAACCTGAGCTGTAGGCCTTGTTCTGCATCACAAACCAGCTGTCTAGCCCACTGAGCTAAATCAGCCTCAGTCTGGCAGCATATGTAGGAAGAGAAAAGAGCTAATGTTTCAAGTCCACTTGACTCTGTCAAAGCTTGTCAGAGGTTTTCCAGCATTTTCTCTTTTGGTTCCGGTCATGATTCTACCCTTGGCCAAAATCCTCAGTCCTCAATAGTACTTGCATGTGTACTGGGACCAGAAAGAATGAATCCAATAAACAATCCAGCTGAGAAAAGGCATGTCATTTGGTTACATTGGTATCTATTAATACAGAATTTATACTTCACTGGAACCTAGAAACAAGCATAGGCTATTCTGCCCCTCAGTCCTATTCTATCATTTAATTAGATCACAGCTGACGTGCATCTTCATTCCATCCACCCACATTGGTTTTGTAACCTTTAATACTCATAACGAGCAAACGTACATAAATCTCAGTCTTCAAATGATGAATTGACCTCATTTCAACGGCTTTTTGGGGGGAGAAAGCGTTCCAGATTTCCACTATCTTTGGCATGGCGAAGTGCTTCCCGAAGTTACCCCTGAATGGCCTAGTTCTAATTTTAAGGCTATACCCCCTTGTTCTGGACTCCCGCACCAGGTTCCCTCTGTCCTCATGGGCAATTAGTTGTAGCTCAGCTGCCAGACAGGCAAAGTTGTGTCTAAATTGTCAGTCTCCCGGCTGAAACTCAAAGTGTTGCACTACGCATGCCTGGATATCGGTCGACCTCTGTCACATCTGGCTAATTGAGGTTAAAGTTCATCACAGAACACTTGGGTCTCTGTGTGCTCCAGGCATCAGAGTTACCACCATGCTGGATGTATATTTCATGCAGAGGCTAGTCAGTGGGCTGGATTCTCAGATTTTGAGACTAAGTGCTGACGCCGGAGTGGAAACAGGACTGTTTTACAACAGAAAAAACGGCGCAACAGCTGCACCGATTCAGCAACTCTAAATGGGCTAGCACCACCGCTACGTGGAATGCAACTGGTTGCATGCAAAACGGTGCCAGTTTCGCCGAGTCCGTCATTGGCACACATGAGGCTCACACGCCGCAGCCACACTTAAAGGATCCATTCCCCCCCCGCACACCGTCCCAGTCAACAAGGTGGCTGGAAGGAGAGCAGCGTCATGGTTCAGGGACGCTGAGCTGGACACCCTCCTGGATGCCGTGGAGGAGATAAGGATGACCTTTACCCCGGCCCAGGAGGAAGGCTGGCAGGCGCCGCCATTCACCGTGCCTGGGCGCAGGTGGCAGAGGTGGTCAGCGCCGTTGCCCAGACTGGCCAGTAGCCGGAAGACACTCCACAACCTCCTCAGGGTGGCCAGGGTAAGTACTGTGCCCTTGGCACTAACCCCGCAACCCCCGCACACCCAGGGGATGGCCGAACCCCCCCCACCCTGCCCCATATGTCAGCACCCATGTCAATCACAATGGCCGGTTGCCCCGGCTACTGATGCCACCATCTACCCAACCCCTGTGCTGCATGCGCAGACCGTCTAACAGTGTTGTTGTTTGTGTTTGCCCCCCCCCACCCCCCCAACAGGAGCAGGCCGCACACAACCACCGGGAGCGGGATAAGACTGGAGAGGGGCCACCAGACCTGTGGCCTCACACCATACTTGGAGTATAGTGTTCAATTCTGGTCGCCACACTACCAGAAGGATGTGGAGGCTTTAGAGAGGGTGCAGAAGAGATTTACCAGAATGTTGCCTGGTATGGAGGGCATAAGCTATGAGGAGCGATTGAATAAACTCGGTTTGTTCTCACTGGAACGAAGGAGGTTGAGGGGCGACCTGATAGAGGTATACAAAATTATGAGGGGCATAGACAGAGTGGATAGTCAGAGGCTTTTCCCCAGGGTAGAGGGGTCAATTACTAGGGGGCATAGGTTTAAGGTGAGAGGGGCAAGGTTTAGAGTAGATGTACGAGGCAAGTTTTTTACGCAGAGGGTAATGGGTGCCTGGAACTCACTACCGGAGGAGGTAGTGGAAGCAGGGCCGATAGGGACATTTAAGGGGCATCTTGACAAATATATGAATAGGATGGGAATAGAAGGATACGGACCCAGGAAGTGTAGAAGATTGTAGTTTAGTCGGGCAGTATGGTCGGCACGGGCTTGGAGGGCCGAAGGGCCTGTTCCTGTGCTGTACATTTCTTTGTTCTTTGTTCTTTGTTGTTCATACCTGAGCAGAGGGCACTGGACATGGTCCAGGAAGGTCACCGATGTAGGCGTCAGGGCGGGTGAGAAAGTGAGACCCCGCTTAGTTATGGAAGCCCATAACACATGTGTGGACATCCCCCCACACCAACTCATCCCCCTCACCGCCCCAACCCACCCCCCCCTCAGCCCGCACCCCCTCGTCCACCTCACGCCCCCCCAACCACACCCCTCTCAAACCCCCCAACCCTCACCCCCTCACTCTCACACCCTTCACCCTTATACCCTTACCCCTGCCAAGCACCCCCCCCTCTCCTCCTCGTCTAGGCCCGCTGCCTAACCATACATGTCGTCTTGTGTCTTACAGGACCTGCAGGTGATGGGGCCGGTCAATCCGGAACCCCTCGCCAGTGCCAGAGCCAGTGCCCCCCAGACGGTCGAGTACTGACGGGGAGAGGAGCCCAAACACCAGCCCTCCACCCGAGACTCAGGACATCCCGGAGCTCGGTTCGGAGGAGGACACCGACTTTCCGTCACTGCTATCTCCAACATTCTCCAGCATCCCAGAGACAATTGTTATGATATGCAGACATGCAGATAATGATATACAGACAGGCAGCTAATGAACACAGAGAACAGGACAGAGGACATGACCAATGAGCAGGCAGGACAGTCAGGGGTGGTATCTCACTATAAAAGGCACGAGGCACTCACACTCTGCCTTTTTGCACTGATGAACATCTACAGAGTGAGTCAGGGTGTATGTACAGTCTCACACCTCCAGCACATGTCTAAGAGCTAGTCTGGTTCAGTCAGACAGAATAACCACACTTAGGTTAGCAGAGAGTCGAACTCATAGAGAACTGTGCTAACTGTGCTACTGGTTCAATAAATCACATTGAACTAACTTCAAGATCTGGAGTATCTTTTGGTTAAAGCTGCATCCAGTTGCAGCCTGTGTTATCCCAGAGTACATAACACAACAATGATCACCTCGGTTGGGCACATTAGTGAAGATGCTCCTGGGACACTATCTGGTGCGCTGGCTGATGTGGCACGGACATTCAGGGTGGTGGCACAGTCGCAGCATGAGATGGTCCACTCCCTGTGTTCCATGACCGCAAACGTGCAGATCCTGGTCAAGGCCAGAGCGGCCCTCCAGGTTGGCTCCTCTCGCACCCCCGTCCCACGGAGTACCCCGGGGGTCCATCAGGCACCCTGAGGGAGGAGGAGGTGACGTGTGCCGTGCCGGTGACTCCCACAGGGGAGGTGCCGGTAAACCGCAGCACCTCGCACTCCCCCCCTCTTGTCTCTGGTGCATCTGGTGGGCAGCGGGAAGAATGGGATGGCACCACACCATCCAGGACACCCGACCAGAGGCCGGGCCCATCCAGGCCGGTCGCCCCAGGAAACATTCTCCAACCGGGAACCCTTGTCGCAGGGCAGGAGTCACAGCAGGCCGCCTCCACTCAAAGAACAAAGAACAAAGAAATGTACAGCACAGGAACAGGCCCTTCGGCCCTCCAAGCCCGTGCCGACCATGCTGCCCGACTAAACTACAATCTTCTACACTTCCTGGGTCCGTATCCTTCTATTCCCATCCTATTCATGTATTTGTCAAGATGCCCCTTAAATGTCCCTATCGTCCCTGCTTCCACCACCTCCTCCGGTAGCGAGTTCAAGGCACCCACTACCCTCCGCGTAAAAAACTTGCCTCGTACATCTACTCTAAACCTTGCCCCTCTCACCTTAAACCTATGCCCCCTAGTAATTGACCCCTCTACCCTGGGGAAAAGCCTCTGACTATCCACTCTGTCTATGCCCCTCATAATTTTGTATACCTCTATCAGGTCTCCCCTCAACCTCCTTCGTTCCAGTGAGAACAAACCGAGTTTATTCAACCGCTCCTCATAGCTAATGCCCTCCATACCAGGCAACATTCTGGTAAATCTCTTCTACACCCTCTCTAAAGCCTCCACATCCTTCTGGTAGTGTGGCGACCAGAATTGAACACTATACTCCAAGTGTGGCCTAACTAAGGTTCTATACAGCTGCAACATGACTTGCCAATTCTTATACGCAATGCCCCGGCCAATGAAGGCAAGCATGCCGTATGCCTTCTTGACTACCTTCTCCACCTGTGTTGCCCCTTTCAATGACCTGTGGACCTGTACTCCTAGATCTCTTTGACTTTCAATACTTTTGAGGGTTCTACCATTCACTGTATATTCCCTACCTGCATTAGACCTTCCAAAATGCATTACCTCACATTTGTCCGGATTAAACTCCATCTGCCATCTCTCCGCCCAAGTCTCCAAACAATCTAAATCCTGCTGTATCCTCCGACAGTCCTCATCGCTATCCGCAATTCCACCAACCTTTGTGTCATCTGCAAACTTACTAATCAGACCAGTTACATTTTCCTCCAAATCATTTATATATACTACAAAGAGCAAAGGTCCCATGCTGGACCATCTGGGGAACTACCCAGGCGTGGTGTTAGGGCCCGTAAGGCCAGAAAGTTAGATACCATTTACATTGGCACGGGTGCAGGATACAGTTGAGTTATGGGGCTAGGGCACAGACTGTGTATATATTTCCGCACAATAAACACCTGTAACCACCGTTATAACCCGCATCGGTGCTCTGCTGTATGTGGGGGTGGGGGACCAGGGCAGGCCCTCTGGGTGGACCGTCCACCCCACCCTCACCAACCCCCCGGTCCGACTGTCCCCAGCACCCCCACCGCAGGGATTCAACGGGGACGTGTGATGGCCTGGCCAGCTCGCATGCAGGGATCACCCAGGTGGAAGGTGCTACTGTGGACATGAGTCAGAAATTGTCATACGATGTGGAGCACCGGAGCCTATCGTAGAGCGGGTTGTCATCATCCTCCATTCTATGGACCAGACCTGCTGTCACTGCAAACCCAGGCCCCCAGCTCGTAGCGCCACAGGTATATATAACGGAGAGGGGTGTGCTTGCGGGTGGTTTGGTGGCGTGGGAGGTGAGTGGGTGTGGGGTCTGGGATATGGTGTCAGTGCCCCTGGCCAGAAATTGCTGCCTCCCCCACCTTAGTCGGTGAACCGTGACACAATGCTGTAAACGTCTATGATTCTATGGGCAACTGGGACTAGCTTAATGGTAAAAACTGGGCGGCATGGACTGGTTGGGCCGAAGGGCCTGTTTCCATGCTGTAAACTTCTATGATTCTATGAATCAGAGCGTCTCGTGCACGCTGGCCCTGGCGATGGAATTGTGCAGCCCCTCTTGCCTCCCTGGACCCCATGTCCTGCTCATATTCCCCCTCCCTGCATCCTCCTCATTGGACGAGGTCTGCCCTTCCTTCTCCTCCTCCAGCACATCGGGTTTCTGCTGTGCTATGTTGTGCAGGACGCAGGAGGCCACAACGATGTGGGCGGCCCTCTCAGCATCATACTGGAGGGCTCCTCCAGAGCAGTCTAGGCACCTGAAGTGCATCTTCAGGATGCCGAAGTACTGCTCAATGACACTCCAGGTCGCTGCATGGGCGTCATTGTAGCAGGTCTCCATGTTAGTCTGTGGCCTCTGGATAGGCGTCATTAGCCACGACTGCAGCGGTTAACCCCTGTCGCTCAGCAGCCAAACCCGCACCTGGGGGCGTGTTCCTCGAACATGTCAGGGATCACCGAGTGTGCCAGGATGAATGAGTCATGTACAGTACCCGGGTATCAGGTGCAGATGTGCATGATGCGCAGCTGGTGATCACAGAACATCTGAATGTTCATCGAGTGAAACATCTTTTGGTTGGTTTACAGCTGCCTGTTATCCTCTGGTACCCGTCGGACGACATGCATTCGCTCACCCCCTGGACCTGGGGCATCCTGGTGGGCTCGGTCCACATGGAACTGGATGTACTGGTCCACCTGGGTGTATAGGGCGTCCATGATGGCGCGGATGCACCTGTGCGCCGAGGCCTGCGAGATTCCAGAAAGATCCCGACTTGGTGCCTGGAACAACCCCGTCGGATAAAAGTTGAGGGCGACTGTCACCTTGATGATCACTGGGAGCAGGTGCCCTCCCCCATAGCCCTGCGGTGCCAGGTGCGCCATCATCTGGCAGATGGTTCGTACTGCTTGGCTGCAGTCTCCGTTGGCATGTCTGGTCCGGCAGGTTCTCGAACGACATCCGATTGCGGAACACGAGGCGCTTCATGCGGTGCCTCTTTGGCACCTCCTCCTCGGCCTGTTGGGCTGCCGGCCCTCCAGGCTCTGCACCCGCCATCTGCCCCTCTGCAGCCCTTTCCATTGCTGCAGCTTCCCCCTCCTCGCTGAACGGCCCCCGCTCACGGGGCCGTGGGGTATAGCGCAGGGCTGCGGCCAGCATTGCAGGTTGATCTCAAAATGCCATTGTCGGCAGGGCATGAAAGACCAAAATGTTAGCATGGCGAATACTTCCGTGCCCAGGCAGGTTCAATGGGCTACAAGGTGGCCCCGATTGGCACTGTGGTCCCCACCCACACATGCGTTCCGCCTCCTCCCCCCCGCAACCCTGTTCCGTCGGTATCCGGCCCCGACGGTGTCCCGGTCTTGCCGCCCATCCCTGCTGCCAGGGGTACCATTGGCCGCCACTGCCCCCACTGGGGGCTACCTTTGGTGTGGCCCTGGGAAATCCCTCGGTGGGTAGGTGCCGGTTGGGTGAGGTGTTCTGGGCCAGGGTGGGGGGCGCGCTGTGGCGGGGGGGGGTGGGGTGCGGGGGTGAGCGCAGCCATACGGCCAGTGCCACTGTGTAAAACCAGGGGCTTGGGTGGGTGTTCTGTGGGTGTTCAGCAAGACGGCCACCGTAATAGCACTACCCCAGGCCCGTGGGGGCACCCCAGCTGCGCAGCCCGCCCTCCCCCTCCTCATCCCTCCCTTCCCCGGCCCTGCAAGGGCCCCCCCACCGCAGCTAACCCGGCCGGTGGCCGGGCCGGCAGCCTGCAGTCACTCTACGCCATTTCCTACCTCGTCTCTCTCGCTCTGCAGCCAGGACGCCAGGTTCACGAATTTTACAACCACAAGTGAACGACGCCATCGGGAACTCGGCCCATTGGAGGCAGTGAACCGCAGAGGCCCCGGAGCACAGGATGTCAGGCCCGCTAAAGACATTCCTACTGTACTTTTACCCCATGTGGCGAGCGACACATTTACACCATTATCGGGGTGTCGGAGCATTCCGATTTGGTGTCAAACTGACGCTTAGCCCAATTTCGGCGTCGGTAACTATTCTCCGCCCAATCGCATTTCGCAATTTTGCTGCCCGCAAGTGGAGAATAATGGCCAGTGTTCCACCTTTAGGAAATCTCTTTCCCGAGCGCGGTTCTGACTCTAGAGCTACAAGGCAGGATTCTCCTTTCCGGGACCAAGTCACCACGCCGGCGGGAAAACCGGCGCCAACAACTCCGATGTCAACGGGCCCCCAAGGTGTGGAATTCTCACCTGTCTCGGGGGCTAGGTGTACGGCAGAGGGGTTGGCGCCGCTCCAGCTGGAGCCGAAGGGACTGTGCGAGTTCGCGCATGCACCAAAGGGCCAGCATGATCTCGGGCATGCACAGAACCGCCGCCGTGTTTTGGCGCATGCGTGGAGGTTTCTCTTCTCCGCACCGGCTATGGCGGAGCCCTACAGGGGCTGGTGCGGAAGGAAGGAGCGCCCCCACTGCACAGGCCTGCCCGCAGATCGGTGGGCCCCGACCGCGGGCCAGGCCACCGTGGGGCCCCCACCAGGGTCGGATCCCCCCGTGCCCCCGAGAGGACTGCCCCAGCCAACTTACCTGCCAGGTCCCGCCATGTGGGACCATGCGTAACCCACGCCGGCGGAACTGGCCAAAAACGGACGGCTGCTCGGCCCATCGGGTCCAGAGAATTGCCGGGGGGGCCGCTGCCAACGACCCCCGACCAGCGTGGCGTGTACCCCGTCCCCGCCCGAAAAAAGGCGCCGGAGAACACGGCAGCCGCATCGGGGCGGCGGGGTGGGTTTCGCGCCGCCCCCTGGGGATTCTCCAACCCGGCAGGGGGTGGGGGAATCCCGTCTACAATTTCCAGATAAAGCCAACTAATTTCTAGCAATGTTAATTTAGCATTATCAGTGAACTGTATGGAGTCCTTTTCATTTGATTAATTTAACATATTAAATGATTTGGTTTCAGAACCTGTGAAATTGAGTATTGAAGTATTAAAACCAAATGGATACGTATGAATTAATTTTCTTTAATTACCTTTCAAACAGAGAATTGTAAGGAATAATTGAGATGCATAAGTGTTTCGATAAACGCAATAAAATAACAATATGATTAAATATGCAAAGATTATGGGTGATGTTATGAGCGAGGCGTTTTCAGAACCCCAAAATGCATCATGGAGTTCAACCAACCTCTCCCTTTAATGGATTTGTTGCTTTTCCGAGCACGCGGCTTTTTCCCTAGGTGTGGGATTACAATTATGGACACGTGGGTTTTTAAACACAAAACACTGTTTATTCCATGAACTCAACTTAAATAAAATCTTAAATAAACATTGGATCTCTTAATACCCCTTACTTCAAAGATAACTCAGAAAATACTGCAACTGTAAATAATTCCTTAAAATGTTCCTTCAAACTTCCAAGAGACTTAACACCTTTAAACAGTATCACATCAGAGGATATATATATTTTCTGTAGAATGGCAAAGATATATTAGCTTGGTTGATTTCAGCTCCAGCACCTTGTTTTTTTCCTGCAGCTCTCTGGACACACACAGACACACACAACCTGCTTTCTCCAACTGCAAAACTAAACTGCAAAACTTGCAGCTGTCTGGAAACACACAGACACACACACTGCTTTTTAAACTGCAACTAAAAACCTGCAAAATGGCTGACCTGAGCTCCACCCACTCTATGACATCACTGTTTTCTTAAAGGTACATTGCTTAAACATCCAGTTCTTAAAGGCGCTCTCGCATGACAGTGAACAATTGGAATTCTTACCACATGTTGAACCTTGTTGGTAAATCAGATGTGTCACCATTTTCACTGATTATTCACAGATATTGAGCATTCCACAATTGGTTTCTTATGAAGCAATTTAATTGTTTTAGGAAGTAAGAAAGACATTCAATACATATATTAGCCTTGGCAAGAAAAGGAGTGGCGTTCCCTCGAGCAGAGAGGTAGAGAGATTTTAAATAGGTGCAAAAGTAACAAGGTTGTTGTGGTAGGGGCTTGAATGGGGCAGAATTTGTAAGGAGTATCGAGGAAAGCTTCTTGATGCAATATACAGATAGTCCAACTATGGAAGGGGCAGTACTGGACCTGGTATTCGGGAATGAGACTGAAAGGTGGTTGAGGTTTCAGTAGGGGAACATTTTGGGCGTGGTCACCAGAATTCCATAAGTTTCAGGGTACTTTTGGACAGGTTGAGAGTAACCCTCGAGTTAAGGTGCTAATCTGGAGAATGGAAAATTCCGATAGCATTTGACAGGAATTGAAGAATTTGGATTGGGTGCAGCTGTTGGAGGGTAAATCAAGATCGGACATGTGGGAGTCTTTCAAGCGACAGTTGATTAGAATGCAGGAAAGTCACGTTCCTCAGAGAAAAAAGGATAAGTATGGTAAGTTTAGGGAGCCTTGGATAACGAGGGATATTATGAACCTTGTCAAAAAGAAAAAGGAGGCTTTTTTACGATCTAAAAGGGTGGAGAAATTCAAAACCCTTGAGGAGTAGAATAAAGTAGGAAGGTACTGAAGTGGGAAATTAGGAGGGCTAGGAGTGGTCATGAAAAGTCCTTGGGAAGTAGGATTGAGGTGAATCCCAAAGCTTTTTATTCACATGTAAACAGCAAGAGGGTGGCCAGGGAACGGATTGGACCACTTAAGTACAGTGGGAGGAATCTATGTGTTGAGCCAGAGGAAATGGGCGAGGTATTAAGTTAATACTTTGCATCAGTGTTTACCAAAGAAAAGGACTTTGTGGAAGATGATTCTTGGGTAGGGTGTGTGGATAGTCTGGGTCATGTTGATATCAAAAAGGAGGAGATATTGGGTATTTTAAAAGATATTAAGATAGATAAGTCTCCTGGCCCAGATGGGATTTACACCAGAATACTGAGGGAAGCAAGGGAGGCAATTGCTGGGGCTTTGACTGACATATTTGTATCCTCATTGGCTACAGTGAGATCTCAGAGGACTGGAGAATAGCTAATGTGGTACCGCTGTTTAAGAAAGGTAGAAGGAATAATCCTGGAAACTATAGGTCGGTGAGCCTTATGTCGATCGTAGGTAATTATTGGAGAGCATTCTCAGGGAATTGCTTTATTACCATTTGGACTCATTAGCGATAGACAGCACGGTTTTGTGAAGGGGAGGTCGTGCTTCATTAACTTGATCGAGTTTTTTGAGGAGGTGACAAAGATGATTGATGAGGGGAGGGCAGTGGATGTTGTTTACATGTAAAGCCTTTGACAAGGTGCCTCGTGGCAGACTGGTACAAAAGTTGAAGTCACGCGGGATTAGAGGTGAGGTGGCAAGATAGATACAGAACTAGTTTGGTCACAGAAGGCAGGGGGGTAGCAGTAGAAGGGTGTTTTATGAATGGAAGGTTGTGACTAGTGGTGTTCCACAGGGATCTGTGCGGGGGCCTCTATTGTTTGGAGGATACATAAACAATTTGGAGGAAAATGTAGCTGGTCTGATTAATAGGTTCGCGGATGACCCCTAGGTTGGTGGAGTGGCAGACAGTGTTGAGGATTGTCAGATGATACAGCAGGACATGGATAGGTTGGAGACTTGGGCACAGAAATGGCAAATGGAGTTTAATCCAGACAAATGTGAGGTAATGCATTTTGGTAGGTCTAACATAGAGGAGAAATATACAATAAATGGCGAAACTCTTGGGAATATAGAAAGTCAGAGAGATCTGGCGTGCAGGTCCACATATCTTTGAAAGTGGCAACACAAGTGGGCAACGTAGTCAAGAAAGCGTACGCAATGCTTGCCTTCATTGGATGGGGCATAGAATATAAAAACTGGCAAGTCATGCTACAGTTGTATAGAAACTTGGTACGGTCGTACTTGGAATATTGCGCACAATTCTGGTCGCTACACTACCAGAAAGATGTGGAGGCTTTGGAGATGGTACAGAAGTGGTTTAACAGGATGTTGCCTGGTCTGGAAGGTGTTAGCTATGCGGAGAGGCTGAATAGATTTGGACTGTTTTCATTAGAACGACAGAGGTTGAGGAGTAACCTGATAAAGGTCTACAAGATTATAAGGGGCATGGATTGGGTGGATGGGCAGGCACCCTTTCCCAGGAAGGAGGGGTCAGTTACCAGGGGGCATAGGTTTAAGGTCCATGGACCACGCTTAAAGGAGATATGTGAGACAGGTTTTTTACACAGAAGGTGGTGAGTGTCTGGAACGCATTGCCAGGGAGGTTGTGGAAGCAGACACATTAACTGCGTTCAAAAAGCATCTCAACAAATTCATGGATAGGATGGGTATAGAGGGATATGGCACTAGGAAATGCTGAGGGTTTTGGCCAAGGGCTGTATCATGACCGGTATAGGCTTGGAGGGCTGACGGGCCTGTTTGTCTGCTGTATTGGTCTTTGTTCTATAAGCCCCTGGTGACAGATTAACGGCCTGTTCTGGGAATTACCAGCTATGGAAGCAGACGAAAATCTGACTTTGTGCAGAAAAAGAATCGGAATGGAGCCAAAGTACAGCCCCAGGGTAAATTGTAGTACAGGCTTTCGGGACTGAATCACCTACCATTGTTCTTATGTTCCCAGATGATTTTATCATATTGACGTATTTTATTCACATGATCCACCAAGTCTACCAAGTAAGTATTATGTTAAGCCACCATTTTATTTGTTGGCCATTACGCCTATAAAAATTTTAAAAATATTTGACATGATACTTGAATTGGAAGGACATATTGTTTGCATCCCACAGGGGCTATACGCTGACCAAAGTGACATCTGCAGATTTGCACACACCTTTGGGGTGAAACTTGCTAGATATTGGCATGCACACATTGACCAGTTACCGGAGGTATTCAGATTAGATATTTCATTACTTGACTGCTGATGCAATTCTGGATCTCAATATTCCAGCAAATTTTATACAGTGAAACATGCATTCAACAGCAGTAAGAATACCCCGCAGTGTTATTGAAAGGGATGAACAACTAGTTAGTTGCTGGTTGATTTCTTCTTACTGTTGCATTGATTATACAGTTGCTAAAGCTACAGAACTTTACAGTGTTAGCATCCAATGAGGGACCAGTAACTTCTTGTTTAAATTAGACAAAATTTGAAAGCAACATGGCATGACGCCCCTTCCTCAGCTGCAGAAACCTTAAACTCCACTCATCTTCATGGCAATGTCGCCCTTCAATGTCTACTCAATGCTTTTAAACTAATTTAGCTGTAACTCCAATTATAATTCCAGGTGATGTTGCTAGTGGACAGGTCAAGCCCCAGAGTTGAACTTGGCTTGATGGATCACAACTTTTATTTTTGTTTAGCACTGTGGAGGACAGTACTGAACACATTCACAGGAGTCTGCAAGTGTACTTTTCACACAAGGAATAAAATGTTTATTAAACAAGAAGAATGAACTCTATTACACTAACCAAACAGGTTAGAAACATATCAACACAAACCACCAGTAAAATGAGTCAAACTACATGATCACTTCACCCCAACTATACCATTACAGATACATACAAATTTGTAAAGATACAAGAACTTATAAAAATCTATATTATATTCTAATATTCAGGGTAAGTATGGAGTACCTGTGAATGAATCGGTGAACTGTAAATGGATACCCCACACTCCAAAACCAAGTCACAGATGCCACCAAATAATATTTTATGGAATTCTCATCAACCCCCCAGGCTCATGTCACACTGTCAGCTTCAGTGAAACTCTGGGGGCATTTCTCTGGCCGCATTTCTTCCGTCGCTATGTCGGGAGAGCTTGAAACGGGAGTTGCTCCTAACGCAAATCAAATTCCCATTCTCCTGGCTTGCTCCAGCTAGCATGAAGATAATATCACCCAGAAAGGACGAGAACTTGATCGTAACGCATTTTCATTCATTTTAATCTCATTAGCGAGATTAATGTTGAAGGTAGCGGTATTCAACCAATGGGAAGTCACCTGGGCATGAATCAATACTAGTCACTGAAAGTGGAGACCAGGCACCATGGACACTGAGGGGGAGTGAGAGGGTGAGTGTCCTCTCTGCATTTACCTCTATGGTGCCAAGGTGGGTCCTTCAGGGGAGGAGGGGGCTCAAGCTGTGCTGGAGGGACTCAGAATATGTTTTTTTTTCTTGGGATTGGGCTGTGTGGCATATCTTTCCTCTGTAGACTTGAAAACCTTGAAACTCTCTCTCAGCATATCAATATCAATGATCTGACAGATGAAGGTAAAAGTCTTCCCTTTGATCTGTTGGAAACCTTTGAAGTATTTTTTCACATTAAATTTAATTTCCTTTTAACTTTTTCAAGCCTCCGGACATGCTGAGTAGCCTAAAAGCTTTGAACTACATTGTTTACATTCAATTTCTCGATCCATTACATTTCACAGCCCTCTTGATTGACAGATACAGGTTATTTTAAAGGAGGGGCTAACTTTGGTTTTTTTGTAGTGCTTCAAAGTCCATTAACTCTGAAGTGTTTCCTCTTTTGAGTTGTTTCTAACCAGAATTTTTTTTAAAGAGACTGTTTCTTTGTTCTGATGTGCTTTCTGGAAAGAATCGGTGTTGTTTCTAACCATAGGTTTATTTCTGCTAGGGTCTCCCCTGTTCTGAAGTCCATCCTAGAAAGCCCAGGTGCTTTGTCTGACTGTTTGTGCTGTGGTTTGCTTCTCTTTGAAGTCCTTCCTAGAAAGACCAGGTGCTCTGTCTGAGTACTTCCATCTGGCAGCCTGAGAGTGCCAACTGGCAGTTCTTACCTGGCAATTCTAGGTTGGTACTGACAGGGTGCTGGGGGAAAGGGGTGGTGCCTGCAGGGGGAAGGAGCCTGAAGTTGGAGTCCTTTGACGAAGCCATAGCGGGATGTCGCTCGCTTTTGGGGGGGGGTGCCTTGCCATGAATTGGGGGGCTTTGTCAGTGATTCTAGAGGGGGCCATGCGAACGATGGGGAGGGGAGGATGGTGGGGGTAGCTATAATGTTATTCTGAGATACAAACGGAAGCCAATCTCTGAGTATCCTGCCATGTGGACATCTTCAGGTCACACGGTGCAAATCACACTGAGCCCAAAGAAATTTCTAAGCGTGGGTGGATTGTGATCTGGATCATGCCAGTCCACATGGTGGGAATCTCACCTCATTTCCTGCCCTGACCACACTTAGCAATTGTTTGGGAGAATTCTGCATTCTGTGTTTTTCAAAAGGGCTGCAAATCTCCACACTTCAAGAAGTCACCTTAGAATTCTCTCATTCTCTCCCACATGACAAGGGGCTGGTTCAGCACAGTGGGTTAAACAGCTGGCTTGTAATGCAGACCAAGGCAGCAGCACGGGTTCAATTCCCGTACTGGCCTCCCTGAACAGGCGCCGGAATGTGGTGACTTTTCACAGTAGCTTCATTGAAACATACTTGTGACAGCACGGTAGCATTGTGGATAGCACAATTGCTTCACAGCTCCAGGGTCCAAGGTTTGATTCCGGCTTGGGTCACTGTCTGTGCGGAGTCTGCACATCCTCCCCGCGTATGCGTGGATTTCCTCCGGGTGCTCCGGTTTCCTTCCACAATCCAAAGATGTGCAGGTTAGGTGGATTGGCCATCATAAATTGCCCTTAGTGTCCAAAATTGCCCTTAGTGCTGGGTGGTGTTACTGGGTTATGGAGATAGGGTGGAGGTGTTGTCCTTGGGGAGGGTGCTCTTTCCAAGAGCCGGTGCTGACTCGATGGGCCGAATGGCCTCCTTCTGCACTGTAAATTCTATGATAATAAGCGATTATTATTACAGAACATAGAACAGTACAGCACAGAACAGGCCTTTCGGCCCTCGATGTTGTGCCGAGCATTGTCCGAAACCAAGATCAAGCTATCCCACTCCTTGTCATTCTGGTTTGCTCCATGTGCCTATCCAATAACCGCTTGAAAGTTCCTAAAGTCTCCGACTCCACTATCACAGCAGGCAGTCCATTCCACACCCTAACCACTCTCTGAGTAAAGAACCTACCTCGGACATCCCTCCTATATCTCCCACCCTGAATCTTATAGTTATGCCCCCTTGTAACAGCTACATCCACCCGAGGAAATAGTCTCTGAACGTCCACTCTATCTATCCCCCTCATTATCTTATAAAATTCTATTAAGTCGCCTCTCATCATCCTCCACTCCAAAGAGAAAAGCCCTAGCTCCCTCAACCTTTCCTCATAAGACCTATCCTTCAAACCAGGCAGCATCCTGGTAAATCTCCTTTGCACCCTTTCCAATGCTTCCACATCCTTCCTATAATGAGGTGACCAGAACTGCACACAATACTCCAAATGTGGTCTCACCAGGGTCATGTATAGTTGAAGCATAACCCCGTGGCTCTTAAACTCAAGCCCCCTGTTAATAAATGCTAACACACTATAAGCCTTCTTCACGGCTCTCTCCACTTGTGTGGCAACCTTCAGAGATCTGTGGACATGAACCCCAAGATCTCTCTGTTCCTCCACATTCCTCGGAACCCTGCTCTGCATCCTATCAATATCTCTTTGCAGCCTACAACAGCCCTCCACCTCATCCACTACTCCACCAATCTTGGTGTCATCAGCCAATTTACTGACCCACCCTTCAGCCCCCTCCTCCAAGTCATTGATAAAAATCACAAATAGCAGAGGACCCAGCACTGATCCCTGTGGTACACCGCTGGTAACTGGTCTCCAGTCTGAAAATTTTCCATCCACCACCACTCTCTGTCTTCTACGTGATCGCCAGTTACCTATCCAATTGGCCAAATTTCCCTCTATCCCACACCTCCTTACTTTCTTCATGAACCGACCATGGGTGAACCTTATTAAACGCCTTACTAAAAGCCATGTATACGACATCAACTGCTCTACCTTCATCGACACACTTAGTTACCTCCTCAAAGAATTCAATCAAATTTGTAAGGCAAGACCTACCGTTCACGAATCCGTGTTGACAATCCCGGATTAAGCTGCATCTTTCCAAATGGTCAAATCCTATCCTTCAGTACCTTTTCCATTATCTTCCCGACCACCGAAGTAAGACTAACTGGCCTATAATTACCAGGGTCATTCCTATTCCCTTTCTTGAACAGAGGAACAACATTCACCACTCTCCAGTCCTCTGGCACTATCCCTGTGGACAGCGAGCACCCAAAGATCAAAGCCAAAGGCTCTGCAATCTCATCCCTTGCCTCCCAAAGAATCCTTGGGTATATCCCATCTGGCCCAGGGGACTTGTCGAACCTCAGGTTTTTCAAAATTGCTAATACATCCTTCCTCAGAACATCTATTTCCTCCAGCCTACCCGCCTGAATCACACTCTCATCCTCAAAAACATGGCCCCTCTCCTTTGTGAACACTGAAGAAAAGTATTCATTCAACGCCTCTCCTATTTCTTCTGACTCCATGCACAAGTTCCCACTGCTGTCCTTGACCTGCCCTACCCTCACCCTGGTCATTCTTTTATTTCTCACATAAGAGCAAAAGGCCTTGGGGTTTTCCTTGATCCGACATGCCAAGGACTTCTCATGCCCCCTCCTAGCTCTCCTAAGCCCTTTTTTCAGCTCATTCCTTGCTACGTTGTAACCCTTATAGGACCCTACTGTATCTTGTTTCCTCATCCTTACATACTCTTCCTTTTTCCTCTTGACAAGACATTCAACCTCTTTTGTGAACCATGGTTTCCTCACACGGCCATTTCCTCCCTGCCTGACAGGGACATGCCTATCAAGGACACGCAGTATTTGTTCCTTGAACAAGCTCCACTTTTCATTTGTGCCTTTCCCTGACAGTTTCTGTTCCCATCTTATACTCCCTAATTCTTGCCTAATCGCATCATAATTACTCCTCCCCCAATTATAAACCTTGCCCTGCCGTATGGCCCTATCCCTCTCCATTGCAATAGTGAAAGACACCGAATTGTGGTCACTATCTCCAAAGTGCTCTCCCACAAACAAATCTAACACTTGGCCCGGTTACCTTCAACAAGAATCTACCTCCAGTGTTAAATCTCTCCTTTTGATGTTCATTTACCCTGGATCTCCACAGACACTCCACCTTCACTTCCCACACACAGTGTCAGATATTCAGCATGCCAAGCAGATCACCATTGCTCACAATGGCCTGCAGTAAGAGGTCACCAACCTACGGCAGCCTCTTCAGGTCTTGTGGATTCTCTTAGGGCCACTTTGCTTCAAGTCCGCTCCCTGCAGTTATGCCTCTTCAATTCAGAGCCTTTTGACTCTGCTCCTTATTTTTAATTTTACCGAGCAGGACCTATTTCTGTTTTTTGTTCTTGTTCTTTCACTTGACTGTCTTCTGGGATCTCGTCCTGTCCCACTCCCTGTTTGGGATCTTCTTCTTTATTTGGGACCTTCCCCTTGTTCCCCTCCTGTGATCTGCTCACTTGGGCACTTTCTTTGGAATTACGCTCCTGTTCCAGGTCACCTTACTTTCTTTTTAATTGCTTTCCCTTTCTTCCCTGCTTTACTGCCGCACAAGCTCTCAATATGAATAAATGAAAGTAATTGAACTGTGCATATGTGCAAGGTCGGTTCCCAGCCTGAAGGTGAGAAATCCACAAACTGCAAACAAGCAGGCACTCTCAGGTCTGCCCATGCCTAGAAGACCCCAAAACTGGAAAAAGCACCATCTGCTCATGAGCTATCGTTCTACAGCTGGTGCACATGCAGAAACTACAAAGCCTGCTGGGAATGGTAACTTCCAGTCTCCAATTTAAAGGTATTTTTCTTTTCTTTCGAGTTTGTCGCACTCCCAATACTCAACATCTGTCTGGACTGCACCACTGTGCAAGCAGTGTAGACATCACAAGCGGGTTTCTTCGGCGATCCAGCCCCTTGCCACTCGTTGGCGGGAGATGGAGTGCTGTTTGATGACGATGGGATTCTTCGCTTCTGCCGTTGTCAATGGGAATTCCCTTCTTTGAACGAGGAGACCAAAACAGTAAACAGTGGCTGAACTTGCTGATCGTTCACACAAGCGGAATCTTCGACAGTGCACCCCTACCGTGGGTCTCCCACCGGCGAGGGGTGATCAACAGGAGACCCCGTTAACAATGGTCGGACCAGAAGATCCCTCTCCTGGCCAATGGCGGGCCGCCTCTCACTGCCGTGACACACATGGCGGGTTGCACGGTAAATTCCACCAAGTATTCGAGATGCAGTCTGACCAGCGCCCTGTGTATCTGAAGCAAAGCATCTATTTTATGTTCAATTCCTCTCGTAATAAAGAATAGCATTCCATCAGCCTTCTTATTTGCATGCTGCACCTGCATGCTAATTTTGTGATGCTAGTGCGAGAACACCTAAATTCCCCTGCACCTCAGCATTCTGCAGTCGTTCTCCATTTAAGTAATAATCTACTTTTTTAATCTTCCTGCCAAAGTGAACAATTTTACACTTTCCCACATTATACTCCATCAGCCAGATTTTTGCCCACTCAATCAATCTATCTATAACCATCCGCAAACTCATGTATCTTCTTCACGGCATACTTGCCTCCCTATCTTTGTTGTATTTTTCTAAATTTGTTTTTTACAGGATGTGCACTTCGCTGGCTAGGCCAGCATATGTTGCCCATCCCTAATTGCCCTCGAGAAGGTGGTGATGACTGCCTTCTTGAACCGTTGAAGTCCATGTGGTGTAGGTACACACACTGTGCCGTTAGGGAGGGGGTTTCAGGATTTTGACCCAGTGACAGTGAAGGATCGGCGATATATTTCCAAGTCAGGATGCTGAGTGAATTGGAGGCGAACCTCCAGGTGGTGGTATTCCCATGTATCTGCTGCCCTGGCCTTTCCAGATGATAGTGGTCCTGGGTTTGGAAGATGCTACCTAAGGAGTGTTGGTGAGTTATAGCATCAAAGAATCATAAATTCTACAGTGCAGAAGAAGGCCATTCCAGCCATGGAAAGAACACCCTTTTCAAACCCACACCCCCATGCTATCGCCGTAACCCAGTAACCACACCTAACCTTTTGGACACTAAGGGGCAATTTAGCATGGCCAATCTACCTAACCTGCACATCTTTGGTCTGTGAGAGGAAACTGGAGCACCTGGAGGAAACCCACGCAGACACGGGGAGAAAATGCAAACTCCGCACAGACACCCGAGGCAGGAATTGAACCCAGATCCCTCGATCTATGAGGCAGCAGTGCTAACCACAGTATCACCGTGCCACCCTACCGAGTTACTGAAGTGCATCTTGGAGATGGTACACACGGCTGCTACGTGTGTGTCGGTGGTGGAGGGATTGTATGCTTGTGGAAGGGGTGCCAATCAAGCGAACTGCTTTGTTCTGGATGACATTGAGCTTGAGTATTGTTGGAGCTGGACTCATCCAGGCAAGTGGGGAGTATTCCCTCACACTCCTGACTTGTGCTTTGTAGGTGCTGGACAGGCCTGGGGAGTCAGGAGATCAGTTACTCACCATAAGATTCCTCGCTTCTTACCTGCCCTTGTAGTATTTATATGGCTTGTCCAGTTCAGTTTGTGGTCAATGCTAACCCCTAGGAATGTGGGGGTCTCATTGTGATAATGCCATTGAATGTCATGGGCTGATGATTTGATTCTTATTGGAGATGGTCATTGCCCAACACTTGTGTGGCACAAATGTTACTTGCCACTTGTCAGCCCAAGCCTGATATTTTCCAGGTCTTGCTGCATTTGGACATGGACGGCTTCATTATCTGAGGATCGCGAATGGTACTGAACATTGTGACGCCATAGAACATAGAAAATACAGCACAGAACAGGCCCTTCAGCCCACGATGTTGTGCCGAACTTTTGTCCTAGATAAAGAACAAATCAATCTACACCCAGTATTCTACCGTAATCCATGAACCTATCCAATAGCCGCGTGAAGGTCCCTAATGTTTCCGACTCAACTACTTCCACAGGCAGTGCATTCCATGCCCCCATTATTCTCTGGGTAAAGGAACTACCTCTGACATCCCCCTATATCTTCCACCATTCACCTTATATTTATGTCCCCTTGTAAGGGTTTGTTCCACCTGAGGAAAAAGTCTCTGACTGTCTACTCTATCTATTTCCCTGATCATCTTATAAACCTCTATCAAGTCGCCCCTCATCCATCTCCATTCCAATGATACAAGGCCTAGCACCCTCAACCTTTCCTCGTAAGACCTACTCTCCATTCCAGGCAACATCCTGGTAAATCTCCTTTGCACCATTTCCAAAGTTTCCACATCCTTCCTAAAATGAGGCAACCAGAACAGCACACAGTACTCCAAATGTGGCCTTACCAAGGTTTTGTACAGCTGCATCATCACCTCACGGCTCTTAAATTCAATCCCTCTGCTAATGAACGCTAGCACACCGTAGGCCTTCTGCACAGCTCTATCCACTTGAGAGGCAACTTTCAAAGATCTATGAACATAGACCCCAAGATCTCTCTGCTCCTCCACATTGCCAAGAACCCTACCGTTAACCCTGTATTCCGCATTCATTTTTGTCCTTCCAAAATGGACAACCTCACACTTTTCAGGGTTAAACTCCATCTGCCACTACTCAGCCCAGCTCTGCATCCTATCCATGTCTCTTTGTAGCCGACAACAGCCCTCCTCACTATCCACAACTCCACCAATCTTCGTATCGTCTGCAAATTTACTGACCCACCCTTCAACTCCCTCATCCAAGTCATTAATTAAAATCACAAACAGCAGAGGACCCAAAACTGATCCTTGCGGTACGCCACTGGTAACTGGGCTCCAGGCTGAATATTTGCCATCCACCAGCACTCTCTGACTTCTATCGGTTAGCCAGTTCGTTATCCAACTGGCGAAATTCCCCACTATCCCAAGTCTCCTCACTTTCTGCATAAGCCTACCATGGGGAACCTTATCAAATGCCTTACAAAAATCCATGTACACTACATCCACTGCTTTACCTTCATCCACGTGCTTGGTCACCGCCTCTAGGAATTTATAAGACTTGTGAGGCAAGACCTATCCCTCACAAATCCGTGCTGACTATCCCTAATCAAGCAGCGTCTTTCCAGATGCTCAGAGATCCTAGCCCTCAGTACCCTTTCCATTACTTTGCCCCCCACTGAAGTAAGACTAACTGGCCTGTAATTCCCAGGGTTATCCCTATTCCCTTTTTTGAACAGGGGCACGACATTCGCCACTCTCCAATCCCCTGGTACCATCCCTGTTGACAGTGAGGACGAAAAGATCATGCCAACGACTCTGTAATTTCATCTCTTGCTTCCCATAGAATCCTTGGATATATCCCGTCAGGCCCGGGGTACTTGTCTATCCTCAAGTTTTTCAAAATGCCCAACACATCTTCCTTCCATACAAATATCTCCTCGAGCTCACCAGTCTGTTTCACACTGTCCTCTTCAACAATATGGCCCCGCCTTGTTCGTAAATACTGAAGAACAGTACTCGTTCAAGAGCTCTCCGCTCCATTCAGACTCAAATACACAATCTCCCGCTACTGTCCTTGATCAGACCTACCCTCGCTCTAGTCATTCTCATATTTCTCATATATGTGTAAAAGGCCTTGGGGTTTTCCTTGATCCTACCCGCCAAAGATTTTTCATGCCCTCTCTTAGCTCTCCTCATCCCTTTCTTCAGTTCCCTCCTGGCTATCTTGTATCCCTCCAGTGCCCTGTCTGAACCTTGTTTCCTCAGCCTTAAATAAGTATTCTTCTTCCTCTTAACAAGACATTCAACCTCTCTTGTCAACCATGGTTCCCTCACTCGACCATCTCTTCCCTGCCTGACAGGGACATACATATCAAGGACACGTATTATCTGTTCCTTGAACAAGTTCCACATTTCAATTGTGTCCTTCCCTGACAGTCTATGTTCCCAACATATGCACTTCAGTTCTTGTCGGACAGCATCGTATTTACGCTTCCCCCAATTGTAAACCTTGCCCTGTTGCACGCATCTATCCCTCTCCATTACTAAAGTAAAAGTCACAGAATTTTGGTCACTCTCTCCAAAATGCTCCCCCACTAACAAATCTATCACTTGCCCTCGTTCATTACCAAGTTCCAAATCTAATATGGCCACCCCTCTGGTCTGACAATCTACATACTGTGTTAGAAAAGCTGCCTGGACACACTGCACAAACACCACCCCATCCAAACTATTTGATCTAAAGAGTTTCCACTCAATATTTGGGAAGTTGAAGTCACCCATGACTACTACCCTGTGACTTCTGCACCTTTCCAAAATCTGTTTCCCAATCTGTTCCTGCTGCTATTGGGGGGCCTATAGAAAACTCCCAACAAGGTGACTGCTCCTTTCCTATTTCTGACTTCAACCCATGCTACCTCAGTAGGCAGATCCTCCTCGAACTGCCTTTCTGCAGCTGTTATACTATCTCTAATTACCAATGTCACCCCCCTTCCCCACCTCTTTTACCGCCCTCCCTAATCTTATTGAAACATATATAACCAGGAACCTCCAACAACCATTTCTGCCCCTCTTCTATCCAAGTTTCCGTGATGGTGACCACATTGGAGTGCCAAGTACCGATCCATGCCTTATGTTCACCCACCTTATTCCTGATGCTTCTTGCGTTTTAGTATACACACTTCAACCCATCTCCGTGCCTGCAAGTACTCTCCTTTGTCAGTGTTCCCTTCCCCACTGCCTCACTACACGCTTTGGCGTCCTGAACATCAGCTACCTTCATTGCTGGACTACAAATCCAGTTCCCATTCCCTGCCAAATTAGTTTAATACCTCCCGAAGAGTACTAGAAAACCTCCCTTCCAGGATTTTGGTGCCCCTCTGGTTCAGATGCAACACGTCCTGCTTGTACAGGTCCCACCCTCCCCAGAATGCATTCCAATTATCCAAATACCTGAAGCCCTCCCTCCTACACCATTCCTGCAGCCACGTGTTCAACTACACTCTCTCCCTATTCCTATCCTTGCTATCACGTGGCACCGGCAACAAACCAGAGATGACAACTCTGTCTGTCCTGGCTTTTAACTTCCAGCCTAACTCCCTAAACTCGTTTATTACCTCCACACCCCTTTTCCTACCTACGTCGTTTGTACCGATGTGCACCACGACTTATGGCTGCTCCCCCTCCCCCTTAAGGATCCTGAAGACACGATCCGAGACGTCATGGACCCTGGCACCCAGGAGGCAACAAACCATCCGAGAGTCTCGCCCGTGCCCACAGAACCGTCTGTCTGTACCTCTAACTATTGAGTCCCCAATAACTAGTTCTCTCCTAATCTCCCCCCTTCCCTTCTGAGCCTCAGAGCTGGACCTCGTGCCAGAGACCCGGTCAATGCAGCGTACCCCTGCTAGGTAATCCCCCCCAACAGTATCCAAAGCAGTATACCTATTGTTGAGAGGAACGACCACAGGGGATCCCTGCACTGACTGCTTCCTCCTCTTCCCACCTCTAACTGTTACCCAGCTACCTTTGTTCTCAGGTGTAACTATGTCCCTGTAGCTTCTATCTGTCACCCCCTCAACTTCCCGAATGATCCTCAGTTCATCCAGCTCCAGCTCCAGTTCCCTAACATGGCCTGTGAGGAACTGGAGATGGCTGCACTACCCGCAGGTGAAATCAGCAAGGACACAGGTGGTCTCCCTTACCTCAAACATTCTGCAGGAGGAACATTCCACTGCCCTAGCTGCCATCACCTCTACTTAGTCTCCCAGCAAAAAAGAAAAATAAAGTAAATAGCTTACCTGCTCACAGCACTGAGTCTTTTTTTTTTAGGTTAGAGTAGGAGTGAGGGTGGGAGACACTACACGTGTAATGTCTCGGGTTTCCTCACCGTTCAAATTTATTGGGTAATATAACCTTCCCAGGTCTCCCCACAGCCGACTTCCGGTTTCCTGCTCCGAAAAAGTAAGTTAAATATCAAAAACTCAGCTTACCTTCCAGATCTCCCCTCCAAAAATCGCTCCCCTCTCTGCCCGCTCCGCTGGAAACATCTGCAAACATCTCCATTTCTGACCTTATGGTGGAAGGGAGGTCATTGATGAAGCAGCTGAAGATTGCTGTGTTAGGACAATACCCTGAGGAACTTCTGCAGTGATGTCCCAGGACTGAGATGATTGAATTTGAACCACCACAACCACCTTCCTTTGTGCCAGGTATGACTCCAACCAGTGGAAAGTTTTGCCCTGATTTCCATTGACTTCAGTTTTGCCCCGGCTCCTTGATGCCAAACATGATCAAATTGGATTGGATTGATTTATTATCACGTGTACCGAGGTACAGTGAAAAGTATTGTTCTGCGTGCAGCTCAAACAGATCATTCGTACATGAAAAGTAAATACCTAATAGGGCAAAGATAAAATATACAATGTAAATACATAGACACAGGCATCAGGTGAAGATGTGTGAAGAGATCAGGTCAGTCTATAAGTCCATCGGTCCATAAGATGGTGGTTCAGTCGTCTGGTAACAGCGGGGAAGGAGCTGTTTTTGATTCTGTTAGTGCATATTCTCAGACCTCAGAGAGTGAGTAAGCCGGGTGGAAGGGGTCTATGATTATGCTACCCATTTTCCCAAGGCAGCGGGAGGTGTAGACAGAGTCAATGGATGGGAGGCGGGTTTGTGCGATGGACTAGGCGGTGTTCATGACTCTCTGTAGCTTGTCATGGTCTTGGGCCGAACAGTTGCCATACCAGGTTGTGATGCAGCCAGAAAGGATGCTTTCTATGGTGCACCTGTAAAAGTTGGTAAGGGTCAATGTGGACATGCCAAATTTCCTTAGTTTCCTGAGGAAGTATAGGCACTGTTGTGCTTTCTTGGTTGTAGCGCTGATGTGGGTGGGCCTGGACAGATCTTTGGTGATGTGAATACCTAGGAATTTGAAGCTGTTGACCATCTCCACCTTGACCCTGTTGATGCAGACAGGGGTGTGTACAGTACTTTGCTTCCTGAAGTCAATTACCAGCTCTTTAGTTTTGAGGGAGAGATTGCTGTCGTTACACCACTCCACTAGGTTCCTTTTCTCCTTCCTGTATTTTGACTCATTGTTGTTCGAGATCCAACCCACTATGGTTGTGTCGTCAGCAAATTTGGAGATGGAGTTGGAGCGAAACTTTGCCACGCAGTCATGCGTGTATAGGGAGTATGGTAGGGAGCCAAGTATGCTGCCTTGCGGGGTCTGAGTATTGAGGACCATCGTGGAGGAGGCATTATTGTTTATTTTTACTGATTGCGGTCTGTGGGTCAGGAAGTCATGGATCCAGTTGCAGAGTGGGGATCCAAGTCCGAGGTTTTGGAGCTTTGACATGAGCTTGGCTGGGATCATGGCGCTGAAGGCGGAGCTGTAGTCAATAAATAGGAGTTTGATTTAGGAGTCCTTGTTGTCGGGATGCTCCAGGGATGAGTGTAGGGCCAGGGAGGTGGCATCTGCGGTGGGCCGGTTGCGGCGGTATGTGAATTGCAGTGGATCTAGGCATTCTGGGAAATGTATCCTTGATGTCAAGGGGCAGTCACTCTCACCTTACCCTGGGCGTTCAGCTGTTTTGTCCATGTTTAAAACAAGGCTGTAATGAGGTCAGAAGCTGTGTAACCCTGGGGAAGCCAAACTGAGTATCGGTGAGCAGGTTATTTCAAAGCAGCTTGATGGCACTGTTGATGACCCCTTCCATCACTTTACTGACGATTGAGGGGAGACTGAGAGGGCGATAATTAACTGGGTTCGACTTGTCCTGCTTTTTGTATACAGGACACACTTGGGAAATGTTCCACTTTTCCGGGTGGATGCCAGTTTTATAGCTGTACTGGAACAGCTTGGCTAGGGACACAGCAGGTTCTGGAGCACAAGCCTTCGATACTATTGCCGGAATATTGTCAAGGCCCATAGCCTTTGCAATATCCAGTGCCTTTAGCCGCTTCTTGATATCACGTAGAGTGAATAGCATATTGGCTGAAGACTGACATCTGTGATGCTGGAGACCTCTGGATGAGACCGACATAGATCATCCACTCAGCAATTCTGACTGAAGATTATTGTGAATACTTCAGCCTTATCTTTTGCACTGATGTGCTGGGCTCCTCCATCATTGAAGATAGGGATATTTATGGACACAAGATACACAGCATCCTCAATGTGAAGACGGGACTTTGTCTCAACAAGGACTGTGCTACAGTCACTCCTACAGATACTGTCATGGACAGATGCATCTACAGTAAACAGCATGGTGAGGATGAGGCCTAGTATGATTTTCCCTCTTGTTAGTTCCCTCACCATGTATCGCGGATCCAGTCTAGCAGTTATCTCCTTTAGGGCTTGGTCAGTAATGGTGCTACCAAGCCACTGTTAGTGATGGACTTTGAAGTCCTCCCCACCCAGAATACTATGCCCCTGCCACCAAGTGCTTCCTCCAAGTGGTGTTCAACAGGGAGGAGTACTGATTCATCAGCTGAGGGTGGACGGTATTTGGTAATCAGCAGGAGGTTTCCTTATCCATGTTTGACCTGAAGCTATGAGACTTCAAAGGGTCTGGGGTCGATGTTGATGACTCCCAGGGCAAATCCCTCCTGACTGTTTACTACTGCGCTGCCATCTCTGCTGGGTCTGTCATGTTGCTTCTGGATTCCCCCATGGTCCCAAGTTTCCAGCAGGTTTCCCAAGCATTCCATATGCTCACCTAACTGCCTTCCCCTGCAGCCTGCCTCATTGAACTGCTTACCTGAGACTTCGGGAGCACAACTTACGTGTGACCTCACCATCCAGTGACTTGACATCTCTGCTGTGCCTATCAACTGCCCTGGCTGCAGGCCACTCATGCCCAGTTACTCACCCTGTGCAGATCCTGCATCAATGCTGTCCTTTAAATAGCATGCTGTATCGGTATCCGAGCTGGTCTCGAAAGTGCAACAGTTCATATTCATTGTCACTATGTCATGGCCATTCCTGCATTGCCGGTTGTGTTTCTTGGGTTTCGAAAGGGACAAAGGCACAAATGTAAGGCTGTGGTCCAGGTAAGAACGAGTGAGGCGAGAGTGGGGCCTACGAGGGCAAGGGCGGGGAGGGGCGAGCCGGGCTTGGAGAGAGTTGAATGTGTGAGAGAGATGAAAGTGTGTGAGATGAGACTGCCGGAGGATTGAGAGTCCATCTGAGGAATATTTGTGAATGAATCCTTCTGTGGGAGATTAGAGTACGTGTGTGAGGGATGAGAGTGTGAGTGAGAGTGTGTCTGAGACAGCATGAAATAGAAATGAGAGTGAATGTGTGGATGAGAATGAGTGCATGAGCGATGAGAATGCCGGGGTGGCACAGTGGTTAGCACTGCTGCCTCGCATTGACAGGGACCCAGGTTCAATTCCAGCCTTGGGTGACTGTCTGTGTCAGACCTTCTCCCCGTGTGTGTGTGGGTTTCCTCCGGGTGCTCCTGTTTCTTCCCATAGTCCAAAGATGTGCAGGTTAGTTGGATTGGCCATGATATAATTACCCCTTAGTGTCCTGCGTTGTGTTCTATGATATTACCATTGTAATGATGTACACAGAACACCTAGTTGTTTAAGTAGAAAGATGATTTATTAACAAACAGACTATGATACAGACAATGGGTACTAAATGAATTCAGTGAATTCTCCTGGAGCTATTCTAAGTGCGACTATCCTCTCGTACGACTTACTACCAACTGGTGGGTATAACAAGTCACGTGATAGATCGCATTGCTAACTAGATACAGAATTGTGCACAGACATATCACCACATCCAAGTTTGTGTAAGTTAGGTGGGGTTCCAGGGATCGGGCGGGGGAGTGGGATGGGCCCAGGTCGGGTGCTTTTTCAGAGGGTCGGTGCTTACTCGATGGGTTGAATGGCCTCCTTCTGCACTGTAGGGATTCTAAGTGCATGCTTATCTCCTCTGCAGTTGCAAATCAGGGGGTAGTTTTCAATGAGTGGGAAGTGAGCTAGAGGATCGGGTATGAGAAAGTCATCACCTTTGATGGTTTCAAAATCTCCTCTTGCTACAACCTCAGCAATGGCTATCTTAATAATAACCAGCACTGTCCCTTGGAATGGAGTCAGAACATACAGGTGAACATAACCCCTCCACAAAATGACAAACAGTCATTACCACAACATTTTATACAAGTAAAACTTCATTGTCTGGTCAACTTGGGGCTAAAATCTCTCATAATCAATGTAACCTGGAATTTGTCTGAGGGAGATAATTTGACCCAACTTGAACTTTACACAGCTATTGTAAAACAAACTATTTTTAAAAAGGAGCCATTTGTAGATAATATATTTTGAAGAAATTGTGATCTGAAAATGTAAAAATGGTGAGAGAAGTCCTGCATCTTTTAATGCTTGCAATCTATTTTCTCATGCTACAGTGTACTGTACTGGCAGTGAATAGGGATTTCTTTTCCTGCCTTTCTCAAATCATATGTTGACCCTAGACTAGGTCCCACAGTTTTAAAAAAGCCCTTAATGTCTTGCCGATGCAAATAAGCATTGGTGGAACACTTTGGCATCTTTTCTAACCCCAAAGAAAAATAGGGAATAAAAACTCTGGGACCCAGATTTCTGTCCCCGATTTAGATACACAGAGTCTGGAGCTTTCCCTACTCAATGAGTTCAATCTTTAACAGTGTTCCCCCTGTAGGTCGGATTTTGCGGCATGTGGGGTGGAGCGGTGACCCCGGAACACGTACGATGGTATTTGGGTGCAGAGGTGGGCTGGGCAGAAGGCCTGCCTCTGTGCTCCAGCACTCTGTTTACTCTCCAGCCCTCACACCTTACCCCCAAACCCCACACACCCGCTAATCACCATCCATGTCAACCTATGACAACACCTGCTGCTCACCCACCCATGATGGCTCCTCATACCCTATAACAATGCATGTCAATCCATGTCTCCCACACACCACCCTTTGCCCTTATCCCCTTCATATCAACCCACCTAGTATCCTTGGACATTTCCTTGGGACGTTTGAAAGCTTTGACACTTCTTTGACAGCTTTGACAACTAGACAGTTTTTTTAAAACAGTTCTTTGACAGTTGGACATTTACAAAGGGTTTGTACACAGAAAGTGCATGATTACATTCATGTTTAATGATCCAAAAGGGTGCCTTACCTCTCTCAAAGTGGTCCAGCAAACTTATTCGAAGGGGCACTTTACCTCTCCAAATCAATCGACAAGTTCAGCCATCCCCTTGTCTGTTGCAATCTGCACACTCTCGGATTCACATTTCTGGCCCTCCAAAATGTCACTTCAGTGGAGGCAGCTGCTGAGTTTAATGGCCAGCTTCTTCCATAAATTGCCCAGATACGAAGTCTAGTCTGCCACCACTCTCGCTCCCAGGTTTGGAATGTGACTCAGAAGTTCCGGCCATTTCCGGGATTTTCGCCACAATGGAGAGCCTTTCTGCTGTGGCCAAAATCTGGGTCCAGGTTATGAATGTATTCCGACCAGCTTTAATCAATCGATTCCCAAAATACTCTAAAACCAGGGGGGCATGGCTTCAAGCTTCGAACAGGGAGATGCCCAGACAACTTTTATTTACCTGACCTAGGCAGACAATTTGGTAAAATTTTAACGGCAACTGGACAAATATTTGAGGCAGTAGGCAGTTGACGGATATTCAGTTTTTGTATCAACTAAATGGTAATCTTTTCAAATCCTGTACTTTGCGAAGGGGCCAATTGTATTTAATAATGACTTGAGTGTGATTTTTAAAATTACAACGGCAACCATTTATTATCAGGATTCATAATTCGGGTCATTAAGTATATTTATTGTCATGAATTTTAATGCTTGTCAATGTCAGTATTTGGGAAGAGAGCATATTCACTTTTGTCGCATCAGCATCACACACTCACGGGTCAGGTGCAGCATGAAGAGACACAGGCTGAATCTTTTTATCTGTTCCTCGGTGATTTGACTTAATGACAGGCTTTGAAAAAGCACTTTCTCCTCTCCCGGACCAAATTTACTTCCCACACGATCATCCTTTCTGACCTTTCTGATTGAAGCAGCCAATTTAGCATTGAATTCTGTGCTGCCATCTACCAGAAAATGCATTTGCACTGCCCAAATTTAGTTCACATGCAGGCTTTATGTGCGAGATTGAAAGGGAGAGAGAACTGCATTCTGACAAGAATCAAATCGATGTTCCAGAAGAAAAACAACAGTATGTTCAGGGGTGTGGTGTGTGTGTGTGTTGGGAGGGTAGAGGGAGCTTCTTGAAAGACTGACATTAAGGCAGATCACTGGGGGATAGAAAAGGGATTCATTCCACCCCAACATAATCCATGTCATTCACATTGGACGAGAATTATTACTGCAAAAACAATGGCATGTGAACAGAAGGCAATGGTATTAATATGCAAATCCACCAGCAACTTGTGTTTAGGAAGTGATTGTCTGTGAATTACAAATTGTCATCAGTTGCTCAACAATCTGCACACCTCAGACATTAGCGTCACAAAAACATTACCTCGCTATTATTGTTTCGATGTGTGTCATCAAGTCACTGGGCTTGATTCTCTGCTGTCGGGATTCTCCATTGCTCTGGCAGCCCGGGGATTTCCCGATGGAATGGGGCTGCCCAAAGTGGGAAACCTCATTAGCCCGGCTGGCGAGACAGAGAATCCCGGGGGCGCGCCACACCAGAGCGGGACAGAGATCCCGCCCACTAACTCTGCTTATTAATTACCCATCAAACCTGTCCAGAAACTTGAGTCTAATATTTAACAATGAAAGTATTTTAATGATATGATAGTTTTTACAGGTTGACCCCTCTGAAGCAGAAAATAAACAATTAAAAGTTTGGAGACTCATTGCATCAGACGATGAATCATTGTTCAGATTTTCAAAAAAATAGCATTTAAAATTTGAAATAATTTTCACATTTTTCCAATCTGTCTCTTTTTTTCTCTCTCTTAATCCCATCTTTCTTTCTATTCTATAATTTCTCATTCATCAATTGAGGTATATAAGATGATAAAAGGTATGGATAAAGTAGACGTGGAGCGAATGCATCCTCTTGTGGGGCATTTTAAAATGAGAGGTCATAGTTCTAGGACAAGAGGTAGAAAATTTAAATCAGAGTTAAGGAGAAACAACTTCTCCTAAAGTGTTATGAATCTGAGGAATTCACTACTCCAGAGTGGGGGTGGATGCTGGGACAGTGAGTAAATTTAAGGAGCAGTTAGACAGATTGTTAAGTGGTAATGGATTAAAGGGTTATGGAGAATGGACAGAACAGTGGAGTTAATGTTTGGATGAGATCAGCTATGGCCGTATTGAATGGTGGAGCGGGCTCGAGAGGCTAGATTGCCTACTCCAGCTCGTAGTTCAGGTGTTCTAATAAGGACCTACTCTGGCTGATTTCGCCTTCCAGCTCTTGGCCTGTAGCACTGTAGGTAACAGCAGCCCAAGCCAAATATGGTGTTAATGATCAATAAGGGGATTTCTTGATTAGTATGGAGATCAGGGTTACGGGGAGAAGTCAATAAAATGGGGAGTGGAATATAGACGTAGGGCTGTTTTTCTGCAGTTGTACAGGGTGTTGATTAGGCTATATCTGGAATACAGTTTTGGTCTCCGTGTTTAAGAAATAAAATAAACACATTTGAAACATTTTGGAGAAGGTTCATGCGACTGATATCTGGAAAGTTTGGAGCAATTAAGTCTGTATCCAATGGAGTTTAGAAGATTTAGAAGTGACATTATTGAAACATATAAGACCGTAAGGAATCTTGACAGGATGGATGCTGAAATAATGTTTCCCCTTGTGGGAGAGATGAGGGCCAGGATTCTCCGAGCCCGCGCTGGGTCAGAGAATCGCCGGTGATGCCAGAAATTCCCGCCACGCCGCTCTGACGCTGGGATGCAATTCTCCGGTGACCTCTTTCAAATTGGCAGCAGCTGCAAAGGAGGCTTCAGCAACAATGTAAGTTCTGCACTTAAATATCTTCTCCAGCCCCCAGACCTGTGTTGATCAATTGTAGGAGCTCACTCCTCAGTGGCTGTAGCAACATCATGACTATGTTTCTTGGCAAAAGCATCAATAGAATTGGTGGGATCTTGCTGAAGATGGGCATTCCATAGTGTGCCCTTCTAGTCAAACATTATATCCTTCAGATCAAAATATTTTAGGGTCCTAACCTCATGGCTCATGCCAATTTACGACCCTGCAAACAACCTATGTGGGCCTTCTTGCACCCATGACAATCTATGACCTCTAAGCAACTCCTATGACCTGTCATACCCTATAACAAGCTATGCCACTCAAACAATGCCATGGCCTTTAATGATACCCATATGAAGCTATGCCCCTCAAAGAACAGTGTGTCCCCTCATGTCCCCCCATGTCTACCTGGTAGATCCATTAATTGTTTGGTGTCTTTAAGAAATTAATTGAGTATATGGCTAAGGAATAGAATGATTTTGAAAGGAAATACCTAGTCTGCAAAAATATTGTCACTGTTCTAGGTGATGAATAAACTGCTGAACTGTAAAGTCATGTCCGCAAGATGCAGACATTGTTTCAATGTATGTTCTATGTAAACTCTATCTGATGAGATATGGGGCGAAATTCTCCATTATCGGCGGAAAGTCCGCCGATCGGCGCAAAAAACGGCGCAAATCCCACTTGCGTCACGTCATAAAAATGGGCCGATAGTCTGCGGCCCGAAATGGGCTAGCAGCGACGTAACGGGATCCGCGTTTGCGCAGTGGTTCACGCCGTGCAGCGTCATACGCGCTGCACGGCGTGACGGCTCATAAGGCCGCGCAGCTCCCCCCCACCCGACCGGAACAGCCGACCGCAACACCCGACTTGATGGCTGGCCGTCGCTCAGCCCCGAGGTTCGAGTCACGCGATGTGGAGGCGCTCCTGGACGCGGTGGAGCAGAGGAGGGACGCCCTGTATCCCGGGCACGGCCGCAGAGTTGCCCCACGCCACAGCCGGCGTCTGTGGAGGGAGGTGGCAGAGGCCGTCACCGCTGTGGCCCTGACACCACGGACAGGCACCCAGTGCCACAAGAAGGTGAACGACCTCGTCAGAGCAGGCAGGGTGAGCCTCCCCCATATCCCCCATATCCCCCCTCCCCCAAATCCCCCCTCCCCATATCCCCCCTCCCCCATATCCCCCCCTCCCCCATATTCCCCATATCCCCCCTCCCCCATATCCCCCATATCCCCCTTCCCCCATATCCCCCCTCCCCCATATCCCCCATATCCCCCCTCCCCCATATCCCCCCCTCCCCCATATCCCCCATATCCCCCCCTCCCCCATATACCCCATATCCCCCCTCCCCCATATTCCCCCCTCCCCCATATCCCCCCTCCCCCATATCCCCCCTCCCCCATATCCCCCATATCGCCCCTCCCCCATAGCCCCCCCTCCCCCATATCCCCCCTCCCCATATCCCCCATATCCCCCCCTCCCCCATATCCCCCATATCCCCCCCTCCCGCATATCCCCCATATTCCCCCCTCCCCCATATCCCCCCTCCCCCATATCCCCCCCTCCCCCATATCCCCCCTCCCCCATATCCCCCCTCCCCCATATCCCCCATATCCCCCATATTCCCCCCGCCCCCATATCCCCCCTCCCCATATCCCCCATATTCCCCCCTCCCCCATATCCCCCCTCCCCCATATCCCCCATATCCCCCATCCCCCATATCCCCCCTCCCCATATCCCCCCTCCCCCATATCCCCCATATACCCCTCCCCCATATCCCCCATCCCCCATATCCCCCCTCCCCCATATCCCCCCTCCCCCATATCCCCCTCCCACATATCCCCCATATCGCCCCTCCCCATATCCCCCCTCCCCCATATCCCCCCTCCCCCATATCCCCCATATCCCCCCTCCCCCATATCCCCCCTCCCCATATCCCCCATATTCCCCCCTCCCCCATATCCCCCCTCCCCCATATCCCCCCCTCCCCCATATCCCCCCTCCCCCATATCCCCCCTCCCCCATATCCCCCCTCCCCCATATCCCCCATATCCCCCATATTCCCCACTCCCCCATATCCCCTTCCCCATGTCCCCCATATTCCCCCCTCCCCATATCCCCCCTCCCCCATATCCCCCATATCCCCCCTCCCCCATATCCCCCATATCCCCCCCTCCCCATATCCCCAAGTGAATCCAGCCCTAACCTTAACCTCTGCAATGCACGCGCAACCGATGGCGTGCATTCATATACCTGCCTAACACTGTTGCCTTTTACCCCTGCCACCACCCCCCCCCCCCCCAGGAGAAGCGCGCACACAACAATAGGGAGCATGTGAGGACTGGAGGAGGGCCCGCTGATGAGAGGCCACTGACCGTACACGAGGAAAGGGCCCTGGAACTGGCTGGCGGACCTGAGGACCGGGAGGTTGCTGATGCAGAGGTCGGGGCCCCACGAGCAAGTGAGCCACCAACAGCCCGTCCCCATATCCCCCCTCCCCTATATCCCCCTCCCCCGTATCACCTGATCACTGCCTGATGTCTAACCATGCATGCTTCATTGTGTATCGCAGGACCAAACGTCCAGGCACCCATCCCCGCAGATGCAGACCGCCCGCAGGATGCCCCTCGGAGACCACAGGAGACGGAGAGACCCGCACCATCCAGCATGCGACGCCCGCAGGATGCCCCTCGGAGACCACAGGAGACGGAGAGACCCGCACCCTCCAGCATGCGATGCCCGCAGGATGCCCCTCGGAGACCACGGGAGACGGAGAGACCCGAACCCTCCAGCATGCGACGCCCACAGGATGCCCCTCGGAGACCACGGGAGACGGAGAGACCCGGACCCTCCAGCATGCGACGCCCGCAGGATGCCCCTCGCACACCACGGGAGACGGAAAGACCTGGAGCAACAGGGAGACGACACCCCCGTCACGTGCGGGAGCGACCACCCAGCGATGAGGGGGGCAGCCACAGGCCCCCATCACATCCGAGCCAGGACACCACTACCCAGGACACCACTATCCAGGACACCCCTACCCGGGACACCACTACCCAGGACACCCCTACCCGGGACACCACTACCCGGGACAGCACTACCCGGGACAGCACTACCCGGGACAGCACTACCCAGGACACCCCTACCCGGGAAGACGAAATACCGGACAGTGACTCAGAGTGGATGGGTGGAGACGAACCCCCACCCCAAAGTGCCATGGACTCAGAGTGGGACGAAGAGCACGACACAACGCCACTGCTGTCACCAACACCCTCCACCATCGCAGAAACACTCACCACGGTTGGGCACTTTAGTAATGAGGCGTCTGGTACACTCACTGGTGCGCACAACACAGCCGTCCCGGTACAGCAGGTGGAGGTAGGAGCAGCAGAGGGACCGGGCGGTCGGAGGGCAGCCCAGGCCAAGCGAACATCTGCCGCCCAGATGGATCCCGGGTTCCTGCAGTTACCACACCCACACATAGATCCGATGCAACCACCGACACGGAGACGAGCGAATAGGGTGACGGGTGGCTTGCGGCGGCTGCGGTCGCAGGTGGAGGAGTCCACCTGCGTCCAGGAGCTGGGAGTGGTCCCGGTCATGCGTGCCACCCAGGCTGACACCGCACGGGTGGCGTCCGCGGTGGAGGCAATGGGTGCGACAGTGTCAGACATGGGGAACGGTTTGCGAGGCCTGGGGCCTTCCGTGCAGGCGGCGTCTGTGGCCCAGGAAATGGCTGCCCTCTCACAGGAGGCCATGAGCCAGTTCCAGCGCCAGATGGCAGAGGCGCTCAACGCCATAGCCCAGTCTCAGCAGGCCATGGCCCAGTCTCAGCAGGCCATGGCCCAGTCTCAGCAGGCCATCGCCCAGTCTCTGCAGGCCATGGCCCAGTCTCTGCAGGCCATGGCCCAGTCTCAGCAGGCCATCGCTGAGGGCATCGGCGCCAGTGGCCATGTGCGAGCTGGCGTCGCACTGTCGCAGACAGGGTTCGACAACCCCCTGGGCTCCATGGCTGCAAACCTGCAGACCCCTGTCGATACCAGCACGGGCCTCCAGGACTGGCAGCGCCAGATGTCGGGGGCGCGTCGGATGGCCAGTCCGTTCGCATCCCCCACCCATGTAGAGGCCTGGGGGCCATCGGGCACCCCGAGGGAGGAGGAGGTGGTGTGGTCCATCCCGGCTCCCTCTGTAGGGGAGGTCCCGGTACACCGCGACACCTCGGACTCCCCCCCTTCCGTCCCAGGTGCATCGGGTGGGCAACGGGCAGGACAGGCTGGCAGCTCGCCATCCCAGTCGCCCGGGCCGCAGCCTGGCCCATCTAGGCCAGGACGCCCCAGGAAACGGCCGCCAAAGGGATCCAGTGTCAGAGGGCAGGTATCACAGGAGTCCACCTCCAGTTCTGCTGTACCGTCTGGGGAACCACGTAGACGTAGTCAAAGGGCCCGTAAGGCCAAACAATTAGACACTGAGTAAGTTGGCACGGGTGCAGGGCACAGATGAGTTTTAGGGGCTAGGGCACGTGCATGAACTCCTTTGGTTATTAAAGTCAATGTTACACCTACCGAAGCTGCCTTTGTGCTCTGTCCAAAGTGTGCGGGGGTGTCATGTACGTTGAGCGCAAGTGTGTGTGTGAGGGGTGGTCTGACCTCTGCCCCAGGTGAGTCTGCCCCCTTCCCCCTGGGCCGCCATCAACATCCCCCGGGCAGAGGACGGGACCGTGCGCTGCAGTGTCACAGCCGCATGCAGGGATGGTCCGGGTGGATGGTGGTACTGTGGCCATGGGTCAGACATAGTCCAACGATGTAGAGCCAGGAGCTCATCGGAGGCGGGTTGTCATCATTCTCCATGGCCTGCGATAGACACGCGTCCACCCGCAACTGTGTGAGCCCGGCCCGTTGTGCCGCCGGTGGATCGGCAATTGGGGGTGGGGGGGTGGTGTGCATGCGGGTGGGGTGTGTGGGGTTGGGGAGGGGGGTGAGGGAGCTGGGTGGGTGGATGGGTGGGGGGTGTGGGTGGTCGGCTGTTGTCATGGTGTGCGGTCTGTGGCCATACTACCCGATTCCCACGCCCATCTAGTCAGTGAAGCGGGCGTCTATCAGTCTGTCCCGTGCCCGCTGGGCCAGCCGGTAACGGTGGACAGCCACCCGCCTGTGTCTACCCCGTCTGCCCTGACCATTGCCCCCATCCCCCTCATCTGGGGAGGACTGGGCCTCTTCCTGCTGCTCCTCCACTCCGCCCTCCTCTGCCTGCGGCACATCGCCCCTCTGCTGGGCTATGTTGTGCAGGACGCAGCACACCACAATGATGCGGCCGACCCTATCTGACCGATACTGGAGGGCGCCCCCAGAGAGGTCCAGGCACCTGAAACGCATCTTCAGCACGCCAAAGCACCTCTCGATCACTCCCCTTGTCGCTACATGGGCATCATTGTAGCGGTTCTCCGCCTCATTGCGTGGCCTCCGTATAGGCGTCATCAGCCACGATCGCAATGGGTAGCCCCTGTCGCCCAGCAACCAGCCCCTCAGCCGGGGATGGCGTCCCTCGTACATGCCGGGGATGGATGACCGCGACAACACGAATGAGTCGTGTACACTGCCTGGGTGACGGGCGCAGACGTGCAGGATCATCATGCGGTGGTCGCAGACCACCTGTACGTTCATCGAATAGGTCCCCTTCCTATTAGTGAACACGGCCCTGTTCTCTGCAGGTGGCCGCACGGCGACGTGCATCCCATCGATCGCGCCCTGGACCATGGGGAACCCGGCAACGGCAGAGAAGCCCACGGCCCGGGCATCTTGGCTGGCCCGGTCCACGGGGAAGCGGATGTAGCGGTGCGCCATGGCATAAAGGGCATCTGTCACTGCCCGGATGCACCGATGCACTGATGTCTGCGATATGCCGGACAGGTCCCCACTCGGTGCCTGGAATGACCCCGTTGCATAAAAGTTCAGGGCCACCGTAACCTTGACGGACACGGGGAGAGGGTGTCCCCCGCCAGTGCCACGCGGTGACAGGTGTGCCAGCAGGTGGCAGATGTGTGCCACGGTTTCCCGGCTCATCCGGAGTCTCCTCCTGCATTCCCGGTCCGTGAGGTCCTGGTATGACTGCCGGGGCCGGTACACACGGGGCGCCCTCGGGTGCCTCCGTTGCCGTGGGGCCGCGACGTCCTCCTCCCCCTCCTCGTCCTGTCGGTCAGGTGTCCCTCCAGCCTGGGCGGCTGCCGCCTGCCCCTCTGCGGCAGCATGCGCCGCCTCTCTGGCACGCTCCTCCTCCTCCTCCTCCTCGTCCTCCTCATCCAGGGCAACATAGACATGAGCGGCTGCCACCACGGCGGCCAACATCGCTGGATGGTCTGAAAACATGACGGCCTGGTGGGGGGGAGTGGAACGACGACATGTCATCATTGCCCATATCCCCTCCTCCCCCCAGCCAGGTGGCATGGACCGCATGGGTCCAACTGTTGGAGGCTGGCACCTGGCCAGGTGGACCAACTCATTTGCCCTCCCATCACCCACCCCGGCACGGACCGCCCCCCCCAACCTCCACCCCGGCACTGACCCCCCCCCCAACCCCCAACCTCCACCCCGGCACGGACCCCCCCCAACCTCCACCCCGGCACGGACCCCCCCCCAACCCCCAACCTCCACCCCGGCACGGACCCCCCCCCAACCTCCACCCCGGCACGGACCCCCCCCAACCCCCAACCTCCACCCCGGCACGGACCCCCTCCCCAACCTCCACCCCGGCACGGACCTCCTCCCCAACCCCCAACCTCCATCCCGGCACGGACCCCCCCCAACCCCCAACCTCCACCCCGGCACAGACCCCCTCCCGGCACTCCCCCGGAGCCCAGCCTACTCTAACCAGCCCCCCCCCCCCCCGCCCCCCCCCGCCGCACACACACACACACAAGCCGAGACACACCTCTCCTCACGCAATCAGTCTGTGGCCACGCCATTTCCTGCCCAGAGCCAACCCCCCAGGCCGTCACTCACCTCCTCGCTGGTCGGCGTGAGCCTGGAGCACCGGGTCACGCCGATGAAAAGGAGGTTTGATTGACGTCGACGTGAACGGTCATCACGTCGATGGGACTTCGGCCCATCCGGAAGGGAGAAGATCGGCAGGCCGAAAATCGCCTGCCTTGCGCAGACCCGTGACATTTTCCGCGGCAGCGGCGCCATTAACGCCCCGCCGACTTTTCTCCCTTCGGAGACTTCGGCGGGGGCGGGATTCACGGCGGCCAACGGCCATTCTCCGACCCGGCGGGGGGTCGGAGAATGACTCCCCTGATATGAGTAAGCCATTGTATTGAAAAGACATTTAACAAAAACTGTAACAAACAAGTAACTATCGCAAGATTGATGGCTAGCCATGACGCAAAAGACTCTAGCCGTGAGAAAGTACATGAAGATATTAGATTATTCCAGGGAGCATTAGTTAATCTTGAGTAAATGACCAATGTCTAATTCAGTAATCATCTTTTAAGTAATTGATGCCTATTTGGGCAAATCAGGAAGTCTCAGCTGAGAATTAGAACAAATGAAAAATAAACAAGGGACTAAACTATAGATAATGATTTTCTTAAGAGTAAGACCGTTTGATCAATAATTCTGGTCTGAATTCTTGCTTACCAGAATCCCTGAAGAATCTGTTAAATTATTTTTGTTTTGAAGTAATTTCTTTATATTTTTCTTATGCTTATGTTTTCATGCTTTTTCACTATTTCCTGACCTGAAAGTTTATGTATTATTTTGATCTAGGTTTTGTTTAAGTTCTTATGCAAGTGTACTAAAGTGAATATTTAGCAATAAAGTCATATTTTGACACCTCAATCGACCAAACTTTAACTCTTATTTGGAAGTTAAATCCAACACTGCCGTTGACACATCCTTGCCCATTGACCCACAATAACCTTCATAGTGAAAGCAGGATGAGGAAAATAGAGAGATTTTTAAAAAGTCATTCATAGATAACGTTCCACTTTCTTAAAAAAACATTCTTTCTACTACAGGCCTATAAAAGTGCCAATCATACAGCCCCTTTAATGTATCAATAGCAAAAACTGCAAGCAGTTGAAAACATTTTGTTTTGTGTAATTAAACAGTGAAAATGTTATAGCATCGATCAGAGAGCCACAGCAATGGTTTCCCTGGGGCACAGGTGTTTGAACAGGCTAATGGATTTCTGGACTTTCAGCCAAGCCTCATGTTGCATTCTTGGCTGAAAGAGCTGACAGTGATTTGAGTACAATTTAAGAGTGGAGTGTGGGGGGATCAGGCTTGGAGGTAAAGGGTGGTGCTGCTGGCAGTCTTACCTATAATTTAAGTGCAAAATATGATTCCCATTTTTTTGTCTTCTGTTAAAGCCACAGCCACTAACTGGCTGTAGGGTAGGCTGCTAAATTGTTAGATTATTCATGAAGAGCTAGGACATAATTGTTGTCTAATATATATCCTAGTGTGTTATATTTACGGCTGCAGTAATGTGCCAAGGAACAATGTATCAGTCTACGAGCCACACATAGGGCTGAAAGAAATATGCTTGATGAAGCTGCAGCAGTTTTTGTATGAACTGTAATTATTTTTAACTTATCGGAACCTGAAGACATTATATAGATCTTCGGCATTAGTCTGCAGGCAACAGTGGAGAGGAGGGAGAGAGCGAGTGGAACGGCTGAAAAGATAGTGTGTGAAAGAAGGGAGAATGGTGGAATAACGGAGTACAAAAGGAAGATCATGGAACAGGGAAAATCGAGCTCCAAAGCAAGTGGGGGATTGGAGGCAGGGGCTGTAAAGTAAAGCATTCGCATCAGGAACACCTGATATCGATGTGACTATTGATGTGACCATGATGTCACATGAATAAGTAACCAGGAGCTGGATGGAAGCAGATGTACAACCTCGATTAGAGTGCTGAAAAGAATATAGATCTGGACATAAATAAGAATGATTTTGATGAATAACGGTATATGGTAGCATTCTTAGGGAAACAGGCAAACCTTGAACACTGAACTCATGGAGGCAAATAACCGACAAAAAAGGCCCAGAAAATCTCCAAGTGAAGACTGCAACCTGAAAGATCCGCACATCCTCGGAAAAAGTACAAGGAACAAAAACATTGAGGACTCACCGGAGAATGGAACATCGTGGATGCAGTAGAGCAAGCAGACACACAGACAGCTCAGAGTACAGATCGCAACCTACAAGCAAAACTACTGAAGCAAAAGCAGATCCAGACCTCAAGACAAGCATGGAGTCTACACTGATACTCCTCGAACGTTTTAGAAGTGCTTGAAAGTTCACAATAGGAAGAACACTGGGACAATTGGAGGAAGAACAGTCACAGAACAGCATCAGGTGTGCAAACGAAGGATCAGGTCAGTACTTTGCTCTATGCAGAAAAGGCTATTGTAGGTGAGACAGTGGCAAGAAAGGGAGCTAATGAGGCTTCAAACTCACATAATGAAGTTCTCCAGGTATTTGATGCATCTGTCAGTGTTTAAGAACATTTGACCATTGAGCACACAAAGTATAATAATATGAAACAGAAACCTGGAGAATGCATGAATTCATTCATAAATTACCTATACCGATTCACCGAGAATTGCAACTATAGGATTTTCAGAGATGAATTAATATGCAATTGTAAAGTAGTTTGAATCTTAGATGAAATCCTATCAGGTCTCACAAGCAAGAGAAGATTTAACTCTCACAAAGGGTGAAACAATATCCCGAGGCCCAGGCTCATGCTCTGGAGACATGGGGCGAAATTCTCCGTAATCGGCGCAAAGTCCGCCGATCGGCGCAAGAAACGGCGCAAATCTGACTTGCGTCACGCCGGAAAAATGGTTCAAAAGTCTCCGGCCCGAAATGGGCTAGCAGCGACATGACGGGATCCGCACTTGCGCACGTCATTCACGCCATGCAGCGTCATACACGCCGCACGGCATGACGGGTCATAAGGACGCGCTGCTCCCCCCCACCAGACCGGAACACCCGACTGGGTGGATGGCCGCCGCTCAGCCCCGAGGTTCCAGTCACGGGATTTGGAGGCGCTCCTGGACGCACTGGAGCAGAGGAGGGATGCCCTGTATCCCGGGCATGGCCGCAGAGTTGCCCCACGCCACAGCCGGCGTCTGTGGAGGGAGGTGGCAGAGGCCGTCACCGCTGCGGCCCTGACACCACGGACAGGCACCCAGTGCCACAAGAAGGTGAACGACCTCGTCAGAGCAGGCCGGGTGAGCATCCCCCATATCCCCCCTCCCCCATATCCCCCCTCCCCCATATCCCCCCTCCCATATCCCCATATCACCCCCTCCCCCATATCCCCCTCCCCATATCACCCCTCCCCATATCCCCCCTCCCCATATCCCACATCCCCCATATCCCCCCTCCCCATATCCCCCCTCCCCATATCACCCTCCCCCATATCACCCCTACCCATATCCCCCCTCCCCCATATCCCCCCTCCCCCACATCCCCATATCCCCCCTCCCCATATCCCCCCTCCCCACATCCCCTATATCCCCCCTCCTCCATATCCCCCTCCCCATATCCGCCTCCCCATATCCCCCCTCCCCATATCCCCCCTCCCCCACATCCCCCACATCCCCCCTCCACATATACCCCCTCCCCATACCCCCTTATCCACCTCCCCATATCCCCCCTCCCCCATATCCCCCCTCCCCCATATCCCCCCATTCCCATATCCCCCCTCCCCATATCCCCCATATCTCCCTCCCCCATATCCCCCTCCCCATATCCCCATATCCCTCCTCCCCCATATCCCCCATCCCCCACATCTCCATATCCCCCTCCCCCATTTCCCCTTCCCCCATATCCCCCCTCCCCATATACCCCCATATCCCCCCTACCCATATCCCCCCTCCCCCATATCCCCCCCCACATCCCCCCTCCCCCACATCCCCCATATCCCCCCTCCCCATATCCCCCTCCCCACATCCCCTATATCCCCCCTCCCCCATATCCTCCTCCCCATATCCCCCTCCCCATATCCCCCCTCCCCATATCCCCCCTCACCCACATCCCCCACATCCCCCCTCCACATATACCCCCTCCCCATACCCCCTTATCCACCTCCCCATATCCCCCCTCCCCCATATCCCCCTCCCCATATCCCCCCATTCCCATATCCCCCCTCCCCATATCCCCATATCTCCCTCCCCCATATCCCCCCTCCCCATATCCCCATATCCCCCTCCCCCATATCCCCCTCCCCATATCCCCCCTCCCCATATACCCCCATATCCCCCCTACCCATATCCCCCCTCCCCCATATCCCCCTCCCCCACATCCCCATATCCCCACCCCCATATCCACTCTCCCCCACAACACCATATGCTCACTCCCCCATATCCCCTTCCCCCACATCCCACATATCCCCCCTCCCCATATCCCCCTCCCCATATCCCCCTCTACCATATCCCCCTCCCACATATCCCCCCTCCCCCATATCCCCCCTCCCCACATCCCCTTCCACATATCCCCCCTCCCCATATACCCCCATATCCCCCCTACCCATATCCCCCCTCCCCCATATCCCCCTCCCCCACATCCCCATATCCCCACCCCCATATCCACTCTCCCCCACAACACCATATGCTCACTCCCCCATATCCCCTTCCCCCACACCCCACATATCCCCCCTCCCCATATCCCCCTCCCCATATCCCCCTCTACCATATCCCCCTCCCACATATCCCCCCTCCCCCATATCCCCCCTCCCCACATCCCCTTCCCCATATCCCCCCTCCCCATATCCCCCTCCCCATATCCCCCCTCCCCCATATCCCCCATATCCCCCTCCCCCAAATCCCCCCTTCCCCATATACCCCATATCCCCCCTCCCCTATATCCCCCCTCCCCCCATCCACCATATCCCCCTCCCCCATATTCCCCCTCCCCATATCCCCCCTCCCCATATCCCCCCTCCCCCATATCACCCCTCCCCCATATCCCCCCTCCCCCACATCCCCCATATCCCCCCTCCCCCATACCCCCCTCCCCCATATCCCCCCTCCCCCATATCCCCCATATCCCCCTCCCCCAAATCCCCCCTTCCCCATATCCCCCATATCCCCCCTCCCCATATCCCCCCTCCCCCACATCCACCATATCCCCCTCCCCCATATCCCCCCTCCCCATATCCCCCTCCCCATATCCCCCCTCCCCCATATCACCCCTCCCCATATCCCCCCTCCCCCATATCCCCCCTTCCCCATATCACCCATATCCCCCCTCCCCCATATCCCCCCTCCCCCACATCCACCATATCCCCCTCCCCCATATCCCCCCTCCCCATATCCCCCCTCCCCATATCCCCTCTCCCCCATATCACCCCTCCCCATATCCCCCCTCCCCCATATCCCCCTCCCCCATATCACCCCTCCCCATATCCCCCCTCCCCCATATCCCCCTCCCCCACATCCCCCATATCCCCCCTCCCCCATACCCCCTCCCCCAAATCCCCCTCCCCATATCCCCGTCCCCATATCCCCCCTCCCCATATCCACCCTCCCCATATCCCCCATATCCCCCCTCCCCCATATCCCCCTCCCCCATATCCCCCCTCCCCATATCCCTCCCTCCCCCATATTCCCCCTCCCCATATCCCCCTCCCCCATATTCCCCCTCCCCATATCCCCCTCCCCATATCCCCCCTCCCCCATATCCCCCCTCCCCCATATCCCCCTCCCCCATAACCCCCCTCCCCTTTTATCCCCCTCTCCCATATCCCCCATATCCCCCCTCCCCCATATCCCCCTCCCCCATATCCCCCCTCCCCATATCCCCAAGTGAATCCAGCCCTAACCTTAACCTCTGCAATGCACGCGCAACCGATGGCGTGCATTCATATACCTGCCTAACACTGTTGCCTTTTACCCCTGCCACCACCCCCACCCACCCCCCCGCCACAGGAGAAGCGCGCACACAACAATAGGGAGCATGTGAGGACTGTAGGAGGCCCCGCTGATGAGAGGCCACTGACCGAAAACGAGGAAAGGGCCCTGGAACTGGCTGGCGGACCTGACGACGGGGAGGTTGCTGATGCAGAGGTCGGGGGCGTACTAGCAAGTGAGCCACCGACAGCCCGTCCCCATATCCCCCCTCCCCATATCCCCCCTCCCCCATATCACCTGATCACTGCCTGCGTGTCTAACCATGCATGCTTCATTTTGTATCGCAGGAGCAAACGTCGAGGCACCCATCCCCGCAGATGCAGACCGCCTGCAGGATGCCCCTCGGAAGCCACGGGAGACGGAGAGACCCGGACCCTCCGGCATGCGACGCCCACAGGATGCCCCTCGGAGGACACGGGAGACGGAGAGACCCAGACCCTCCGGCATGCGACGCCCGCAGGATGCCCCTCGCACACCACGGGAGACGGAGAGACCCGGACCCTCCGGCATGCGACGCCCGCAGGATGCCCCTCGCACACCACGGGAGACGGAGAGACCCGGACCCTCCGGCATGCGACGCCCGCAGGATGCCCCTCGGAGACCACGGGAGACGGAGAGACCCGGTCCCTCCGGCATGCGACGCCCGCAGGATGCCCCTCGCACACCACGGGAGACGGAGAGACCAGGACCCTGCGGCATGCGACGCCCGCAGGATGTCCCTTGGAGACCACTGGAGACGGAGAGACCTGGAGAAACAGGGAGACGACACCCCCGTCACGTGCGGGAGCGACGGCGCAGGCGTGTGCCACCCAGCGACGAGGGGGGCAGCCACAGGCTCCCGTCACATCTGAGCCAGGACACCACTACCCAGGACACCACTACCCAGGACACCACTACCCAGGGCACCTCTACCCGGGACAGCACTACCCGGGACAGCAGTACCCGGGACAGCACTACCCACGAAGACGAAATACCGGACAGTGACTCAGAGTGGATGGGTGGAGACGAACCCCCACCCCAAAGTGCCGTGGATTCAGAGTGGGACGAAGAGCACGACACAACGCCACTGCTGTCACCAACACCCTCCACCATCGCAGAAACACTCACCTCGGTTGGGCACTTTAGTGATGAGGCGTCTGGTACACTCACTGGTGCGCACAACACAGCCGTCCCGGTACAGCAGGTGGAGGTAGGAGCAGCAGAGGGGCCGGGCGGTTGGAGGGCAGCCCAGCCCAAGCGAACATCTGCCGCCCAGATGGATCCCGGGTTCCTGGAGTTTCCACACCCACACATAGATCCGATACAACCACCGACCCGGAGACGAGCGAAGAAGGTGACGGCCGGCTTGCGGCGGCTGCAGTTGCAGGTGGAGGAGTCCATCCGCGTCCAGGAGCTGGAAGTGGTGCTGGTCATGCGTGCCACCCAGGCTGACACCGCACGGGTGGCGTCCGCGGTGGAGGCAATGGGTGCGACGGTGTCAGACATGGGGAACGGTTTGCGAGGCCTGGGGCTTTCCGTGCAGGCGGCGTCTGTGGCCCAGGACATGGCTGCCCTCTCACAGGAGGCCATGAGCCAGTGCCAGCGCCAGATGGCAGAGGCGCTCAACACCTTAGCCCAGTCTCAGCAGGCCATAGCCCAGTCTCAGCAGGCCATAGCCCAGTCTCAGCAGGCCATGGCCCAGTCCCTGCAGGCCATCGCTGAGGGCATCGGCGCCAGTGGCCATGTGCGAGCCGGCGTCGCACTGTCACAGACAGGGTTTGCCAACCCTCTGGGCTCCATGGCTGCAAACCTGCAGACCCCTGTCGATACCAGCACGGGCCTCCAGGACTGGCAGCGCCAGATGCAGGGGAGGCGTCGGATGGCCAGTCCGTTCGCATCCCCCACCCATGTAGAGGCCCGGGGGCCATCGGGCACCCCGAGGGAGGAGGAGGTGGTGTGGTCCGTCCCGGGTCCCCCTGTAGGGGAGGTCCCGGTACACCGCGACACCTCGGACTCCCCCCCTTCCGTCCCAGGTGCATCGGGTGGGCAACGGGCAGGACAGGCTGGCAGCTCGCCATCCCAGTCGCCCGGGCCGCAGCCTGGCCCATCTAGGCCAGGACGCCCCAGGAAACGGCCGCCAAAGGGATCCAGTGTCAGAGGGCAGGAATCACAGGAGTCCACCTCCAGTTCTGCTGTACCGTCTGGGGAACCACGTAGACGTAGTCAAAGGGCCCGTAAGGCCAAACAATTAGACACTGAGTAAGTTGGCACGGGTGCAGGGCACAGATGAGTTTTAGGGGCTAGGGCACGTGCATGAACTCGTTATTAAAGTCAATGTTACACCCACAGAAGCTGCCTTTGTGCTCTGTCCAAAGCGTGCGGGGGTGTCATGTACGTTGAGCGCAAGTGTGTGTGTGAGGGGTGGTCTTACCTCAGCCCCAGGTGAGTCTGCCCCCTTCCCCCTGGGCCGCCATCAACATCGCCCCGGGCAGAGGACGGGACCGTGCGCTGCAGAGTCACAGCCGCATGCAGGGATGGTCCGGGTGGATGGTGGTACTGTGGCCATGGGTCAGACATAGTCCAACGATGTGGAGCCAGGAGCTCACCGCAGGGCGGGTTGTCATCATCCTCCATGGCCTGCAATAGACACACGTCCACCGGCAGCTGTGTGAGCCCGGCCCGTTGTGCCGCAGGCGGATCGGCAATGGGGGGGTGGTGTGCATGCGGGTGGGGTGGGTGGGGTTGGGGAGGGGGGTGAGGGTGCTGGGTGGGTGGATGGGTGGGGGGTGTGGGTGGTCGGCTGTTGCCATGGTGTGCGGTCTGTGGCCATATGACCCGATTCCCACGCCCATCTATTCAGTGAAGCGGGCGTCTATCAGTCTGTCCCGTGCCCGCTGGGCCAGCAGGTAACGGTGGACAGCCACCCGTCTGTGTCTAGCCCGTCTGCCCTGACCATTGCCCCCATCCCCCTCATCTGGGGAGGACTGCGCCTCTTCCTGCTGCTCCTCCTCCACTCCGCCCTCCTCTGCCTGCGGCACATCGCCCCTCTGTTCGGCTATGTTGTGCAGGACGCAGCACACCACAATGATGCGGCCGACCCTATCTGACCGATACTGGAGGACGCCCAGAGAGGTCCAGGCACCTGAAACACATCTTCAGCACGCCAAAGCACCTCTCTATCACTCCACTTGTCGCTACATGGGCATCATTGTAGCGGTTCTCCGCCTCATTGCGTGGCCTCCGTACAGGCGTCATCAGCCACGATCGCAATGGGTAGCCCCTGTCGCCCAGCAACCAGCCCCTCAGCCGGGGATGGCGTCCCTTGTACATGCCGGGGATGGATGACCGCAACAACACGTATGAGTCATGTACACTGCCTGGGTAACGGGCGCAGACTTGCAGGGTCATCATGCGGCGGTCGCAGACCACCTGTATGTTCTTCGAATAGGTCCCCTTCCTATTGGTGAACACGGCCCTGTTATCTGCAGGTGGCCGCACGGCGACGTGCATCCCATCGATCGCGCCCTGGACCATGGGGAACCCGGCCACGGCAGAGAAGCCCATGGCCCGGGCATCTTGGTTGGCCCGGTCCACAGGGAAGCGGATGTAGCGGTGCGCCATGGCATATAGGGCATCTGTCACTGCCCGGATGCACCGATGCACCGATGTCTGCGATATGCCGGACAGGTCCCCACTCGGTGCCTGGAATGACCCCGTTGCCTAAATGTTCAGGGCAACCATAACCTTCACGGATACGGGGAGAGGGTGTCCCCCGCCAGTGCCACGCGGTTACAGGTGTGCCAGCAGGTGGCAGATGTGTGCCACGGTTTCCCGCCTCATCCGGAGTCTCCTCCTGCATTCCCGGTCCGTGAGGTCCTGGTATGACTGCCGGGGCTGGGCCGGGCGTCGTCGGGTGCCTCCGTTGCCGTGGGGCCGCGACGTCCTCCTCCCCCTCCTCGTTCTGTCGGTCAGGTGTCCCTCCAGCCTGGGCGGCTGCCGCCTGCCCCTCTGCGGCAGCCTGCGCCGCCTCTCTGGCACGCTCCTCCTCCTCATCCAGGGCAACATGGACATTAGCGGCTGCCGCCACGGCGGCCAACATCGCTGGATGATTGGAAAACATGACGGCCTAGTGGGGGGTGGGTGGGGGGAATGACGACATGTCATCATTGTCCAAATCCCCTCCTTCCCCCCAGCCAGGTGGCATGGACCGCATGGGTCCAACTGTTGGAGGCTGGCACCTGGCCAGGTGGACCAACTCACTTGCCCCCCCCATCCACCTCCCCGGCACGGGCCCCCTCCCCCATCCTCCTCCCCGGCACGGACCCCCCATCCCCCTCCCCGGCACGGACCCCCCCCCCCCCCCCCATCCCCCTCCCCGGCACGGACACCCCCCCATCCTCCTCCCCGGCACGGACCCCCCATCCTCCTCCCCGGCACGGACCCCGCCCCATCCCCATACCCGGCACAGACCCCCCCCATCCTCCTCCCCGGCACGGACCCCCCCCCAACCCCCTCCCCGGCACGGACCCCCCCCCCCATCCTCCTCCCCGGCGCGGACCCCCCATCCTCCTCCCCGGCACGGACCCCCCATCCTCCTCCCCGGCACGGACCCCCCATCCCCCTCCCCGGCACGGACCCCCCCTATCCTCCTCCCCGGCACGGACCCCCCATCCCCCTCCCCGGCACGGACCCCCCCCCATCCTCCTCCCCGGCACGGACACCCCCCCCATCCCCCTCCCCGGCACGGACCCCAACCTCCTCCCGGCACGGACCCCTCATCCCCCATCCCCCTCCCCGGCACGGACCCCCCCCCCCCCCCCGCCATCCCCCTCCCCGGCACGGACCCCAACCTCCTCCCCGGCACGGACCCCCCATCCTCCTCCCCGGCACGGACCCCCCATCCCCCTCCCCGGCACGGACCCCCCATCCCCCTCCCCGGCACGGACTCCCCCCCCCCCCCAACCCCCTCCCCGGCACGGACCCCAACCTCCTCCCCGGCACGGACCCCCCATCCCCCTCCCCGGCACGGACCTCCCATCCTCCTCCCCGGCATGGACCTCCCATCCTCCTCCCCGGCATGGACCTCCCATCCTCCTCCCCGGCACGGACCCCCCTCCCGGCACTCCCCCGGAGCCCAGCCCACTCTAACCACCCCCCCCGCCGCACACACACACACACACAACCCTAGACACACCTCTCCTCACACATTCAGACTGCGGCCACGCCATCGCCTGCCCAGTGGCCAACCCCCCAGGCCGTCACTTACCTCCACACTGGTCGGCGTGAGCCTGGAGCACAGGTTCACGCCGATGAAAAGGAGGTTTGATTTACGTCGACGTGAACGGTCATCACCTCGACGGGGCTTTGGCCCATCCGGAAGGGAGAATATCGGCAGGCCCAAAATCGGCTGCCTTGAGCACACCCGTGTCATTCTCCGACGTCAGCGGCGCCATTAACGCCCCGCCGACTTTTCTCCCTTCGGAGACTTCGGCAACCGGCGGGGACGGGATTCACGGCGGCCAACGGCCATTCTCCGACCCGCTGGGGGGTCAGAGAATGACGCCCATGGGTTCAAATCCCACCATGGCAACTAGTGGAATTTAAATTCAATTTATAAAACATGTAATTTTTAAAAAGCATGAAATAATCAACAATTGCCGTAAAAACCCTTCCGGTTCACGAATGTCCTTGAGAGATGGAAATCTGCTGTCCTTACCTGGTCTGGCTGACACATGACTCCAGTCCTATAGCAACGCAGTTGACTCTTAACTGCCCTCCATAATGGCCAGGCACTCAGTTCCATGGCAATTCGAAAAGGGCAACAAAGCTGGACATCCTAACGATGTGCACATGCCAGGCAAGAATAAAGGGAAAAATAAAACGAGATATTCCGAATGATGATGTCTCAAATCATGGATGGCACAATAATAATAAAAATCTTTATTGTCACAAATATTAACACTGCAATGAAGTTACTGTGAAAAGCCCCCAGTCGCCACATTCCGCCGCCTGTTTGGGTACACAGAGAGAGAACTCAAAATGTCCAATTTGCCTAACACGCAAGGTTTTGGAGACTTCTGGGAGGAAACTGAAGCACCCGGAGGAAACCCACGCAGACAGAGGGAGAACGTGCAGACTCCGCACAGATAGTGACGCAAGCCGGGAATCAAACAGGGACCCTGGAGCTGTGAAGCAACAGTGCTACCCACTGTGCTACCGTGCCGCCTATTGTGAGCATTGAAGGTTCAAAATAGGAAGACCACTGGGACAATTGGAGGAAGAGTTTCTTCCGCTTCAGGTTTGCATAAGAAGGATCAGGGGCGACATTCTCCGACCCCCCGCCGGGTCGGAGAATCGCCGGGGGCTGGCGTGAATCCTGCCCCCGCCGGTTGCCGAAGTCTACGGCACTGGAGATTCGGCGGGGGCGGGAATCGGGCCGCCCCGGATGGCGGGCCCCCCCCACTCGATTCTCCGGCCCGGATGGGCCGAAGTCCCGCCGATAAATTGCCTGTCCCGCCGGTGTAAATTAAATCACCTACCTTACCGGTGGGACAAGGCGACGTGGGCGGGCTCCGGGGTCCTGGGGGGGCGCGGGGTGATCTGGCCCCGGTGGGTGCCCCCATGGTGGTTTAGCCCGCGATCGGGGCCCACCGATCCGCGGGCGGGCCTGTGCCGTGGGGGCACTCTTTCCCTTCCGCCTCCGCCACGGTCTCCACCATGGCGGAGGCGGAAGAGACTCCCTCCACTGCGCATGCGTGGGAAACTGTCAGCGGCCGCTGACGCTCCTGCGCATGCGCCGCCCCGAGATGTCATTTCTGCGCCAGCTGGCGGGGCAACAAAGGCCGTTTCCGCCAGCTGGGGGGCGGAAATTCCTCCGGCGTCGGCCTAGCCCCTCAATGTTGGGGCTCGGCCCCCAAAGATGCGGAGCATTCCGCACCTTTGGGGCGGCGCGATGCCCATCTGACTGCCGCCGTTTTGGGCGCCAGTCGGCGGACATCGCGCCGTTTCGGGAGAATTTCGCCCCAGGTCAGTACTTTGCCCAATGCAGAAAAGGCTATTGTAGATGACACAATGGCACAATGTCTTCACATACAGGACATGTCATACAGATGTCATTCTTGTACAAGATTGATTGAGGGAAGAACATGTCATTTGAGTGAAGACAGACCTCAAAGTTCTACAAAAAGCAGGTTTGACAGCAAACATGAATTTGAAAAGCCTATGATAAAATTCTTCGGCTACATTGCGCAAACCTCGGAGTTACTGCCAACTCGCAGAAAACCAAGGTAATTGGAGAGCTCCCACAGCCTAAAAACAGCACTGAATTACAAAGATTCCATGGGATGATGAATCGAGTAAGCAATGGCGAACCAAATGTGGCAAAAATCAATGAGGCGCTATGACAGTTGTTGAGACAAGGTCAACAGTGGTGCTGGAATGTTGATCAGCAAAACGTTTATGATAGGTCCAAAAATCTCCTAATTTTACCAGATATTCTGGCACACTATGGTCCAGGATCGCCAACAATTGTAGCAATGGACGCATCATCTGTAGGCTTGGGCTCAGTGCCATTCCAAGTTCAAAACGATGAACAAAGATGACCAGTTTATTACACCTTAGGATCTCGTACGGATATCGAGAAAAGTACTGCAGCCATTAAAAAAGCATCAGCAGCCATATTGGTGTGGTAGTACCAGGTATTGTGGTACCGAAGAGGCTGATGGCCATTGGTTAAACCCAGGAGTTTACCATTGGCTGTTGTTATGTAGCTCCACCCTGACAGGCGGAGTATAAGAAACGGTGCTGTCCCAGCAGCCTTCACTTTCTGTACCGAAGCTGCTGGGGAACAAGTTCTAGTAAATTAAAGCCTTCAGTTATGAAATCACTTCGTCTTGAGTGTAATTGATCGCGCATCTATTTAATCTATTAGACTTAAGCTGGAAGGATGGATCTCCGAATCAAACCGGAGTGCCTTCAACTCAGCCCCACGTGGAGAACTCGGCTGCAATATTTAAACACTGGCTGGCGTGCTTTAAAGGCTACCTCGAGACGGCCGGAGGCACCCCCTCAGAAGGACAGAAAATGCATCTCCTGCGCTCAAGGGTCAGCCCTGGGATCTACACCCTTATCGAGGAGGTGGAGAACTATGATGCCGCGATCGAACTGTTAGAATAACATTATATCCACCCTGTAAATCAGGTCTAGGCACGTCACCTGCTTGCAACTAGATGGCAAAGCCCCGGGGAATCGTTGGAAGATTTCTACCGGGCGCTACTGGTGCTGGGCCGAAACTTTGGCTGCCCGCAAGTTTCGGGGAGCGAGCACACGGAACTTTTAATCAGGGATACTTTCATAGCAGGTATGAGCTCCTCAGATATCCGCCGAAGACTCCTAGAAAAGGCACCCTGGGACTGAGAGGGGCACGGGCCCTGGCAGGGTCCATGGACGTTGCATACAAAAATGCGCAGTCCTTTGCGCCCGACTGCGCGGCGGCCCCCTGGGCTGCGTGGCACCCCGCAGCCGCAGCCCCACAGACCTTCCCACTGACCCCGCAGGCCTGCGCTACGAGACGGCCCGCTAACGCCGCCAGGCCCCGCTGTTTCTTCTGCGGGCAGGCGAATCATCCCCGCCTGCGCTGCCCGGCCCGCACCGCCGCCTGCAAAGGGTGCGGCAAAAAGGGCCACTTTGTGGGGGTCTGCCAGGCCCGCACCGTGGCCGCGGTCTCCAGAAACTACGGATCGCCACGGCAACCACCCCTTCAGGCCTCACTCTCCTCACGGACCAACGGTCGGTTGCCTTCATGTTTGATAAAGCACAGTGGGGCAAGATTAAAAACGACAAGATCTTGCGGTGGAGGATAGAACTCTCCACCTTCAACTACGACATCTTGTATCATCCCGGGAAGCTAAATGAGCCTCCTGATGCCATGTCCCGCGGCACTTGTGCCACTGCACAAGTGGACCGCCTCCGAGCCCTCCACGAGGACCTCTGCCACTCAGGGGTCACTCTTTTCTTCCACTTCATCAAGACCTGCAACCTGCCCTACTCCATCGAGGAGGTCAGGACAGTCACCAGGGACTGCCAAATCTGGGCGGAGTGCAAACCGCACTTCTACCGGCCAGAGAGGGTGCACCTGATAAAGGCTTCCTGTCCCTTTGAACGCCTCAGCATGGATTTCAAAGGCCCCCCCCCTCCACCGACCGCAACACGTATTTCCTAAACGTGATTGACGTGTACTCCCGGTTCCCATTCGCCATCTCCTGCCCAGACATGACCACAACCACCGTCATCAAGGCCCTCCAGGGTATCTTTACACTGTTCGGTTTCCCCGCATACATACACAGTGATAGGGGGTCCTCCTTTATGAGCGACGAACTGCGTCAATTCCTGCTCAGCAAGGGCATCGCCTCGAGCAGGACGACCAGTTTCAACCCCCGGGGAAACGGACAGGTGGAGAGGGAGAACGGAACGGTCTGGAAGACTGTTCTCCTGGCCCTACGGTCCAGGAATCTCCCACTCTCCTGCTGGCAAGAAGTCCTCCCGATGGCCCTCCATGCCATCCGGTCGCTTCTCTGTACACCCATAAATCAGACACCTCATGAACGCCTCCTTGTTTTCCCCAGGAAGTCCTCCTCTGGGACCTTGCTCCCAACCTGGCTAGCGACACCCAGACCCATCCTGCTTCGGATGCACGTGCAGGCGCACAAGTCGGACCCGTTGGTCGAGGGGATCCACCTGCTGCACGCTAACCCCCAGTACGCCTACGTGGCATTCCCTGACGGCCGGCAAGATACAGTCTCCCTTCGGGACCTGGCGCCCGCCGGAACCCCAAGCGCACCCGAACCATTACCCCCACCCCCCACAGCATCTCACTGGAGGGTCAGTATTCCCGCCGCTCCTGCCTAGGCCCGCCCAACCACCGATGCCCCCTAAAGGCGTCCCCCCCCCGTGTCAACCTTTTGCCCTAACAGTGCCGCCTAGGGTTGACGAAGCTGCCAGGGAGGCCGAAACCGCACTCCCGGAGTCGCATCCACCGGGACACCCATCAGAATCACTGCCGAAACCCAGACGCTCCAGAAGGCTGACCAGGCCACCCGATCGACTGATTGCTTCACTGTGACTTTAACAGTGAATGAACACTTTGTAAATATCCTCGACAGCACGGTACCTCCATACCTGATCATACCATGTTAAAGGTGACTGTTACCACTGGCCACCACCCCTGTCGGACTCTTATTTAACAGGGGGTCAATGTGGTAGTACCAGGTATTGCGGTACCGAAGACGCTGATGACCATTGGTTAAACCCAGGAGTTTACCATTGGCTGTTGTTACGTAGCTCCGCCTGAAGAAACGGTGCCATCCCAGCAGCCTTCACTTTCTGTACCGAAGCTGCTGGGGAACAAGTTCTAGTAGATTAAAGCCTTCAGTTATGAAATCACTTCGTCTTGAGTGTAATTGACCGCGCATCAATTGGCATGAGAGAAGTTCACTGATTATTTCATGGGATTAAGGTTTAAAATCAAAACCCAAATTTCAACGCCTTGATTGCTCTTTTTAACCTAAAGAAGATCGCATTGAACCAATGAGAATTGCAACCGAGAGTTCAACATTTTAGACTGAGACAAATGAGTCAGAGACAAATTAGCACAGTGGGCTAAACAGCTGGTTTGTAATGCAGAACAAGGTCAGCAACACAAGTTCAATTCCTGTACCGGCCTCCCTGAACAGGTGATGGAATGTGATGACTAGGGGCTTTTCACAGTAACTTCATTGAAGCCTACTTGTGACAATAAGTGATTATTATTATTATGAGATATGTTTAATTCACCAAATTTATTCAAGGGAAGTACCATTCGGCAACAGATACGTTAACAAGAATGCCAGTCCAAGGAGGCAAACTGGGAGATTTCAATATTATTGAAGAAGTCGAAGTATATACTTGACTCATTAGTAAACACTTACCAGCCACAGAAAAGAGATTATAAGAGATTAAGCAAGCACAACATCAGGATGATGAACACATCCAAATAACAGATGGCCAGCTTGTACGACCATTAACCCAGTCACCAATACTTTGAACGGAGAAAACATCTCGCAATCATTGATAATTTTTTAGTTTTTAATGACAGACTAGTCATCTCTAAAACATTTTGACTAAGACTCTCGGGAAAACCCATCAAGGCCACTTGGGAATATAGAAATGCCAAACAAGAGCCTAGCAGTCAGTCTGGTGACCAGACATAAGTCTTTCCAATAAAGAGTTCATCTTGAATTGCCAAACATGTGCAGTGAATAGCCAACCCAACAGAGTGAATCATTGGCACCCTCCACCTTTCCTTCAAGACCACGGGAGCGCCTTGGAATTGAATTATTTGAGTTTAATTACGAAATCTCTATCATTGTCATTGATTACGACTCCAGGTGATTTGAAGTGAGTACACTGAATAGCATCACAACGGAGGCAGTCAAGGCATCACTCAAAATAATCTGCATGACACTAGGGGCGAAATTCTCCCTCAACGGCGCGATGTCCGCCGACTGGCGGCAAAACATTGGCGCCGAGCCCCAACATTGAGGGGCTAGGCCGGCGCCGGAGGGATTTCCGCCCCGCCAGCTGGCAGAAATGGCGTTTGTTGCCCCGCCAACTGGCGGAAATGGCGTTTGGTGCCCCGCCAGCTGGCGCGGAAATGCGGCGCATGCGCGGGAGTGTCAGCGGCCGCCGACAGTTTCCCGCGCATGCGCAGTGGGGAGAGTCTCTTCCGCCTCCACCATGGTGGAGGCCACGGCGGAGGCGGAAGGGAAAGAGTGCCCCCACGGCACAGGCCCGCCCGCGGATCGGTGGGCCCCGATCGCGGGCCAGGCCACCGCAGGGGTACCCCCCGGGGCCAGATCGCCCCGCGCCCCCCCCAGGACCCCGGAGCCCGCCCACACCGCCTGGTCCCGCCGGTAAATACCAGCTTTGATTTACGCCAGCGGGACAGGTGATTTCTGAGCGGGACTTCGGCCCATTCGGGCCGGAGAATTGAGCGGGGGGTCCCACCAACCGGCGCGGCCCGATTCCCGCCCCCGCCCAATCTCCGGTACCGGAGACTTCGGCGGGGGCGGGTGCGGGACTCACGGCGGCCAACGGCCATTCTCCGACCCGGCGGGGGGTCGGAGAATGACGCCCATGACATCCCAAATGCTGTGGTGTCAGACAACAGTCCTCAGTTTGCTATAAGCTTTCCTACAGCTTTGTGGAAAACATGCGGTTTGATCCATGTGACCAGTTCATAATGATATCCTCAGTTTGATTGATCAAGGAATTGTTGAAAAAGTGCAAAGGTTTTGGGCGGGATTCTCCGACTCCCCGCCGGATTGGAGAATTGCCAGGGGGCGGCGTGAGTCCCGCCCTCCTCGGCTGCCGAATTCCCCTGCGCCAGGGTTTTGGCGGGGGCAGGAATCGCGGCGCGCCGGTCAGCGGATGCTGTCAGCGGCCCCCCCCCCCCGGCGATTCTCCGGCCCGCGATGGACCGAGTGGCCGCCCGTTTTTGGCGGGTCCCGCCGGCGTAAATCACAACAGGTCCTTACCGGCGGGACCAAGCTCCACAGGCGGCCTGCAGAGTCCTCGGGGGGGTGCGGGGGGATCTGGTCCCAGGGGGCGACCCCACAGTGGCCTGGCCAGTGGGGGCACTCTTTCCCTCCGCACTGGCCGCTGTCATCCTCTGCCATGGCCAGTGCGAAGAAGAACCCCCTGCGCATGCGCTGGGATGATGCCAACACATGGTGGCGCTCCTGCGCATGCGTCAACTTGCGATGGCTGGCGGAGGCCCTTTGGCACCGGTTGGTGTGGCGCCAAGCCCTTCTAGGCCGCCTGGCATGGCGCCAAACACTCCGTCGCCGGCCTAGCCGCTGAAAGTGCGGAGGATTCCGCACCTTCGGGGCGGCCCAATGACGGAGTGGTTCATGCCACTCCTCAGTGCCAGAGTGGCCCGCCCCGCCAGTTCGCAGAGAATCCCGCCCTTTAACTTAGCCCTTCTTAACTACAGACCCTCAATGTTACAAAACGGGTTCCCACCATCAGAATCAGTGACAGGAACATGGCTGCAAATGCCATCTCCTGCTCTACAACAAAAGGACAGAGTGGATGGTAATGGAGGTGGTGTAGCTCTGTTATTTAAGGATGACATCCGGGCAATAGTAAGGGATGGCATCAGTTCTATGGAGGATAAGGTTGAATCCATTTGGGTGGAAATCAGGAATAGTAAAGCAAAAAAGTCACTGATATGAGTAGTCTATAGGCTACCAAATAGTAACATTATGGTGGGGCAGGCAATAAACAAAGAAATAACTGATGCATGTAGAAATAGTACAGCAGTTATCATTTTAATCTACATGTCGAGTGGTTTAACCAGGTCGGTCTAGGCAGCCTTGTGGAGGAATTTATAGAATGTATCCGCGATAGTTTCCTCGAATAGCATGCAATGGAACCTACGAGGGAACAAGCGGTTCGAGACCTGGTCCTGTGTAATGAGACAGGATTGATTATTGATCTCATGGATAGGTATCCTCTCAGAAGGAGCGATCACAATATGGTGGAATTTAAAATACAGATGGTGGGTGAGAAGGTAAAATCAAACACTAGTGTTTTGTGCTTCAACAAACTAGATTACAATGGGATGAGTGAAGAGCTAGCTAAGGTAGACTGGGAGCAAAGACTTCATGGTGAAACAGTTGAGGAACAGTGGAGAACCTGCCAAGCGATTTTTCACAGTGCTCAGCAAAGGTTTATACCAACAAAAAGGAAGGACGGTAGAAAGAGGGAAAATCGACCATGAATAGCTAAGGAAATAAGGGAGAGTATCAAATTGAAGGAAAAAGCATACAAAGTGGCAAAGGTTAATGAGAGACTAGAGGCCTGGGAAATCTTTCGGGGGCAACAGAAAGTTACTAAAAAAGCTACAAAAAAGAGTCAGATAGATTACGAGAGTAAACTTCCTCAGAATATAAAAACAGATAGTAAAAGTTTCTACAAATATATAAAACAAAAAAGAGTGGCTAAGGTAAATATTGGTCCTTTAGAGGATGAGAAGGCAGATTTAATAACGGGAGATGAGGAAATGGCTGAGGAACTGAACAAGTGTTTTGGGTCGCTCTTCACAATGGAAGACACAAATAACATGCCAGTGACTGATGGAAATGAGGCTATGACAGATGAGGACCTTGAGATGATTGTTATCACTAAGGAGGTAGTAATGGGCAAGCTGCTGGGGCTAAAGGTAGACAAGTCTCCTGGCCCTGATGGAATGCATCCCAAAGTGCTAAAAGAGATGGCTATCGAAATTGCAAATGCACGAGTGATAATTTACCAAAATTCACTAGACTCTGGGGTGCTCCCGGCGGATTGGAAATTAGCAAACGTGACACCAATGTTTAAAAAAGGAGTTAGACAGAAAGCGGGTAATTATATGCAAATTAGCTTAACTTCGGTAGTAGGGAAGATGCTGGAATCTATCATCAAGGAAGAAATTGCGAGGCATCTGGATGGAAATTGTCCCATTTGGCAGACACAGCATGGGTTCATAAAGGGCAGGTCATGCCTAACTAATTTAGTGGAATTTTTTGAGGACATTACCAGTGCGGTAGATAACGGGGAACCAATGGGTGTGGTCTATCTGGATTTCCAGAACCATTTGACAAGTGCCACACAAAAGGTTACTGCATAAGATAAAATGCATGGCATTAAGGGTAAAGTAGTAGCATGGATAGAGGATTGGTTAGTTAAGAGAAAGCAAAGAGTGGGGTTTAATGGGTGTTTCTCTGGTTGGCAATCAGTAGCTAGTGGTGTCCCTCAGGGATCAGTGTTGGGCCCACAATTGTTTACAATTTACATTGATTATTTTGGAGTTGGGGACCAAGTGCAATGTGTCCAGGTTTGCAGACGACACTAAGGTGAGTGGTAAAGCAAAAAGTGCAGAGGATACTGGAAGTCTGCACAGGGATTTAGATAGGTTAAGTGAATGGGCTAGGCTCTGGCAGATGGAATACAATGTTGACAAATGTGAGGTTATCTATTTTGGTAGGAATAACAGCAAAAGGGATTATTATTTAAATTATAAAATATTAAAACATGCTGCTGTGCAGAGAGACCTGGGTGTGCTAGTGCATGAGTCGCAAAAAGTTGGTTTACAGGTGCAACAGGTGATTGAGAAGGCAAATGGAGTTTTGTCCTTCATTGCTAGAGGGTTGGAGTTTAAGACTAGGGAGGTTATGCTGCAATTGTATAAGGTGTTAGTGAGGCCACACCTGGAGTATTGTGTTCAGTTTTGGTCTCCTTACCTGAGAAAGGACGTACTGACACTGGAGGGTGTGAAGAGGAGATTCACTCGGTTAATCCCAGAGTTGAAGGGGTTGGATTACGAGGAGAGGTTGAGTAGGCTGGGACTGTACTCATTGGAATTTAGAAGCATGAGGGGGGATCTTATAGAAACTTGTAAAATTATGAAGGGAATAGATAGGATAGATGCAGGCAGGTTGTTTCCACTGGCGGGTGAAAGCAGAACAAGGGGGCATAGCCTCAAAATAAAGGGAAGTAGATTTAGGACTGAGTTTAGGAGGAACTTCTTCACCCAAATGGTTGTGAATCTGTGGAATTCCTTGCCCAGTGAAGGAGTAGAGGCTCCTTCATTAAATGTTTTAAAGATAAAGATAGATAGTTTTTTGAAGAATAAAGGGATTAAGGGTTATGGTGTTTGGGCTGGAAAGTGGAGGCCCACAAAAGATGAGCCATGATCTCATTGAATGGCGGAGTAGGCAGCTGGCCTACTCCTGCTTCTAGTTCTTATTTCTATTCATAACAATAGCTATAATTAAAAATGAGATAAATACAACTGGCTATCTATTATCTAATTCCTAAACCCCCAACCCCATTTAACTTGCCCCACCCTCTGAACCCACACACAAGACAGACAAACACAGAGGGGTAAGAGGGGTGTAAAATAATGATGAAAGTAAAAGGATGAGTCTTTGTTTCAGATTGACATTGTCATGGTATGCACTCATGCACATAGTGAGGTAAAGACAGGCAGGGACAGACACCCAGTTCAGCCAATCAACACACAGGACAGAACACAACCAATCACCAGACAGAGCACTAGAGGGGGGTTTCCTATTATAAAACACACGAGGCATCAGCACTCCGCCTCTTTCCACTGGTGACAACTGTAGTGACAGTCAGGATGTATATATCAGTTAGCACCTTCTACATGTGGCTCAGAGCTAGTCTGGTCTAGTTAGTTATAGTTAGCACACTTAGAGTGGTAGAGTGTCAACCCACAGCAAGCTGTGTGCACTGTTATAGAAGTTCAATAAATCGTATTGAACCAACGTCTAAATTTGGTATCTGCTTCCCAGTACAACTGCATCCAGTATTACCCCAGGATGAATAACAAAACAGACATCTTCCAGTACACCTTTCTTCAATTTAGGCCTTCAGTTGGAGATTTTTGTTTTCAGCCTGTAATGATTTTCACTGTAGATTTACCAGGTCTCAAAAATATCTCTGCGGGTTTCAGAAAACAGCAGATGGGCAGAATTTCTGCCCAGCAAGAGAGCGAGTAAGACTCACAGCTGCTCCTCTCAGTGACCAGGATCTGACTCTCACTTCCTGCATCCTCTGAAAACCATCCCACTCGGGTAGGACCCAATCACCGCCTGTCGTCGGGCAGAATACAGCCTTCGCCAATTCATTGGCCACCAGCCAACAATTGGAGCCAAATCCCTCTAATCTCTCATGTTTTTCTGCTCGGAAGCTGAACCTCCATAGCACAGTGTACCATTTTGCAACTTTTGAGTTCCTCACTTCATCTGCTCAACTTAAAGGTCTACAACCATTCAAAATCCATGTATCAATATGATAAGAGCAAAGTAAAAGAAATTAGAAATAAAGGAATCAACAGGAAAGGCCCTTTTATAGGTAGCATTCTTAGGGAGACAGGCAAACCCCATAGAAACCCTATCTGGACCCCAAACTCTGACCGAAGCAGGGGCGAGGTGAGATTGGAGACCAGAGGGGTGATTGGAATGGATAGACAGATTTCCACTCATTATGGGGTGTTGGTGAAGCAGGTACACTGGACCAGCAGGTAAGGATAAAGGTGTTTATTTTGTGGATCCATCTATCCTTGCTTCTCATCTAGCCACTGGAATTCTCAAGCCTTGGAAAATGTGGCTGGGCTTAAGTCAGAAATCATAATTAAATATACACATGGAATCTTATTATTATATTTAAATGGACAACATGCCTCCTCGGAAAAAGTTGGTTTCCCGCTCCCCTATTCCACCGGAAGTGGGTGGGTTGAGTTTGGATTCAGATTTTAAAAATTTTTACAATCTAGTCAACCAACATAAACCCACCTGTTTTGACAGTTAAAAGTCTCCACTCCACCCCTCTCCCTCTACCCCACTGTTACAGCAAATAGAAATAACTTATCTCCCACAGCTAAAGTGCTAATGCCAGAGCTCACCTAATGAAATAATTACCCCCTGTGCATGCTGCAAGTTTATTCTGAAACTTTATCTGACTTCCAGCCCAGTTATAGCTATGTGATTCACTCATTATTAAAGATCGTGTCAAAAAATAAACTTAATGACGGAGGTGGGAGGTTTGAAGATTAAGTCGATAACAACATCCTGAACATTAAGGGAAATTATGTTGCACAAGGCAAAGATTAGCCTATCAGAATTCCTAAAATTGGTCAGGCAACTGACATAAAATCATTGGTATATGACAGCATTTGTTCATCCATGATTCTGAGAAGATTAAAATAGCCAATCTATCAAAAACTAATTATATAGCTTGAAACTTTGACCTGACAATGCTTCTCCCCCTGTTCCAGATTTGGTGAGTAATTATGTTAAGAACACTGCAGTATTTCTACTTAACATGTTTGAAGACTGCATAAAACTATTGATCGTATCGCTTTCAGCATTGCGCCTGTCTCCTTAGGGCCATAATGGTTCTCAGGATGCAAGTCAATGACCTGAACAAATCAAAATGTTCCTGTATTTGATCCCTGGGTGTTAAATAAGTTGATCCCAGGCAGGGTGACAGTACAAGTAGAGCAGTTGATCACCATGTCCCCATATTTGGATATCAGCTAAGTTTCCTACTACTGATCCTGATAAATGTGACCCCTTCTGGAATGCTAGAAGTACGTGGCAGCCCATCACCTCTGATGGAGGATCAATCTTCATTCTTCCTTTATTCTTTATAAATGCTGGGGAGAGGTCAATGAATTCGACTGGGGGGGGGGGGATCAGACAGTGGGTGTTACTCTTCAAAAGATAATTTTTCTGCTGTATGGATTAAACATAATTATTGCTTGAGCTGTTCGTAGCCACTCAGCTGCATTACGCGATCAATCTCTACCTTGTATGCTAGGTGCTGTTAAATATACAGTTTGCCACCAGTTTCTGTTAACATTATTAACGAGTTATATTCATGGCTCTGTGGAGTTAGATAAAACCAATCATGCTAAGAACCACAGCACTTAAATTTAAATTTTCTTACGCACCAACAGGTTAGTTATTGGACTGTCAGGGCTAAAAACTGAGGTTTAGAAATTCTGTGCTCAGGTCAGTGGGACGAGACTCTGACAAGTATATTCATCAAGGGCACCAGTCAGATCCTTTACCCATTCACCTTAACTCCCTATCAATGAATCAATTTACTTGCCACCCCATCTCTCCCTAGCAGCGAATGATGCTTAAATCTGGCTCGTCAAACTGTCTTCCTTCAATAAATTCAGATTACATTAATATTTGCAATGCCAATTTACAATTAGAATCCATACAAGCTACTGTGTGAATGAATTAATTATTTCTTGCTAACTGTTAAAGAAGTCAGACAAGAAGGTCATGGACTAATAATTGCTTATTCACATTAAAATCATAGTTAGCAGCATTTAAAATTAAACATTCCATACACGAATAATGAATGGTGATTGTGTGTTACAAATCACTCAGAGTCCAAGTTCCTATGGCAATATACACTTTTACATGCATGTTATATTCTGGAGCTATGGATAGCAATGGTAGAGGTTCTAACATTTTGGCTAACACAGATAACCAACCATGAATCTCTCTTAATCTTACTGCAAGTCATTGGCATATGTAAGAAGCATTTGCAGTTTGATAATGAATCGCTTTGGCCCATTATGAATGCACATGCGTGAATGGCATCACAGGCTTTGGGTTGCAATGTGGTTGCACACAGGTTCAGATAACAGAAGACTTCTTTATCTTCCTGGCATTCAGTCTGACCACTGCCTCCGCTTTGAGGATGAATTAAATATGAATCTTGGGGCAGGCATTTGTTTTTACAATCAGCTAGACCATCTGAGAAAATCAGGCTGTTTTGTACCAATTATGTTATATTCAAGACAAAACAATAACTGTGAGATTACTTTCTCGAGGTACACGCACAGGTTGGGTCAAAAGTTTGTCAGTGCACATTTATCTGAACATTAGGCTGGTAAAACAGCTTTGAGTCCTAAATTTATCATAAGACATCCAAACTCATTGGTTTACAGCTGGGTTGAAGGAATGGCCCAAGTGCCCAAGAAAACAGCAATGCCAAAATGGCCACAAGGTGGTAAAAGAATTATAAGGGCAAGTTCTGGATTTTAACATCAGTTCCTCATATTTTTCCACAGTGGAGGGATTTAAAAATCTTCTAATGTTTCATAACCTTGTCCACCTCTGGTCCTTATAAGGCTTTTCCCCAGGGTAGAGGGGTCAATTACTAGGGGGCATAGGTTTAAGGTGAGAGGGGCAAAGTTTAGAGTAGATGTACGAGGCAAGTTTTTTACGCAGAGGGTAGTGGGTGCCTGGAACTCACTACCGGAGGAGGTAGTGGAAGCAGGGACGATAGGGACATTTAAGGGGCATCTTGACAAATATATGAATAGGATGGGAATAGAAGGATACGGACCCAGGAAGTGTAGAAGATTGTAGTTTAGTCGGGCAGTATGGTCGGCACGGGCTTGGAGGGCCGAAGGGCCTGTTCCTGTGCTGTACATTTCTTTGTTCTTTGTTCTTTGTTCTTATTCTTGACTGTTGTTAAGATGTTAATTTCATAGATTATCATAGAATTTACAGTGCAGAAGGAGACCATTCGGCCCATCGAGTCTGCACCAGCTCTTGGAAAGAGCACCCTACCCAAGGTCAATACCTCCACCCTATCCCCATAACCCCGTAACCCCACCCAACACTAAGGTACCTTATTTTCTCTAATACCACAGCAGTTGACCACCTGTCTCCACAAAATGCAATCTATGTCACTGGACATGTCCTCACCAATGCAAGCACTAACATTACCAATATCATGTTGTATCCAAGCACCATTAAATCTTGGTGTCCAGCAAATTGACTTCAACATCCTTGTCCTCTTGTTCAGTTTGCTCCATTATTTTTCCCCACCATGCATCAGCAATATCGTGCATAATTTTTTAATAATAATCTTTACTAGTGTCACAAGTATGCTTACATTAACAGTGCAATGAAGTTACTATGAAATCCCCTAGTCGCCACACTCCGGTGCCTGTTCGGTATGCTGAGGGAGAATTCAGAATGTCCAATTCACTTAACAAGCACGTCTTTCGAGACTTGTGGGAAGAAACCAGCACCCAGAGGAAACCCATGCAGAAACGGGGAGAACGTGCAGACTCCGCACAGACAGTGACCCAAGCCAGGAATCGAACCCGGGACCCTGGCTATTTGTGCCTCCAGGAAAGAAGAATCGAGAATTATGGAGGGATATGATATGAAAGATAGAATCAACGTATTTCCAAAAGTCAAGAGGTCTAGAATGAGGTGCTCTGGATTCAAGATTAAATTTTAAGAGATTTGGAGTGAAAAATAAGAAAATGTTTTTTCTAAGAGAGTTGTCAAGGTGTGAAAATCATTCCTGAGGTTAGTAGTTGAGGCAAAAACTATGCCAACATTCTGGTTTAGACTGGATTTGGATTTGGGTTTATTGTCACATGTACAGAGGTACAGTGAAAAGTACTGTTTTGCGTACAGTCCAGGCAAATCGCTCTGTACATGAAAAAACATAGAACATACTATAAATACATGAAGATGCATAATGAGAATATATAAACATAGACAGCAGGTGAAGTATACAGTATATAGCGCTGCAACTGTAGAGAAGGTGTGTAGAAAGATTAGTTCAGTCCAAAAGTTCAATTCAGTCCAGAAGAGGGCCATTCAGGAGTCTGGTAACAGCGAGGAAGAAGCTGTTTTTGAATCTATTGGTGTGTGCTCTCAAACTTTTGCATCTTCTGCCTGATGGAGGAGGTTGTAAGAGAAAATAACCCAGGCGGAAGGGGTCTTTGATTATGCTGCCTGCTTTCCCAAAGCAGCAGGAGGTCTGGACAGAGTCAATGGATGGGAGGTGGGCTCGCGTGATGCACTGGGCTGTGTTCACGCCCCTCTGCAGTTTCCTATGGTTTTGGGCCGAGCTGCTGCCATACCAGGCTGTTTTGCAGCCAGATAAGATGCTTTCTATGGTGCACCTGTAAAAGTTGGTAAGAGTTAATGTGGACATGCCGAATTTCCTTAATTTCCTGAGGAAGTATAGGCGCTGTTGTGCTTTCTTGGTCGTAGTGTCAACATGGGTGGACAAATTGTTGGTGATGTTTACACCTAGGAATTTGAAGCTATCCACCATCTCCACCTTGGAATCATTGATACAGGCGTGGATGACATTTCGCTTCCTGAAGTCAATGACCAGCTCCTTCGGTAAGTGGGAAAAAGGGATGATGGTATATGGGAGCATGGTTAGTAAATATGATTTGGACTACTGAATTGCATGGAGAGTAAAATGACAATAATTAAATAGCCTGTTGTCATGTTGTATATTCTAATTATTACTATGGTTGGGAAATCCTCCAGCTCTACTACTGTTACCTTGTCAGATAGGTGGTGAAAAGCTCAGTTACATGAATTAATTTAATCTCTGCTGTTCTTCCAGAATGGGCCTTGCTCAAAAGAATTCATGTTTCTCCACATATTTACCATCTAATTCCTCTGACATTAGCTAATCCTTGATTCCAACTGTCTCCAATCTAACATTGGTAGCAACTCTATAAATCCTGCCCTCTAGAAATTCACTCCTCAGATCTATCCTCCACCTTGGAACCATTGATGCAGACAGGGGCGTGGATGACACTTCGCTTCCTGAAGTCAATGACCAGCTCCTTCGTAAGTAGGCAAAAGGGATGAAGGTATATGGGAGCATGGTTAGTAAATATGATTTGGACTATGATGCTCGATCAATAACTCCAGAAGCGAGATTGGATGACAATTGAAGGCTTTATTGGACCAGATGTTTCCCCCAGCAGCGCAGGTACAGAATGCAGCTGCTAGGGAGACACAGGCTCTTATACTCTGCCTTACTGGGCAGAACCAGCAGGCAGAATTCACCAATGATATTGCTGTCTCAGGTACCTCCCACACCAATGGTCTTACAGCATCAACCTGGGTACTGTAATACTCCTAATACCGACTACCACAGACTACTTAATTGAATGGAGAGTAAAATGACAATAACTAAATGGCCTGTTGCAGCAGGCCATCCTTGCTTTCAAAAATATCCTCGAAATTCTCCTCTTCAGCAGTTCCCTAGTTGCCGTTACATTCGCATCATAACCATTCCACTTTCCTTTATTTTATGGTGGCACAGTAACACAATGTTTAGCACTGCTGCCTCACAGCACCAGGGACCTGGTTACAATTCCGACCTTCTATGGTCTACTTCTCACCATTCACTCTTTGTTCCAGGCGTTGTAAAGAGCTGTGAGATGTCTGACCTGGAGGTTAGAAGACAACACTCATTGTTTCCTGATGGACACAAACGACACCATGGAGAGGAATTGAAGATTTGAGAATAGGAACATTTGTAGTCCAAGCAACAACTGTAGAAATTTTGATCTTAGAATGCAATCTTTATAATTGATCTAAACGTTGCTGTCAAAGCAACGGTGAGGCAACTGGGTCTCATTGTTATCAATGCGTAAATGCTCCAGCAATCTTGGGTGAAGGCAAATAGGGAAATCCAAGTTAGTATGTGAGATGCCCCAACAGCCCCATGGAAATAATATCTCGCTGTCTGTCTCACCATTGTAACACAGCGAACCCCCATGAATTTGCTATATTTGATTTTTATTTACAAATTGACAAGACTGTAGAGAGTTAATTCTTGTCCCATTTCCAAGTCCCGTACCAGCCTCCCCGAACAGGTGCCGGAATGTGGCGACTAGGGGCATTTCACAGTAACTTCATTTGAAGCCTACTTGCACCTAAGCTATTTTCATTTCATTTTATTTCCATTTAACAAAGCAGTAAATGTCACTGCCAATTAATCTTGCTGGCACTGAAGATTAGCTATTACCTCTGTGGAGTCTCATTACCTCACATTTTAATTTTTATTAGAGATTTTTTAAAATAATCATCAGTTCAACTGAACTCATAATCCGAGGCCCAGGCTAAATCCTCCGGAAACATGGATACAAATCCCACCGTGGCAACTGGTGGAATTTAAATTCCATTCATAAAATCTGGAATTTTAAGTAATGCTGACCATAAAACTGTAGTCAATTGTTTTAAAAACCCATTTGGTTCAGTAACGCCCTTCAGGAAAGGAAATCTGCCATCCTTACCTGATCTGGTCTACATGTGACTCCAGCCCCCTGTCTCTGTGATTAACTCTTAACGGCATGGTAGCACAGTTAGCACTGTTGCTTCGCAGCACAAGGATCCCGGGTTCGATTCTCGCTTGGATCACTGTCTGCGCGGAGTCTGTACGTTCTCCCCAAGTCTGCATGGGTTTCCTCCGGGCGCTCCGGTTTCCTCCCACAAGTCCCGAAAGACGTGCTTGTTGGGTGAATTGGGCATTCTGAATTCTCCCTCGGTGTACCTGAACAGGCGAATGGGGTATTTTCACAGTAACTTTATTGCAGTGTTAATGTTATTATAACTGCCCTCTGAAATGGCCAAGCACGGCACTCAGCTCAAACACAATTAGGGATGGGTAACAAATGCTGGCCTTGCCAGTAACATCCATATATTGTGAAAGAATGCGGACGGGATTCTCCATCCCGCCGCACCTCTTTTTCTGATGTGGCGCGCCCCTGCTGACAGCGGGATTCTCCGTCCCGGCAGCTGGTCAATCGGGTTTCCAATTGTGGGTCCCCCCACGCCATTAGGAAATCCCTGGCGTGAGTGCACTGCTGCAGACGGAGAATCCAGCCCAACATTTTTGAAAACTTAACCCAATCTTTAATTCCCTCTCATTTTCTTTCTGTCCCTCATTTGACATGGAATTCACCCTCTCTAACTTAAACTTTCTCCTCAGTCATCTTATCCTAAATTCAACAACCCTTCACTCTGATTAAATAAGGAGAGACACAATTCTTTGGCCTGTTCACTTGGGTCCCAGACACTTGGTTTCCTTCCGTGCAGTGTTATTAACGCAAACGTTCAGTGATTCGCCATGCAAGACATTTTAAAACCTAAATCTGCAAAGGCATGTCAAACGAACAACAGATATCATTAGGTGCTCTGCCTCTGCAGATTGTGACCTGTTATTGAGAACTGAGAAATCACAATTCAACAATGCAAAATTTATTTGGAATATTATTATCACCAGAAAGCTGACAATAATATTTCTCTCTGCTACAAAGTACTGGTATGAAAGGGTACTACTGCATTCTCAGAATAAAGAATTCTGCTCCATACCTTGTTTCACTGCCTCAGGTTTTCTTTAAATTATTTGTGAAATTCATAATTGAGGCCTGGAGATGGCATTGAGGATAATTGGCAAAATGAACTGGTGACGAGACGAGGAGAACTCTTAAAATTTTGCACGGTGATTTGTTACGATCTGAAATATGCTGCCCGAAAGGGTGGTGGAAACCAATTCAATAGTAACTTTGAAATGGAATTGAGGATATACCTGAAAAATAAAGTCTTCCCAGACGATAAAGGAAGAACAGAGGAGCAGAATAAATTGGTGACAGAAGCACAACGGGTTGCCTAAGCCTCATTCTGCTCTCCCAAGACTCTAATCTTTGAATCATAAGCAACAAGAGGGTTGTCACATTGTCTATTTTTACATTGAAAATATGGGGAATGATTTCACAAACTTGCATGCTCCATGTTTCAACTCACAAATTGAGGTCTTCCCCCACCAGAGTATTTTCTTCATTAAAATGAGGGTGTTGTAAATTTGGAATGGAGAGAGAATCCTGGTGGAATCTGGATTTTCCGGTCCTGTCTGCCGCAGGACTGGAAATTCCCACCCCAAATCAATGGGGTTTGGCTGGTCCGTCCAATTTTCTGCCCCGTCCATGATGATTCCTGCCACGGGCAGGACTGGAAAATCTCATCTTAGAACATAAGAACATAAGAACTAGGAGCAGGAGTAGGCCATCTGGCCCCTCGAGCCTTCTCCGCCATTCAATGAGATCATGGCTGATCTTTTGTGGACTCAGCTCCACTGTCCGGCCCGAACACCATAACCCTTAATCCCTTTATTCTTCAAAAAACTATCTATCTTTATCTTAAAAACATTTAATGAAGGAGCCTCAACTGCTTCACTGGGCAAGGAATTCCATAGATTCACAACCCTTTGGATGAGGAAGTTCCTCCTAAACTCAGTCCTAAATCTACTTCCCCTTATTTTGAGGCTATGCCTCCTAGTTCTGCTTTCACCCGCCAGTGGAAACAACCTGCCCGCATCTTAATTATAATGTGACCACTTGTGAATGAAAGATTGATACATCTCTCATGCGGAACTTTACAGAAGAAAAAAAGTTGTGGTGAGAAAATTGAAGGAGAAAGGGGGAAATCCCAACACTTCATCAAAGACGATGGCCAGGATTCTCCGATCCTGCATCCAAGTTCTGACGCGTCGTCAAAAATGGCTCGATCCACTCCGGCGTCAATGGGCATCCAGGCCCAGGTATTCACCCCTTCCTAGGGGCTAGTACGGTGCCGGAGTGGTATCCCCTGCTCCGGCGCTCGAAAGCCGGCGCACATACGTATGGGTTCCCGTGCGCTGGCCCCCAGGCAATATGGCAAAGCCCTACAGGGGCGCGGCGTGCACAGGCCACCGTGGAGGGCTCCCACAGGGTCGGATACCCCCGCACCCCCACCAGGACGGCCCCCGCAGCCAGAACTCCGAGGTCCCGCCGGGTGGGACCATACGTAACCCACGCCGGCGGGACTTGGCCGAACTCGGCGGGCACTCGGCCTGTCGAGGCACGGAGAATCGCCAGGAGGGGGCCGCTTTCAATGGCCCCCGACCAACACGGTGGCGATCCCCTGGGCGCCCGAGAATTGGCGCCGGAGAATCGGCAGGCCAGCGTCGTAGCAGCGTCGGAGAACCCCAGCCGATCTATATCAAGGGATTTAAATAAATGAACATTACATTTTTCACTTCCAAGAATAATAATGGACAACAAAATATATTCATCAGGCGGAATTGTACCTCTCTCCACTGCCAATGGGACTTTATGCCAAGTGGCTCCTTTACCCACTCTCCAACTGTCCCATGGCTGATTTTAAATGCCAGACAATTGAAGTGCTCACTTCAGTCTGTTGAATGTCCCATTTATATTGTGGAAGCGCTACATTAACGTTTACCATCAGGACATCTCTTGAAGCAGTAGCAGCAACTTAGGATTTTAGAACCGTCTCTGGAAGCCAACAATACTCCTAAATTTCCCTCCATGTTGCTGCTGAATTCTCTTGCACTAGCGTGTTCATGCAGTTCCTGTGAAGTTTCTGGAAGTGTGTTGCTGGTGTCTCAGATGAACTTATCCATCAGTTTAACGCAGGCATGAAATCACTGCCCGCACATGTGATCAATATTCATTCACCATTGCTCTTATAAAGACCAAGGACTGAATCCTTAGCCTCTGAGGGAGACGGAAGACAGGTAAGTTCATGCTGAAGGCCAGTGTGTCAGCTCTATCTAATGTTTAGGCCATTGTTCAGGGGGCGGCAGAGCTCCACCCTCCCCTTCCCCCAACCTGCAAGCAGCAGGCAGCCAATTGACCTCATGAAAGACCTATTGAGGTGTAATGTTGGAAGCCAACTCAAATTTTCTCGCCAACTTCCAGGACCCTAGAAGTGATGGGAAATAACATAGATGCCTGGAGGCATCCGCTCAGTGGCAGACAGGAGATGGGGGGGGGGGATAGCAGAGCTCCCCCTTCCTGAATGTCTTCAACTGCAGCCTGGTATCTGAGGTCAGTTTTTAAACTTAAAGTTAAAAAAAGTAGGAGTGCAGTCATCCATCTTGGGACACTTTCTCTTTCTCACTGACATGGAACGGCAGCCTGATACTTCCGTTGGCCGTTCCGTTCAAAAGACCACTCACCATCCATAATTGGATGGCACTTAACTGGCCAATTCGAAGAAAAATCATGTTGTATGACTGTTCCCCTCAGAGAGTTCCTAACCCCCATTTGACCAGGGCAGCAGAGACCCATAACCCTCAGTGAAAATCCAGTGATCTGAGTCCCTTGGATCCTTTGCCAGCACCTTTCATTATGTCAGGGCATCCCAACACAATTTACTGCCAATGACCTGCAGTCGTTGATGCACCTGTCCCATATACTTGTCTGCGATAGTGTTTCAAGTACTCACCCAAGTGCTCCAGATTCTCACTACCCTCTGAGTGAATTTGTTTTCTCAAATCCCCTTGGAAGCTCCTACCTCTCACCCGAAACCTGTCCTCCCTTGTGATTGACCCCTCAAACAAGGGGAACAGATGCTTCCTATTTAACCTATCCAAACACCTCATAAAGTTTTTTAAAAATTCATTTACGGGATATGGGCGTCGCTAGTTAGGCCAGCATTTATTGCCCATCCCTAGTTGCCCTTCAGAAGGTGGTGGTGGATTGCCTTCTTGAACCGTTGCAGTCCTTGAAGTGTATGTACACACACTGTGCTGTTAGGGAGGGGCTTCCAGGATGTTGCTCCAGTGACAGTGAAGGAACGGTGATATATTTCCAAGTAAAGTGGTGAATGACTTGGAGTGGAACCTCCAGGTGGTGGGGTTCCCAGGTATCTGCTGTTCTTGTCCTTCTAGATGGTAGTGGTCGTGCGTTGGTAGATACTGTCTAAGGAACCTTGGTGCTGTGAGACAGCTCTCCCAACATTGGCACAAGGCCCCAGATGTTAGTAAGGAGGACTTTGCAGGTTCGGCACAGCTGGCCATTGCTGTTTCCGGTACCTGGTGCAATGTCGGATGGTCCATCCAGTTTCATTCCGTTTTGTGTTTTCGTAGCGGTTTAATACAACTGAGTGGCTTGCTCGGCCATTTCAGAGTGCTTTTAAAAGTCAACCACTGTGGGTCTGGAGTCACATGCAAACCAGACCAGGTAAGGACAACAGATTCCCTTCCCTAAAGGACATTAGTGAACCAGATGGTTCAACGATCAACAATAGATTCATGGTCATCATTAGACTTGTAATTCTAGATATTTGGGGTTGGAGGCAAATTCTGCCACACAGTCATGTGTGTGTAGGGAGTATAGTTCGGAGCTAAGTATGCAGCCTTGCGGGGCCCTGGTATTAAAGAATATCGTGGAGGAGATGTTGTTGTTTATCCTTATTGATTGTAGTCTATGGATCAGGAAGTTGAGTATCCAGGTGCAGAGTGAGGAACCAAGTCCTAGGTTTTGGAGTTTTGATATGTACTTGACTGGGATTTTGGTGTTGAAGACAGAGCTGTAGTCAATGAATAGGAGTCCGATGTAGGAGTCCTTGTTGTCGAGATGTTTCAGGGATGAATGTAGGGCCAGGGAGATGGCGTCTGCTGTGGACCGGTTGTGGCGATATGCAAATTGTAGTGGATCAAGGCATTCTGGGAGTATGGAGTTGATGTGTCTCATGACCAACCTATCGAAGCACTTCATAATTATAGATGTCAAGACCACCAGAGGGTAGTCGTCGACACGAGTTGTCTGGTTCTTCTTTGGCACAAGTATGATGGTGGTCTTCTTGAAGCAGTTGGGAACCTCGGAGCAGAGCAGGGAGAATTTGAAGAAGCCTGTGAACACACCAGCCAGGATCTGAGTCATATCTCAGCAATTTGATCAAGTTTTTTGAGGAAGTGAAAAAGATGATCGATGAAGGTAGGGCAGTAGATGTTTTCTCCATGGACTTCAGTATGGCCTTCCACAAGGTCCTGCATGGCAGACTGGTACAGAAGGTGAAGTCACATGGGATCATGTGAGGTGGGCTGGCAAGCTGGATACAGAATTGGCTCGGTCATGGAAGACACAGGGTAGCAGTGGAAGGGTGCTTTTCTGAATGGAGGGCTGTGACTAGTGGTAGACCATAAGACATAGAAGCAAAATTAGGCCAATTAGGCCACACGGCTCATTGAGTCTGCTCCACCACTTAATCATTTCTCTCATCCCCATTCCCCTGTCTTCTCCCCATAACCCCTGATCCCCATATTAATAAAGAACCTAGCTATCTCTGTCTTAAAGATACTCAGTGATTTGGCCTCCACAGCCTTCTGCAGCTAGGAGTTCCATAGATTCACCACCCTCTTGCTGAAGAAATTCTTCCTCCTCTCTGTTTTAAAGGGTCGTCCCTTTAGTCTGAGATTGTGCCCTCTGCTTCTGGTTTTTCCGAAAAGTGGAAAAATCCTCTCCATGTCCACTCTATCCAGCCTTGCACTATCCTGTAAGTTTAAATAAGGTCCCCCCTCATCCTTCTAAACTCCAACAAGTACAGGCCCAGAGTCCTCAACCGTTCCTCATACGACAATCTGTTCATTCCAGGGGTCATTCTTGTGAACCTCCTCTGGACCCTTTCCAAAGCCCTTTCCTTAGATACCGGGCCCAAAACTGCTCACAATACTCCAAATGGGGTCTGTCCAGAGCCTTGTACAGCCTCAGAAGTACGTCCCTGGTCTTGTATTCTAGCCCTCTTGACATGAATGCTAACATTGCATTTGCCTTCCTAACTGCCAACTGAACCTGCACGTTAACTTTAAGAGAATCATGAACAAGGACTCCAAAGTCCCTTTGTGCTTCTGATGTCCTAACATTTAGAAAATAGCCCATGCCTAAATTCCTCCTTCCAAAGTGCATAACCTCACACTTTTCCACATTGTATTTCATCTGCCACTTCATTGCCCACTCTCCTAGCCTGTCCAAGTCCTTCTGCAGCCCCCTTGCTTCCTCAATGCTACCTGTCCCTCCACAGATCTTTGTATCACCTGCAAACTTAGCAATAGTGCCTTTAGTTCCTTCTTCCAGATCATTACTGTATATTGTAAAAAGATCTGGGGCGAAATTCTCCCGAAACGGCGCAATTTATCAGCGGGACTTCGGCCCATCCGGGCCTGAGAATCGAGCGAGGGGGCCCGCCAAAGATTCCCGCCCCCAGCGAATCTCCGGTGCCGGAGACTTCGGCAACCGGCGGGGGCGGGATTCACGCCAGCCCCCGGCGATTCTCCGACCCGGCGGGGGGGCGGAGAATGACGCCCGTGTTCCGCAGGGATGAGTGCTGGGACATTTGCAATTTGTAGTGTATATAAATGATTTGGAGGAAAATGTAACTGGTCTAATTAGTAAGTTTGGGAAGCACAAATATTGGTGGAATTGCGGATAGTGGTGAGGATTGTCAGAGGATAGCGAAGGATATAAATCGTTGGAGAATTGGCTGGGAATATGGCAGATGGAGTTTAATCAAGACAAATGTGAGGTAATATAAAATAATATAATAATCTTTATTGTCACAAGTAGGCTTACATTAACACTGCAATAAAATTACTGTGAAATAACCCTCGTCACCACATTCTGACGGCTTTTCGGGTACACAAAGGGAGAATTCAGAATGTCCAATTCACCTAACAAGCACATCTTTTGGGTAATTTTGGATGGTCTAATACACATGGGAAATATACAGTAAATGGCAGAACCCTTAAGAGTATTGACAGGCAGAGGGATCTGGGTGTACAGGTCCGCAGATCACTGAAAGTGGAAATACAGTTGGAGAAAGTTGTCAAGATGGCATATGGCATGCTTTCCTTCATCAGCCGGGGCATTGGGTATTAAAATTGGCAAGTCATGCTGCAGCTGAATAGAACCGTAGTTAGACCATGCTTGGAATAATAATGACAATAATAATAATCTTTATTAGTGTCACAAGTAGGCTTATATTATTAACACTGCAATGAAGTTACTGTGAAAATTCCCTAGTCGCCATGCTCTGGCACCTATTCGGGTACACTGAAGGAGAACTCAGAATGTCCAAATCACCTGCTCAATTCTGGTCGCCACACTACCAGAAGGATGTGGGGGCTTTGGAAAGGGTACAGAAGAGGTTTACCCGAATGTTGCCTGGTATGGAGGGCATTAGCTATGAGGAGAGGTTGGATAAACTTGGGTTGTTCTCATTGGAATGACGAAGGTTTCGGGGCGACCTGATAGAAGTCTACAAAATTATGAGGGGCATGGATAGTCAGAAGCTTTTTCCCAGGGTGGAAGAGTCAATTACTGGGGGACATAGGTTTAAGATGTGAGGGGTAAAGTTTAGAGGAGATGTGTGAGGGAAGTTTTTTTACACAGAAGGTAGTAGGTGCCTGGAACTCACTGACGGAGGAGGTGGTGAAAGCAGGGACGATAGTGACGTTTAAGAGGCATCTTGACAAATACATGAATAGGATTGGTGTAGAGGGATGTTTCACGGAAGCGTAGAAGCTTTTAGGTTAGACGGGCAGCATGGTCAGCGCAGGCTTAGAGGGGCAAAGGGCCTGTTCCTGTGCTGTACTTTTCTTTGTTCTTTGTTCTTTGTTCTTTGACCCGTTGCTTTCTGAGGGTTCACTTTCAAGAAGGCCGATATGACTTCAGAAGCTGTGACGGTAGGTATGGGTGTGACCGAGGCTGCTGGGGCAGTTGACAATGATTTGATGATTTCATGCTTGAACTGAGCATAGAATGCAATGAGTTCATCGGGGAGGAGTGGGCTGTTGTTTCAGCCTTGCCACAACCGCGAGAGTCCGTGTCGTTAGTCTGTGTCTCTAGCTTAGCCCAGTATTGTCTTTTGGCACAACTGATGGCTTTGCAGAGGATGAATGGCCTCCTTCTGCACTGTAAAAATTCCATGGTTCTATTCCATGGTTCTAGGAAATTCATGCAGACATGAGGAGAAGGTGCAAATATCACACAGTCGTCACCCAAGGTCCGAATTGAACACAGGTCCCTGGTGTTCTGAGGGAACAGTGCTAACTATTGCGCCACTGTATTACCCATGCTAAATATGTTTCTGCCTTGTTTACTTCAATTATCTTATTTGTTTATAATTATCTCAATTAAATGTTGTGTTCTGATGTTTCAGTAAGACATTTGTAGAAATTTTAAAAGTTTAATGCAAAACATTTGTGAACAAAAATAATTGTGGAAACACAGAACTTTGAAACTCGTTAACATTTAACTTCACGTTTAATTTTATCTGCTGAACAATAAAACTCCCTCAACTTTTACAATTTTTTGCAATAAAATATATTTTCTCTCTAAAACACAACTGCTGGATTCTCCGCTGTCGAGATTCGCCATGCGCTGGCAGCGCACCCACGCCCGGGGATTTCCCGACGGCGTGGGGCTGCCCACAATGGGAAACCCCATTGGCCAGCTGGCGGGATGGAGAATCTCGCCCATGTTTCCACCTTTTTGTAAACAGGACGGTGTGAAGTGGAGGGAGGGAAGAGTGGAGGGAGGAAAGAGGGGGAAAGGGTCGAGTTTTGACAATTGTTAGTTGTTGAAAGGCAAAGGCAGTTATGTAACAGGTGCTAAGACCTGTGCCACCGTGCCGCCTGCAAATTACCCTTTTAGTGGAATTAACAGCCTCATGGCAAACCAAAGTTTGAAAAAGTCCTTCCTTTCATTGTATTTGCATTTCAAACATATTTATAAACACTGATAATATAAAGCATTAACCTACCAAAAAAATGTCTCTCAATGTCTCCTGCCTCTGCTAAACTGAAACATTTCTGTGTAAATAAAAAACTGTAAAAACTCATCAAAAATCCAGGTAAGTGGATCAAGTCAGTGCTGCAGTTGGATTTTTCATTCAGCAGCGCAGGGCTTCAAGGAGTCAACAAAAAGGCCGGGATTTTAAACGCCACATGCGCATGCCTGAACACCCGCACCTCCGGGTCATCAGCTGCGTATGTTCGGCGCACCAACAACTTAAGTCGCAAAGGATGCAGGAAGTTACGGGTCGTTGTGTTCTGTGCCTGTTATTTAACTGCCTTTGCCTTTCATCAGTAAACCCCTTTGTGAACGACTGGAAGCCTCCAGTGTATGTCTTGAGCCACAAAAGAACTAAATTTCCTTCAGTCACGTTTAACCAAATTTCAATGCCTTCACCACTATTAACTGCCCCATGTACTTAATGGGCCCCTTCTTAGGAACTTTGAATACACAAGTTGAGTCTTATTGGTGAGTGAAAGTCCCATCCCACTACTAACTCATCAACTAGAGAGGAATCTATGAGGATGTTCCAGCATCAGTCCTATCGTCACCCAACATTCATGCCACAGAGGTCAAAGACCAGCAATAAAGCATGGGCATCATGCCAAATTTTCTTTCTCTTCCTGTCTCAACAGGACTGAGGTCAATTGTGGTGCCCCAGCCGCTGCCCAAGCTGAGATCAGCCAATTCAGCAAGTACTTAAATGGTCAATCATCCACAACAAATTTTAACTAACTACAGATGTACTTGTTTAATAATGAATTAATTTACTAATCATTGTACCTTTTTCACCTTGAATCACACATCAAACAAAAACTGTGCTCGGCAATGGTATTTGGCTCCAAGTGCGACTTGTCATTTGATAATCTATTCATTACCTATTTGCAGCTCTTATTTCATGGCTGACTTATCCACTGTGATGCCACTGGCCAATTTTTAACGGATGAATGCTCTCGGTCCATTGAAGAAAATTAGCATCATGAACAATGCCAACCTCACTTACAGAAGGAATTGAGTGAATCCATTGCCTTTACCCCATCTTCCACCACAAAGGACAAAAAAAAAAATCAATGCAGCTCATTTCTCAAATGATTGACTTCAGAAAACACCTGCAACCTTTTGCATAGTGCTCACCCTGTTATGCAGTGAAGGACAAGGACAATTGTCAGTCTAGACATTTGCTGTTTTTACTTTCAAATTCTCCTGAATTTTTTGACAACTCCCTTCAATTTCTATCTGCAGTGTTTGATCTCTTGTCAGTAACTGCTAGCCAAAGATAACTTGCTGATCATTTGCCTGTCAGCAAGATGGAGTAAAAGGATTATCCAGTCGTTTCTAGTCAAAGGGTCAAACAAAGGTCAGCATTCAATACAACAGATCTTTGTGTTTGATTTGCCTGAAGACTTTCTTCCCTACCAACTTTTCTCATTCTCTCTCTTTAAGGTGTTGCTTTAGGCGAGTGGATGATTGCACATGTGTCCCTTGGAACTGAGCAATCATCATGGAGAAACATTTGCAATAAATATTGTCATGACATCCATATTAACATATCATGGTGCAATCACACACACACACTGATGGACAGGTTGACGGACCAATCAACACACACGCAACATCACAGCCAATCACCAGTGAGAGCACACGCACTATAAAACAGGGAACACCTCAGTTCCCGCTCATTCCACCAGGAGATAGCTCAGAGCACAGAGCTCACAGCGTGCCACTCAGACATACACCATGTGCTGAGTGCCTCTCTAAGATAGTGCTAGGGCTGGGTCCACAGGTTAACTGGTGAAGTACGAACCACAGCCAGAAGTTAACAGTTGTTATTATACAGAATAATAAAACAGAGTTGTACCATCTACAACCATGTTGGTTCGTTTGTATATCGGAACACCCAACACGACAAATATCAGTAGATTGTTCAACCAGTGAGACTATCACGGCTCAACTAAATCCTTAGATATGAGATTTTAGCTTCACAGCAGGAATCACTGAATGGTGGCAGGGAGCAGGGATCTGTTTTGGCTAGTCTTTACTTCATTCCTAGCCAAGGGTGCTGCACTAACTGTAGCGCTCCTACTAATACTAATTGAGAGACCCATAAGTCTTTGCACCTAATGCCAAGTTGATGCGACCATCAATTCACTCGAGACAAGAGTAGAAATAAACTGTGGCATAATCAACTAGAACAGTGCCTGCCTACGACTGATCTAACACTGAGAGCCGCCTACAGGTTGACTGCTCTTTATACCTCCCTTCAAGGGGAGGAGCCATGGGCGGAGCCCATACAGGCCCCAACATGTTACCTTATGGATAATGCCAGACAATGGCCTATAGGTGGACCCCACAAGGGCAACAGCATAGCACAGATACAAATGGTGGATTATTAATATAATACATACACCACATTCACCCCCTGTTAAAAAATGAAGTCCGGCAGGGGCGACGGGTTCATAAGTTCAGCTGGTCCGGCGCATGGATTGTGCGCTGTGATCGCCGAAGCTCTGGCGTTGTTGCTGGCCCGGGTGTCAAACTCGGTGAGGGCGCCGGTGCGGGTACAGTCGTGGACTCCGGGAGCATCTCTTCTGGAGCTCCATTCCTGTGGATCGGTGAAGGGTGAATGGCGGGCGGGAGGGGGTGCGGGAGCCATATAGGGGCGGGGACGCTGGTCATGGTAGGTTGGGCGGGATAGGGTGGAGTGGAGGTGGTGGAACCGGTGCGCCAGGTCCCGGAGGGAGACCGTATCCTGTCGGCCATCGGGGTGTTCGATGTCTGCGTACTGGGGGTTGGAGTATAGGAGCTGGACCCTTTCTACCAGGGGGTCGGACTTATGGCTCCTGACGTGTTTTCTGAGTAGGACGGGCCCCGGTGTCTTCAGCCAGGATGGAAACGAGGCCGCTGAGGTGGATCTCCTGGGGAAAACGAATAGGTGGTCATGAGGGGTCTCATTTGTGGCCATGCAAAGTAGGACGTGTCAGTAGGACGGTCTTCCAAACTGTCGCATTCTCCCTCTCCACCTGCCCAGTTCTCCTGGGATTATAACTGGTAGCCCTGCTTGAGGCGATGCCCTTGCTGAGAAGGTACTTTTGCAGTTCGTCGCTCATGAACGACGAGCCCCGGTCACTGTGGACATAATTGGGGAAACCAAACAGGGTGAAGACACTATGTAGGGCTTTAATGACGGTGGCTGTGGTCATGTCGGGGCAAGGGATTGCAAAGAGGAAGCGGGAGAACTCATCGATAATGTTGAGAAAATATGTATTGCGGTTGTTGGAGGGCAGGGGCCCTTTGAAATCGATACTGAGGCGCTCAAAGGGCCAGGATGCCTTCACCAGGTGGGCCGTATATAGTCAATAGAAGTGCGGCTTACACTCCGCACAGAACTGGCAGTCCCTGGTCATAGCTCTGACCTCCTCGGTGGAGTAGGGAACGTTGCTGGCCTTGATGTAGTGGATAAGCCGGGTGACCTCCGGGTGGCAGAGGTCATCGTGGATAGCCCGTACTCGGTCATCTTGCGCGCTGGTGCATGTGCCGCGGGACAGGGCATCTGGGGGTTCGTTGAGCTTCCCAGGATGATATATTTTATCGTAATTATAGATGGAGAGTTCGATCCTCCACGTCGAGATTTTGTCCCGCTGCGTATTATGAAACATGAAAGCTACTGTCATGTGAGAGTACCTTTAAGACATGGATGTTTAAGCAATGTACCTTTAAGAAAACAGCGATATCAGAGAGTGAGTGGAGCTGAGCAGTTCAGCCATTTTGAAGTTTCAATTTGGAGGAAAAGAGCTTGGGAGTGTCTGTGTTTTGCAGTGAGCTGGATTTGCTGTGATATATACCATGAAAGACTATCTCTGGATCATTTGGGTGATTTAAACTCATAAAAGTAAAGCCTTTAACCTGATGTGATTCTGTTTAAAGGTGTTAAGTCTCTTGGAAGTTTGAAAGAACATTTTGAGGGATTATTTACTGTTGTAATATTTTCGGAGTTATCTTTGAAGTAAGGGGTGTTAAGAGATCCAATGTTTATTTAAGATGTGAAGTTGAGTTCATGGAATAAACATTGTTTCGTGTTTAAAAACCCACGTGTCCATAATTGTAATCCCACACCTAGTGAACAAGCCGTGTGCTAGGAAAAGGAACAAATACATTAAAGGGGGAGGTTGGTTGAACTCCATGATACATTTTGGGGTTCTCAATACGCCTCGCCCATAACACTACCGATCGTTGGTCGGTGACGAGGGTAAACTTCCTACCAGCGAGGTAGTGCCTCCAGTGCCGTACGGCTTCCAGGATGGCTTGGGCCTCCTTTTCGACTGAGGAGTGCCGAATTTCGGAGGTGGTGAGGGTGCGCGAAAAAAACACTGACGGTCTGCCTGCTTGATTGAGGGTAGCGGCGAGAGTGACCTCTGATGCGTCGCTCTCCACCTGGAAGGGAACGGATTGTCCACTGCATGCATTGCGGCTTTGGCGATGTCTGCCTTGATGCAGCTGAAGGCCTAGCGGGCCTCAGCCGCCAGTGGAAAGATGGTGGCCTTGCTTCGTGGGTGGGCTTTGTCTGCATAATTGGGGACCCACTGGGCATAATATGAAAAGAACCCGAGGCACCTTTTCAGGTCTTTGGGGCAGTGGGGAAGGGGGAGCTGCAGGAAGGGGCGCATACGGTCGGGGTCGGGAACTAGAACCCAGTTTTCCACGACATAGCCGAGGATGGCTAGTCTGGTTGTGCGGAAAATGCATTTCTCCTTGTTGTAAGTGAGGTTAAGGGTTTGGGCGGTTTGCAGAAATCTGTAGAGGTTGGCATCATGATCCTGCTGATAATGGCTGCAGATAGTGACATTGTCCAAGTACGGAAATGTGGCCTGCAGCCCGTACTGGTCCATCATTCGGTCCATTGTTCTTTGGAACACCAAGACCCCGTTCGTGACGCCAAAGGGGACCTCCAGAGGAAGTAGAAAAGGCGCCGTCTGCCTCAAAAGCCTTGTAGTGGCGGTCCTCCGGGTGGATTGGGAGCTGGTGGTGTGCAGACTTCAGATCCACCGTGGAGAACACCCGGTAGTGTGCGATCTGATTAACCATGTCTGCGATCCGGGGAAGGGGGTACGCATCAAGGCGCATGTACCGGTTTATGCTTTGGCTGTAATCTACAGCCATCCAGTTCTTTTCCCCGGTCTTGATTATCACCACCTGAGCTCTCCAGGGGCTATTGCTGGTCTCAATGACTCCCTCCCGCAAGAGTCGCTGGACCTTGGACCTGATGAAAGTCCTGTCCTGTATGCTATACCGCCTGCTTCTGGTGGCGACTGGTTTGCAGTCAGCGGCGAGGTTTGCGAAGAGTTGGGAAAGGTCGACCATTCGGGTTTCGAGGCTACATATGTTGAGTGGGGGTAGGGGACGCCCGAATTTCAGGGTTAGGCTCCTGAGGTTGCATTGGAAATCTAGTCCTAATAGGAGAGGAGCGCAGAGGTCTGGGAGCACGTATAATTTAAAATTGGCGTACTCGGCGCCCTGTATTGCTAAGGTTGCGGTAGTGCACCCTCGGATTTGCACCGAGTGCGACCCAGAGGCGAGGGAGATGGTATGGTGCACCAAGAAAATTGGCAGCAAGCATCGTCTTACCATGTCCGGATGAATGAAGCTCTCTGTGCTCCCGGAGTCGAAGAGGCAAGGCGTTTCGTGCCCGTTTACCCGGACGGTCATCATGGAACTCCGGAGGTGTTTGGGTCGCGACTGGTCCAGAGTGACTGCGCTGAGTTGCTGGTAGTCGGCGTGGTCGGAGGCACTGGGGCGGTTCCGCGATGGCTGCCCTTGTTGGTCGCACGTGTCGAGCGGCGTAGCAGATGGCGGCCAAGATGGCGGCCCCCGTTGGTCGAGCGTGTCGGGTGGTGAGGAAGATGGCGTCCAAGATGGCGGCCCCCATGGATCGCACATGGCCGGCTGCGTGGGGGAGGATGGCCAAGATGGCAGCCCCCGTGAGGCGCACGTACTGTGTGGGCTGGAAGATGGCTGCCCCCACAGATAGCACGAGGCTGATGACACGCCTACAGGAGGCGGAGTCGGCAGACACGCTGCCACACTGCGGCGTCTGCGGGCCTGTGAGTCTGAGGGTCGGGCCTGCGGTTTAGAGTTCTTGGATCTGGCCAGGCAAACTTTGGCGAAATGTCCTTTTCTCCAGCAGCTGCTGCAGTTCGCGTTACGGGCCGGGCAGTGCTGCCGGGGGTGTTGGGACTGGCCGCAGAAATAGCAGGGTAGCCCCCCATGGTGGGCTGGCAGCTGCGCGGCACAGGCCTGAGGTATTCTTTGGTCGGGGGACCATGAGGAGGTCGCGTGGTAAGATGGGAACGCGTTAAGGTTTTGGAACGCTACTTCCAGAGAGGAGGCTAATTTTACCATCTGATCCAGGTCGAGGGCCCCTTTTTCGAGTAGGCGCTGTCTCACGTATTTGGACCGGACTCCCGCCTCATAGACGTCTCGAATGGCCATGTTGAGTGGCCATAACAGCCTGATAGTTGCAGCTGCATGCGAGGACTTTGAGGTCGCGTAGGTAGTCTTCTAGCGATTCCCCGGGACGCTGGCGGCGAGTGGTGAGGATGTGTCGTGCGTATAGCTCGTTCACGGGCCTTACATAGAGGCGTTCGAGCATCGCGAGGGCATCTGCGTAGGAGGAGGCCTCCTCGAGTTGAACAGAGATTCGATGGCTCACCCGTGCCTGGAGGAGGCTCAGCTTCTGTTCGTTGGTGATGGAAGGCGTGGAGGAGGTGGCGAGATAGGCCTTGAAACAGCGGAGCCAGTGCGAAAAAATTTCTTTCGCCTCCGCGGCCTGCAGATCGAGTTCCAGTCGGTCAGATTTGAGGGCCGATTCCATAGTTGCGTTGTAGTTGATTAAATTGATGCAACCATCAATTCACTCGAGACAAGAGTAGAAATAAACTGTGGCTTTAATCAACTAGAACAGTGCCTGCCTGTGACTGATCTAACACTGAGAGCCGCCTACAGGTTGACTGCTCTTTATACCTCCCTTCAAGGGGAGGAGCCATGGGCGGAGCCCATACAGGCCCCAACATGTTACCTTCTGGATAATGCCATACAATGGCCCATAGGTGGAGCCCACAAGGGCATAGCACAGATACAAGTGGTGGATTATTAATATAATACATTCACCACACAAGTATAGTGTCTCCGAGCCTTCATTATAAACATCACTATTCCACCTATGCTGGGTTGACTTGATTGCTCCTCACACTCTCTCCTACCAAGAAGAAAGGCTCAACTCATCTAGAAAAACAACGTCACCAATGAAACAGCCGTTTCTAGAGAAAACATGCCCAGCATGCGAGCACCGATTAAGCAAAGAAGGCTTAATTGGCTTGGGCATATGCACAGGAAAGAAGATGGCTACATCCCCAAGGAAATGCTATCCTGGGAAATAACTCATGCCAAAAGACCAACAAGGAACCCAAAGCTCCAATTCAAGGATGCTGTCAAAAGAGATATGAATGCCCTCAATATCAGTTGTGACAAGTGGGAAACTCTAGCTGATGATTGATGCAAATGGCGACACTGGCTGTGGGCAGGAAATCACTACCAACACAACATGTGGCTTTAAAAGCTCCAAAGCAAATGCCAGCTGTGGAAACGAGGCTTCAGCAGCGGTCATCCCACACCACTAGCAAGGGACAACTTCACGTGTGCGGCACTTGTGACACTTGTGGCTTTCCAAAATTGTTTTGTCAGCCAGGAAAAGAAATGCGACAGATGCTATCATCTGACCTCACCAAGGGCTGCATTTCCATCAACTCTCAGGGGTGTAATAATGCCAATTCTGTCACTGGAACCTACAGCCATCATTTCACGATTTCCATTGGAACTCATGAAGATAAACCATTTGGGATTCACAAAGATTCAAAAGTAAAATAGGAAGTCTTTGCAGAAAAAATATTACAGTGACTGTGAGATGATAAACTAGCCATCGTATCTTCAGAAGTATTCCCATATTATCCAATATGTAACTATACAATAGTGTAACCCAAGGCGTAGCAATTGGTTCACTCAATGCTCTGAACTTGAGGCCCATAACTTCCGTGAAATTTCCAGGCACGCGGAGTCTTAGGCTGCTCATGGGTGTCAAAACTGTGCAGAAGTCACGATGCATAGCATGTCCCTAAAAAGTGCCACATTTAAACTTCTGCCTGGGAAACATTGGATTGAAGTGGCTTCATGAAAAGTGATGGGACAGGCGCTAAATTCACCTGCTTGCCCTGATGATAGGTAAATATGTACGTATGCTTTTATACACATCTATTTTGTGTTCTAGCTGCAGCGAGCAGGAGGAGACATATTGAAGACATTCTTTAGGTGGGCTAATCTTTTGTAAATGTGTTTAAAAAATGTTTAAAATGCACACAACGTGAAAGAACGATATATACTTTTTAACTTCAGTCTGTCATGACATTTTGCTGTTAGAACGTATTTTCTTAGGTAACAAAGTGGGTTGGAGTGCCTGTAATAAACTTCAGCTAAAGTTCATCCGGTTTTTGTACTGTATTTTGAGCAGTGTTGCTTATTTCAGTCTCCCTGATCTAATGTTGATCCTTACAAGCCTCTTAAGTAGTCATTTTGGTCTATTATTGTGACAAATGTGCAGCTTGTCTACTTCAAATGCTTTAGGAAAGATTAATGCTTTAGATGACATATGCAAGTTTCCTGTAAACTGATGTGAACTATGCCTCTGGCAGGCATCCCAGAATCCAGGGCGGATTGAAAACTTGATCTGGAGTCATGTTCCACTACTGGTACATCACATTTTCAGCTTGGCTTCTTAAAATCACTGTGAAGTTCTTTTGAGGCTTTGACATAGGCTACATGTCCGCCTGCTGAGCAAGCAAATCAATTACCCGCCACTAAGAGTGTACAGGCAAAGGACATCATATGAAATGATATCAGAGGAGATGTGTGCGAGGAGACTACTTCAGCAAGGAAACAATGGGACGCCTTTGTGAAATGTTGAAGGAAGATCTGAAGTTAAACTTTAACTGCTGCACTGCCTTAACAGTGGAAATTAAACTCACAACAACGCTGAATTTCTCTGCGTCCGGCTCCTTTCAACATGCCATTGGTGACATATGTAACATTTCACAGAATGCTGCTAGGACCTGCATTTACCAAGTGACTGTTATATTACTTGTTTGTAATATGACGTTACTCTTTGCTTTATCTTTCCAGAATGGTCTGATGGTGTGATTCTAAAGAAACACCAAATCTTCAACTCAAAGCAAAATAGATTTAATGAATAACAAATTAAATAATGTTGAGTTTGCTCACTCTTACAGAACTATAACTGGTGATAAAGTAATTCAGAATAAAGGATTAACTATATTTAACTACATGTGCCAACTATGCTATTATCTATCTCTCCAATACAACTGCTGTCACATCACTCCTGGTTGGAAGAGGCCCAAGATCCTTTGAGTTCATATATTTATACATGAATTTAGTGCTGCTATCTAGTGGTTGTTTTACTCTATGATGTAGTCATTAACCCTTTATATACATATCACTACAGTGACTAATACAATTTATCGAAGGGCTTCAGAGTTTACTATTTTTGACACATCCCAATGAAGATGGTACTAAAATGTTGACCCCTCAGAAAATTAGTAAGGAGGTAGTCTAATTTGCATTGGATGGGCTACTTCATAGCATACCCAATGGTACTGCATTTTTGCCACCTCAGAAAGTTATAATCAACAGGCACCTAGTCATAGAGTCATAGATGTTTACAGCATGCCCAACTTCGGTCCACTTTGTCCATGCCGCCCGGATTCTATCACGAAGCTAGTCCCAATTGCCCGCATTTGGCCCATATCCCTCAATACCCACCCTGCCCATGTAACTGTCTAACTGTTTTTTAAAGGAAAATATTTTATCCGCCTCTACCACTGCCTCTGGCAGCTCTTTCCAAATGCACACCACCCTCTGTGTGAAAAATGTTCCCCTCTGGGCTCTTTTGTATCTCTCCCCTCTCACTTTAAACCTATGCCCTGCTGTTCTAGACACCTCTATCTTTGGGGAAAGATGTTGACTATCAACCTTATCTATGCTCCTCATTATTTTGTAGACCTCTATAAGATCACCCCTAAGCTTCCTACGCTCCTGGGAAAAATGTCCCAGCCTATCCAGCCTCTCCTTATAACTCAGATCATCAGGTTCTGGTAGCATCGTCATAAATCTCTTCTGCACTCTTTATAGTTTAACAATATCCTTCCTATAATATGGTGAAACCAGAACTGAACACAATATTCCATGTGTGGTCTTACCAATGTCTTGTACAACTTCAACAAGACGTCCCAACTCCTGTATTCAATATTCTGAACAATACAACCTAGCATGCTGAATGCCTTCTTCACCACCCTGTCCACCTGCGACTCCACCTTCAAGGAGCTATGAACCTGTACCCCTAGATCTCCTTGTTCTGTAACTCTCCCCAACTCCCTACCATTAACTGAGTCGGTCCTGCCCTGATTTGATCTACCAAAATGCATCACCTCACATTCATCCAAATTAAACTCCATCTGCCGTTCATCGGCCCACTGGCCCAATTAGTCAAGATCCTGTTGCAATCTTATTTAACCTTCTTCACTATCCACCGTGCTACCAACCTTGGTGTCATCTGCAAACTTACTAACCATGCCTCCTACATTCTCATCCAAATCATTAATATATATATAACAAATAACAGTGGACAGTTTGATAAACAAGCCTCCACAACCACACTTTGGCTTCGGTCTCCAAGCCAATTTAGTACCCAACTGGCTACCTCACCCTGGATTCTGGGAGATTTAACCTTTTGCAACAACCTACTATGCGGTACCTTGTCAAAGACCTTCCTAAAGTCCATGCAGATAACATCGACTGCACTGTCCTCACCTAGCTTCTTGGTTACCCCTTCAAAAAACTAAATCAAATTCGTGAGACATGATTTTCCCTGAAAAAGCCATGCTGACTTTCCCTAATTAGCCCTTGCCTGTCTAAATGCCCGTAGATCCTGTATCTCACCATACCTTCTAACAATTTACCCACTGCAGAAGTAAGGCGAAATGGTCTGTAGTTCCCAGGCTTATCCCTACAGCCTTTCTTAAACAAGGGCACTAAATTTGCTACCCTCTAATCTTCAGGCACCTCTCCTGTCAATGATTCAAATATCTCAGCTAAGGGGCCCGCAATTTCCTCCCTAGCCTCCTACAACGTCCTGGGATACATTTCATCTGGTCCCAGGGATTTATCTACCTTGATGCGCTTTAAACCCTCGAGCGCCTCCTTCTCTGTAATATGTACGCACCTCAAGACATCACTTTTTATTTCCCCAATTTCCCTAACATTCGTGCTTTTCTCAACAGTAAATACTGATGAGAAATATTCATTTAGGACCTCTCCCATCCCTTGTGGATTTGCACATAGATTACCTTGTTTACCCTTAAGAGGCCCTACCCTTTACCTCGTCACCCTTTTACCCTTTATATATCTGTAAAAGCTCTTTGGATTTTCCTTTGCCTTATCTGCCAAGACAATCTCATGTCCCCTTTTTGCCCTCCTGATTTCTCTCTTAACTCTACTCCGACAAGCCTTACACGTTTCAAGGGATCCGCTTTATCCCAGCTGCCTGTGCATGTCATATGCCTCCTTCTTCCTTTTGACCATGGCCTCAATATCCCGAGTCTTCCAGGCTTCCCTCCTTCTACCAGCCTTACCCTTCACTCTAAGAGGAATGTGCTCACCCTGAACCCAAGTTAACACCTTTTTGAAAGACTCCCACTTACTAGCTGTCCCCTTGCCTGCAAATAGGCGCCCCCAATCAACGTTTGAAAATTCCTGCCTAATACCCTCGAAATTGACCTTGCCCCAATTATTGCGTACAGTTCTGGTCACCGCATTATAGGAAGGACGTGGAGGCTTTGGAACGGGTGCAGAGGAGATTTACCAGGATGTTGCCTGGAATGGAGGGAAAATCTTATGAGGAAAGGCTGATGGACTTGAGGTTGTTTTCGTTAGAGAGAAGAAGGTTAAGAGGAGACTTGATAGAGGCATACAAAATGATCAGAGGGTTAGATAGGGTGGACAGTGAGAGCCTTCTCCCGCGGATGGAAATGGCTAGCACGAGGGGACATAGCCTTAAACTGAGGGGTAATAGATATAGGACAGAGGTCAGGGGTAGGTTCTTTACGCAAAGAGTAGTGAGGCCGTGGAATGCCCTACCTGCTACAGTAGTGAACTCGCCAACATTAAGGGCATTTAAAAGTTTATTGGATAAACATATGGATGATAATGGTATAGTGTAGGTTAGATGGCTTTTGTTTCGGTGCAACATCGTGGGCCGAAGGGCCTGTACTGCGCTGTATTGTTCTATGTTCTATGTTCTAATTTAGAATTTTAACTTTTGGGCCAGAACTAACATTTTCCATAGCTACCTTAAAACTAATGGAATTATGGTCACTGGTCCCAAAGTGATCCCTCACTAACTCTGGCCTTACCTGCCCTTCCTTATTCCCCAAGAGGTCAAGTTGGGCCATCTACATATTGAATGAGGAATTCTTCATGAATACACTCGACAAATTTCTCCCCATCCAAAGCCATAGTGCCATAGCTGTCCCAGTTAACGTTGGGAAAGTTAAAGTCCCCAACTATTACCACCCTTTTTTTCCGGCGGTTATCTGTAATCTCTTTACATATTTGCTCCTCAATATCCCGTTGACTATTTGGGGGCCTATAGTACTCTCCGATCAAAGTTCATTGTGTTTTTATCAAAATCCCCGATGACACATCAAAAGCCGAGTAGGCAGAACAACCGTTATTCCTTTCTTATTTTTTACAATCAGAAACTAGGATTTTAAGGTTTAGCAATTACTTTATGTTAAGATATATACATACCCTGGCTGAACACATTAAATTGTTAAGTTTCTTCCGTCACTGATCCACTGTCCTCGGTATGACACTGTTCGCTGTGAGGATGTCTGCAACCTGCTTCCAAGCCATTGATTGAAGTTTCTACAAGCTTTAGATTTTCCACGGCCTGGAATATAAATCTTCTCTGTTTGACCTCATGGAATAAGGTGTCCAACTTATCATCCATGAAGTTCTGACTTCTCGTCTTCATGACTAAATTTTGAGTTGCCATATTATATTCTCAGTTAAAACTTCAGAATAATTCAAATTTAAAGTTATTTAATAATTTGGTGCAGATTTATATAGTAGTTTCACAGATTTAAGACAAATAGCAAAACCTATGCTCATTTATAAATATTTTATAATAATCAACTTAAATTATGAAAAATTAAATTAAGAATTCCACTTTAAATGAGCTAATAGCAGTCGCATTCATTGATTAAAAAAAAAGAAACAAACTTGAACATACCTTAATAATTCCAGGAAATGGTTTTGCTCTCCCTGTCTTCACTTTAAAACTGCTGTTTTGAAGCATGCCCTCAATGATCATTCCCAATCTGTACCTGTCATGGATAGACTTCACCTGCACTGCACAGGGGCCTGCAGACACCTGCACCGCACTGGGGCCTGCAGAGACTGTCTCACTGCAGGCTGAAATCTGCTGCTCCATTCGGAAGTTCGTTTGGGATTTTTCAACGCAGATAAGTTCATAAGGAATTCTCCTATATCAGGGCCGCACAATGGCGCAGTGGTTAGCATTGCTGCCTCACAGCACTGAGGACCCGGGTTCGATCCTGGCCCTGGGTCACTGTCCGTGTGGAGATTGCACATCCTTCCCATATAATGGGGCTGGTTTAGCACAGTGGGTTAAACAGCTGGCAGAACAAGACAGCAGCGCGGGTTCAATTCCCGTACCGGCATCCCCAAACAGGCGGCGGAATGTGGCGACTAGGGGCTTTTCACAGTAACTTCATTGAAGCCTACTTGTGACAATAAGCGATTATTATTATGCCTGCGTGAGTCTTAACCTCTTCCAGACCCTTCCATCAGGCAGAAGATACAGAAACCTGAAGACCCGCACATCCAGACTTAGGAACAGTTTCTTCCCCACAGATGCCAGACTCCTCAACGATTCTCCCTTGGACTGATCTGTTCCCTGTAAGAACACTATTCACGACGCCCTATCATAGATTAACATAGAGTAACATAGAATTTACAGTGCAGAAGGAGGCCATTCGGCCCATCGAGACTGCACCGGCTGTTGGAAAGAGCACCCTTCCCAAGGTCAACATCTCCACCCGATCCCCATAACCCAGTAACCCCACCCAACACTAAGGGCAATTTTGGACACTAAGGGCAATTTTGGACACTAAGGGCAATTTATCATGGCCAATCCACCTAACCTGCACATCTTTGGACTGTGGGAGGAAACCGGAGCACCCGGAGGAAACCCACGCACACATGGGGAGGATGTGCAGACTCCGCACAGACAGTGACCTAAGCCAGAATCGAACTTGGGACCCTGGAGCTGTGAAGCAATTGTGCTATCCACAATGCTACCGTGCTGCCCCTATGCTGCTCTTGTTTGGCCCTTGTTCCACACTGTAACCAATCACTATTTGTTGATGTACCGTTGTCAATGTACTCTGTTTATTATTCTTTTGTCTACTATGTACGTACTGTGTACATTCCCTTGGCCGCAGAAAAGTACTTTTCACTGTACTTCAGTATATGTGACAATAAATACCAATCAATCAATCAATGTGCAGGATATGTGGATTGGCCACGCTAACCTGGCCCTTCATTGGAGAAAAAAATAATTGGGTACTCTAAATTGATTTTAAAAAAAAGGAATTCTCCTATTTCTGACGGCCCATGGCATTTCGCTGCTAGGATGAAGTTGTGGTCAAATTATTGCATCTTCCTGCATGTACCTTCACTCTTTTCAAGGCGAGGTTAAGAAAATTCTTTCCAGACAAAGCCACGTACAAATCAGCTGTGTGTGTTCAACAGAATTTAGAGACACGAATTGGGTAAATCACAGTCAGAGTGGCTTGTGAACAAAATGGAAGCTGAAAATGGGGTGTGCTTGTTGGCATTTGGGGAAGCGGAAATCCCCAAACTCCAAAGCAGAAGAGCCTCAGAACCCATGGATTCTAAGATGCATCTCAAGGCAAAGGGTCCAGAGATCTAATTCCTGCCGTTGGTTCTCGTTAAGCTTGAGTAAGCATTTTGTCCTTGGGTTATTTGCTTCAAAGATTAAGTAGAAAAATAGCATGACCTTAAGTTAGCAGCAATTATATAAATTACTTTGCAGGGAGTTTATTTCAAAAGTGTCAACTTAAATCGAAGGAGTGAAATATCCACTATCCCTGTCCCATGTGGGAATTCACAATGCTGCATGTTTCCTGGAGATTTCTGTTTGCATGTCCCCAGCTGTTTAAACTCATGCTGAGGGTCTCTGTTCTTGAAGAGCAGGTGGGTTCACTGCGGCGACATGTGAGTGGTTGCCCATTTTCTAGATTGCAGGTTCCAAGAGGTGGCCACCGCACATACAGATTGAGCAGGAATCCTTTGGAAGTGTGGAACTTTCAAATTAAAAATGCGATATTGAATATCGGTGAAATTAATAGCACTTCAAAGGAACGCAGTTCCAAACCTAGCATGTGGAGGTAAAGTTTTACACAGTGCAGTAGGAATTGTATATTCACTGGACTGGAGAACAGAAAGAAGGCTGAATCTTCCAGGGAATGGCAATCACTGTAGGAGCGCTGCTCCACACCCATTTTTTGCACAGCACCGGACCTCTGCATTTCTGCCTCCAAACTGGGCCGCTTCAGAAGTGACTGTTCTAGGTGTCTTGATGAATGAAAGATGAAAACTTCCATAACCTGTCTTTTTTCTCAGCACTGCTCAAATCTGTACTGCCAACTGACTAAAAGATTAAAACAAAAACCACGGTATGAACCCTCCGCCTCCCCAGCCGCATGTTCCTCGGTGGCGCGCTGTTTCCGGCAGCATGGTTCTCCGTTCCCATTGCCGACCAATGGGATTTCCCATTGTGCCTATCCCATTCGGGTAACACACTGGCGAGGGTGCACTGCCAGCGAAACAGTGAATCCCACCAGTGGAGAATTCACCCATTGACAGGGCGGCACGGTAGCACAGTGATGAACACAGTTGCTTCACAGCTCCAGGGTCCCAGGTTCGGTTCCTGCTTGGGTCGCTGTCTGTGCGGAGTCTGCACGCTCTCCCCGTGTCTGCGTGGGTTTCTTCCGGGTGCTCGGGTTTCTTCCCACAAGTCCCGAAAGACATGCAGGTTAGGTGAATTGGATAACTGAATTCTCCCTCAGTGTATCCAAACAGGCGCCGGAGTGTGGCGACTAGGGGATTTTCACAGCAACTTCATTGCACTGTTAATGTAAGCCTACTTGTGGTAATAATAAAGATTATTTTAAAAAATATTTGCCTTTGCTATAACTTTCTTTCTCAGCAACCTCTAACCTCACAGAGATGGCTGCATAGTGGTACTATTACAGGGACAGTAATGCAGAGCCTAAGTTATGTACATTTTTGCTGTATAAGACCTAGTTGTTCCATATTTCTAGGTTCCTAATTCTTAATTTATAACAATGGGGTCGTGAGTTATGCCTGATCTTACAAGGTATGAACAACCCATAGTTTTGAGTCAAGTAGAATTTAGGTAATTGTGCGTATTGTGGACACATAACACCGCCTTTTTGATACAGATTGCTACATCCCCTAATACAAACCACTGCAATGATTCACATCAAGATACTGACCTATTCCCATGAATACTAAGACAATTAAGAACAGATGTTAGCAGTGATACTTGGCAAGATATCTTCATGAAATATAGGTGATTGTATGCTGTGGATACAGATAATAGATCAAAGTACTAGCAAACTCAAATCTAACTCAAAAATAGGGAACGGGATTTTTCTATATTTTTGCAGAGCATTGCAGAAGGTGGGAAAACAGCAGTAAAGCCATCGGCCCTAATAGTGGCTTCCTCTGCCGTATCGTCAGGAACATTGGAAAAAAACTCCAAAGGAAGGGTCCCAGAACATCGCATCACAGCGCGGTACGGGCGCCCGCCCCACCAGCAACCTTGTTTTTTAAAGTTGAGAGCATCATTTTTAAAGGCCTCCCAATACAAAAAAGCACTCCTCGCACTCCCCCCGCTTCCACCAATGCAGTACCTCCCCCAAATCACGACCCTCCGACACTTCCCTCTGGCACTGCGCAGGCACTGCACCCTGCGTGTCTTTTTGGGGGGTGCATAAAACAATCCTTGTTCCAGTCCAACGCAGGCCCTCTCCGACAACACTTTTTCAATTACATCAGTTATCATATCGATCCTGCTATCATGTTCTCGACTGGACCAATTTTGCTGCCAATTCCTCACCTTCGCATGGTCCATCTCCGACACTTCCCTTCTGCTCCTTGATCACTCTGTCCTGATTTCTGGTGATAAACTAACCACCAATATTCCAACCATTGCTACTCCCACAACTACAGATCCTCACATCCTGCTTCCTGTTTAAACTCCAAACCATTTTCCCAGTTTCTCCACTTCTGCCACATCTGTTCTGATAATGCCACCTTAAAAATCAGGGGCTGAATTCTCTGTCCCACCGCGCCACATTTCTGTTTCAGCACACCGGCGGGATGCTTCGTTACACCGGCTGGTCAATGGGGTTTCCCATTGTGGGGCAGCCCCCCATGCCGTCGGCAAAATGGAGCATCCCGCCAGCATAGAATCCAGCCCCAGAGCTCCTGACACGTCTGCCTCCTTCCTCAACTGAGGTTTCATCCCCATTGTGGCTGGCAGGGCACACAACTGGGCTCATCCTATGTCCCGCACCTCTGCCCTTGACTTTCCCCTGCCTCCCAGAACAATAACAGGGTTCCCCTTGTCCTCACCTTTTGCTTCATTAGCACCTGCAATCAAAAGACCATACTCTGCCATTTCCATCAAATCCAGTCACAATGAAAAGCATCTTCCCCTCACAACCCCCCCCCTTCAGCATTCCACAGGGACTGCACCCCTGTCACATCCTGGTTGACCCCTCCATCACCACTATCTCCTCATCCCCTTCCCACGGAACTTTCCCATCTACTCATAGAAGGTACAAAACGTGTCCCTTTACCTTCTCCCTCCTCACAATCCAGGGACCCAAACACTCCTTTCACGTGAAGTAGCATTTCACTTGCACCTCCTTCAATTTGATCTACTGTATTCACTGATGCAGTCTCCTCTGCATTGGGAATACTAAACTCAGACTGGGTGATCACGCAGCGGAACACCTCTGATCAGCCCACAAGAATGACCCAAACCTTCCTGTTGCGTGCCATTTAAACTCAGCACCCTGCTCTCATGTTCACATGTCCATCCTTGGACTGCTGCAATATTCCAGTGAAGCCCAAACCAAACTGGTGGTACGGTGGCACAGTGGTTAGCACTGCTGCCCCACAGTGCCAGGGACCTGGGTTCAATTCCGGATTTGGGTCACTGTTAGCGTGGAGTTTTCACGTTCTCCCGGTTTTCCTCCGAGTGCTTGGTTTCATCCCACAGTCCAAAGATGTGCAGGTTCGGTGGATTGGCCATGATAAATTGCCCCTTCGTGTCCAAAAAATATTGTATTGGAATAGGGCGTGGGTGTGACCTTGGGTGGAGTACTCTTTCAGAGGGCAGGTACAGACTCGATGGGCCACATGGCTTCCTTCTGCACTTTAGGGAACCTACGATTCTTTAATTTGATTCAGGAATATCTTTTCTTCCAAATCGGCCTTTTGGACTTAACATTCAGTTCTACAACTTTAGACTGTGAACTTTCTTCTCCACCTTGAAGGTTTTTTTTTGCTTTGTCTCAATGTAACTCCCTCGGCCCTCGTTCACAGAGCCAAGTGCCATAAAATAGAATAGAATAGAATAAAATAGAATAACCCCTACAGTGCAGTAGGAGGCCATTTGTCCCATTGAGTCTGCACTGACCGTCTGAAAGAGTACCCTTCCAAGGCCCACTCCCCTGCCCTATCCAAGTGTTTGAAACAAACCTGTTGGACTTTAACCTTGTGTTGTAAGACTTCTTACTATATCCACGTAACCCCACCTAAGCTACACAATTTGGACACAAAGTAGCAATTGATCTTCTGCACATCTTTGGACTGTGGGAGGAAACCGGAGCACCCAGAGGAAACCCACGCAAACACGGGACGAAAGTGCAAACTCCCCACAGACAGTCACCTAAGGCTAGAATTGAACCCAGGACCCTGGTGCTGTGAGGCAGCTGTGCTCCCCACTGTGCCATCGTGCCGCCCTTTAAGTTTTGTCACCCTGTTCTTAAATTCTGTTTGCACTTAGCATTGACCTTTGCTGTACAATGAACACACACATTCTGCTCATTTCCATCCATGTCACTATCAGCACCTTCTATAGCCCTGCACATTTCCATCAACACTTCTTTTGAAACATATTTGTATAATCTCTCCGAGCTGACACCTTTCACTGGCCTTCTATTTTGCTCCACCTCCCTTTATACAGAATAAAATCGATCCCATTTCTACCTCTCCTTAGCTCTGAAGGAGAGTCCGACAGACTCGAAAAGTTAACTCTGTTTCTTTCTCCTCGGATGCTGCCAGGCCTGCTGAATTTAACCAGGATTTTCTGTTGTTACTTCAGTTTTCCAGCATCCGCACTATTTTACATTTATTATACTTTTTAATCAAAGTTGGCAACCCTACAAGGGACAGGTGAAGGAGTCCGAAGAACAATTAAAAATATTGACAGTGAGTCACAGTAAATCGATCCCCGTAGACTCAAAACCAATAACTGCCGGCCGTTAACTAAGTTAATAGGCTATTGACTTGAATAGAGTGTGCTGTACCTAATAAAAGTAATTAAGCCATTATACAAAGCATTGGCCTTATGTATAGAATCTATAATGTCATGTAAGAGTACCTTTAAGAAATGGGTGTTTATAAATGGGTGTGTATATAAATATCTGTAGTGAGAGTACCTTTAAGAAATGTTTGGCTGCTCATATTACTGCAGTGATGTCAGAGTGTGGGTGAAGCTGGGCTGTCTGTCAGCTTTTTACTTTTCCTTTCAGCTGTTTGCTGCAGGGTGTGTTTTAGTTTTGTTTTCAGCATTGGCGTTGAAGCCAGACAGAGCGGATGTACTGTTGATCTCTCTGACATGAAAAGACTATCTGTTGATCATTTGGTGAATTCAGAATTATAAATGTTCTCAGTAGTGAATGGAAACCTAATATGCTTCTGGTCAAAGGTGTTTCTTCAGTCTTCTGGATGTTGTTTGGGAAGTTATTAAGCATTACTTAGTGTTGTATTCTTTGGGGGTTGTATTTGAATTAATGGTTGCTAAGATGTTCACTGTATGTTTTTAAAAGTTTAACTTGAGTTCATAGTAAACATTGTTTTGCTTTAAATAATTTGTTTCCATTTCTGCTCTACCACACCTGTAGAGTGGGCTGTGTACTCCCCATACCACAATCTATTAAAAGCTGTGGGTCTGGTGAACTCCATGATACACTTTGGAGTCCTCAAAACCCTGTCCCATAACAATAATGTCAAAATAATGGTGATTTTGAACGGCTGCCCATTTATTTCTTAACTAAGAAGCAAATGGTTCGTAAGCTTAAAATGTGGGCATACTGGTGGTGAACTTGAGCACAATTTGCAATTGGAACCGTAAATAATAGAACATATAACATACAGTGCAGAAGGAGGCCATTCAGCCCATCGAGTCTACACCGACCCACTTAAGCCCTCACTTCCCCCTATCCCCGTAACCCCTCCTAACCTTTTTAGTCACTAAGGGCAATTTATCATGGCCAATCCACATGACCTGCACGTCTTTGGACTGTGGGTGGAAACCGGAGCACCCGGAGGAAACCCACGCAGGAGAACGTGCAGACTCCACACAGACAGTGACCCAGCGGGGAATCAAACCTGGGATCCTGGCGCTGTGAAGCCACAGTGCTATCCACTTGTGCTACCGTGCTGCCCCAAGAAGAAGTGCCTTTTCTTCCTAGGGAATCAACAGAACACCCTCAATAAATCATGAACTGTCTTTTATGATCCATATTATCTTGGAACTATTGCCTTCAATTTCATTTTCTGTTTACATCCCCTGTTAGTGCTTTGAGAGCTTTTTCTATGTTAAAATCATTGTGTAAACGCAAGTCCTTTTTGTTGTATTGATACAGCGCAAATTCCTTTCTGCATTATAGATTTTAGTGCCTTTTATCTACTACAGATTTTTCACTAACAGGCCAATAATTCCAAGGAGTGTACTTCGGCTCTTTTATGCCTCGAATTCAACCACCAGTTATCTTTTGGTCTTTTGGTACCAATCCTGAATTCAATGAGCTGCAACATAATTCAGCAATAACATATTCTGCCCTCATTGCTTTTTTTGAAAAAATAACTTTTAACCTCATTCAGGAAATCATTCTTGGATACGTTCCATCAGGTGCTTGTGTAATATTCACACATGGCTGTTTTGGTAAGCAGAATTCTTCACCAATCTTCATTTACCCCTGTGTTTGGGATTGAACTTCTACACAACAGGTAACCAGGAAGAGAATAGCAATCATTCTCTGTGAAATGTTTCCATCTCATTGCTTTTCCTTACGATGAGCCTGCCCTCCTTTGTACTGTGTTTTAGTGCTTTAACTATTTAAAATATTCCCACTCTAAATAATGGGCAGGATTTTCCGTTTTGGAGATTATGTCGCCCTGCCAGAGATGAATCGCCTCTGATTTTCTCTCGGGCTGGCAACGGCACCGAGAGGTGCTTCACTAGCTATTGCCATGCAAATTTATACATGGCGGGGATTGCAAGGGATTCCCTCAGGAATCCTGCAATTGGCCCGCCATTTTGAGCGGGTGACCCAGTAGCGAGATCTGTCGGCTGGCCTCCCTTACCCCCACAACACAAATCTTGCCCTCCCCGCCACCACGGGATTTTCTGAGTCACCCCCCTCCATAATGCGCACTCATGAGGTTGGCCTGACACCCCCCCATGAACCCCAACCAGAGACCCTCACGATAGAGACACCAATAATTTTGTGACTTTCCTCCGGGTGCTCCAGTTTCCTCCCACAGTCCAAAGATGTGCAGGTTAGGTGGATTGGCCATGATAAATTGCCCTTAGTGTCCAAAATTGCCCTTAGTATCCAAAATTGCCCTTAGTGTTGGGTGGGGTTACTGGGTTATGGGGATCGGGTGGAGGTGTTGACCTTGGGAAGGGTGCTCTTTCCAAGAGCCGGTGCAGTCTCGATGGGCCGAATGGCCTCCTTCTGCACTGTAAATTCTATGTTAATCTATGTTAATCTATGATAGGGCGTCGTGAATAGTGTTCTTACAGGGAACAGATCAGTCCAAGGGAGAATCGTTGAGGAGTCTGGCAGCTGTGGGGAAGAAACTGTTCCTATGTCTGGATGTGCGGGTCTTCAGATTTCTGTATCTTCTGCCTGATGGAAGGGTCTGGAAGAGGCTGAGACTCACTGAGGCATAATAATAATCACTTATTGTCACAAGTAGGCTTCAATGAAGTTACTGTGGCCTGACACCCCCCCATGAAGCCCCCACCGGAGACCCCAACCAGAGACCCTCACGATAGAGACACCAATAATTTTGTGACTTTCCTCCGGGTGCTCCTGTTTCCTCCCACAGTCCAAAGATGTGCAGGTTAGGTGGATTGGCCATGCTAAATTGCCCTTAGTGTCCAAAATTGCCCTTAGTGGGGTTACTGGGTTATGGGGATAGGGTGGAGGTGTGGACCTTGGGTAGGGTGCTCTTTCCAAGAGCCGGTGTGGACTCGATGGGCCGAATGGCCTCCTTCTACGCTGTACATTCTATAAATTCTGTAACAGAGAACTACCCACAATAGAGACTCCTTCCTGGAAGCTAAAGAGCAGTCCAGACAGGAACAGTGAAACAATCACTGCTTTAAAACTCACTTGTCCCATACTGCTGCTGCCTCAGGCAGAGAAAGCAGCTGCTGTAAATTCCTAGGAAGTGAAAACCAAGTCAATAGGGTTTAAACCCCCTCAACTCCTTTGATCTGCATGTCTTTTATTCACATCAGTGAGAAATAGCTTTTACTAGGCTGTGATTGACAGCTTCCAGACTGCCAAGTATCTGGGTTGTTTAATTTCATTTATCTTCACGTTTGAATGGACCTCAAGTACCCTGCAATGAAACAAAATGCAGGTTTATGAACATCTAGCTATGATTGACAGTTCTTGACCACATCAAAAAACAGTTAAGTGCTTTCATTTCCTCTTTTTCTTTGCAAAAAGCACTTTACTGTGAATTTTAGTGCAGATGTAATGCCAGTGATGATTTTGAACAACACAATGATTAACTCATTTCCTGGGCCGCACAATGGTTGGCCCTGCTGCCTCACAAGGACCCAGGTTCAGTTCCAATCTTCGGCGACTGTCTTTGTGGAATTTGCACATTCTACCCGTGTCAGTCTCGGTTTCCTCTGGGTGCTCCAATTTTCTCCCACAGTCCAAAGATGTGCAGGCTAAGTGAATTGGCTAAGCTAATTTACCCCTTAGTGTCAAAAGGTTAGCTGGGGTTACGGGGTTGCAGGGAAAGGGCGGGGCTAGGTAAGGTGCTCGTTTGGAAGGACGGTGCAGATTCGATGAGCTGAATGGCCTCCATTCTGTAGGGATTCTATGATCAAATACAACATGTTACTTAGGCTGCTTGTGGTAGGGGAAGGGGAGGCATGCCTATGAGGTGATGTTATTGGAGGGGGGGGGGCAATGTCTGTGTGGTTGGGGGGGATTGATACAACATCTTGGGCAAGTGTGCAGTCAATTCCAGCCCCACTGGTCCCAGAATCGCAATACAAGTGAATTAACCAATGATTCTCATAAAAAATATCTGAAATATTTGGCCCTTGGCTGCCCAATAATTACAGTCACCAGGTTTTTAAGTTTAAAAACAATTACTGTTTATTTATCACAAGAGCTATAATGAACAATGCAGCAAATACAACTGATTAACTATTAACTAATTCCTAACTCCCCACTTTAATTTGGCCTACACCCTCTACACACACACACACACACACTCAAGACAGACAAACACAGAGAGGTGGAAAGGGGTTAAAATCATAAATGGAAGGAAAAAGAGTCTTTGTTTCAGATGATGGTTTTGCACCTTTCTTTACAGCAAGTCTGCAGGTTAAACACTCTGTTTGCAGCGTATACTGGTCTTCTCTGTAGAACCATTCAATCATTCAGGCTCTATCTGTAGTTTAGAAAGGCAGTACTTACAGCTTTTCTGGAGAAGCACCTTACTTCTCTTCAAACTTTGCTTTCAGTTCGTGGTCTGTATAGTTTCAGGAATACAGCACTCACAGCAGGCATTCTGGAGAGAGATGAAGTTGGGCCTGTCTCTGTCTTTTTGGAGAGAGAGATAGCACTCACAGCAGCTTTGCTGGGGAGAGTTCACACGTTCTTACCCCTGAGCCACCAGAATCAAAACTGAAACTCTTTGCGACTCTGACAAGCATTCCACTGGGATATAATCCAATCACCTGTTACCAGGCAGCGTACAGCCTTTCAGGCCAATTCATTGGCCACAGCCAATCAATCAAACTGAGTCCCAACACATCTTTCTCACTGGTGCCGACAGGGCTGTGGTCTCCTTTTCAAACCAGCATAGGCTGACAAAGTGATCTCTGCTGTAACCTCTGGATTCTTCTTCTTGAATTAAAGACACAGGCTGCTTGCTTCAAAGAGGCATGTTGATTAATCATCCAAATAAGAACGGCAAAATGAAAAGAAAGGGGAAATAAGGGAATAGAAAGGGAGGACCCTTACAGGATGCCGCGATGCTTGGTGGGGGGCTGCCTCATGCTTGTGGGGGTTCCCCCGTGTTTGTGGGGGGTGGTGACATTTCTTTTCTGTGCAGATCGAGGTGACCTTTAAAGGTGGCACACTGATCTATGTTGCTGGTTCTATCAGGCTCTAGAGTACCAGAGAATCTGGAGGGGGAACTTTGCTGTGCAGCTGTAAAGCTGCATGCCGATTTTCTCATTGAAAGTGACACTCTGTATAAATATCACAAGATTCCGTTCTCGATGTCATACCTTTTTTGGTAACGCTCCTTGGGACATTTCATTATTTTCAATGAGCTATATAAATATAATTTATTGATGCTGTTTTAAAGTTTGCTTTCCCCAAATTTAGCAGAGTAGTTTGTTCTCAAAATTCCTCACTTTCCACACAATGCTAATGATTTCCCTATCCCCAGGTGAGCCTGCGTCTTGCTTTGCTTCAGAATATCGAATCAGAACTGATCATATCTTGTCAAATATCTCAGTTCTTCAGACACTGGAGCTAACTGTTATCCCCCAGATTAACTGAACAAATGTTGCTGAATTCCCTCTGCAATAGGGCAAGGCATTACAACTACAGCAACACACCAACATCAACTGGTATTTCTGTTGTATCCCAAGGCACTTCCCAGGAGAATCATCAAGCAAAGTTTGGCAGAAAACCACATAAGAAAATGTAATAGAACATAGAACTTACAGTGCAGAAGGAGTCCATTTGGCCGATCGAGTCTGCACCAGCTCTTGGAAAGAGCACCCTACTGAAGCCCATGCCTCCACCCAATCCCCGTAACCCAGTACGCCACCTAATCTTTTGGACACTAAGGGTAATTTATCATGGCCAATCCACCTAACCTGCACACCTTTGGACTGTGGGAGGAAACTGGAGAACCCAGAGGAAACCCACGCAGACACGGGGAGAATGTGCAGACTCCGCATGGACAGTGGCCCATGCCGGGAATCGAACCTGGGACCCTGGAGCTGTGAAGCAACTGTGCTAACCACTGTGCTACCATGTTGCCCCTAATGGATGATAGCCAAATGCTTGGCCAAAGAGGCAGCTTTGAAGGAATATCAAAGGTGTGTTCCAAGCATGTAAGGGGTGGTGAAGTGACTTCCCTATTTTTCTTATTCCCGGTCTGACTGTAACAGGATTCTTTGTGAATTTATAGAGGAAGTGCTTTGCCAATATTGCAGGGATCCCACGTTTTCAGATTGTGATGAATCAGTCAGGCAGGTTTTCTCAAGTTAAACGAAAAACTAGGCAGGTTTAATGAAACCTGAATTTAATTAAACATTTCCTGAATTTAAAAAGAACAAGGGTCTGCATTTTCAGGATGGCGAGCGCTCGACGTCCATCATCCAGGGAGTTGGCAGGGAACACATCCTCGCTTACTCTGACAGACCCGCTGCCATTTTACATGCAAATGACCATTGATTAGAAGTAGGCAGGATTTCTGTCTGCATTTGGAAGGCAATCCCACCTTCGAGACCTATCAGCCAATACAAACGGCTACAGTTCTCCAGTTCATCCACAAGCAGCACTGCAGTGGCCAGAAGGGGTACTGCAGCACCGTGCCTAAGACTGAGTCCCAGAAACCACAGTGCTGCAAAGTAGCAGCGTGGGAGGGGAGGGGATGCCTTGGGGATGTTGCAAGGGGAATGATCACCCTGTTGTGGGGTAGGCTGGGGAGTTGGGGGTGGGAAGCAGTGTTGAGAAGAGGGCCATAGGTCTCCAGTCTGAGAGGGGAGGGTACCCCCGGTCCGAGGGTGTCTTCCAATGGAAGCACCTCTCTACTCAGTTCCCACATGAAATCGAGAGTGGCAACTTTTACTGTTTCCCACATTCAGTCATTGAATGCCTGCCAGCCTAAAAATTAAGAAGGCAGAGGCTTCATGAATAACCTCAGCCAGTACAAGAATCAGTACAGTGGGCTGGTTTAGCTTAGCTGGCTGAATAGCTCGTTTGTGATGCAGAGCAAGGCCAACAGTGTGGGTTTAATTTCTGTACTAGCTGAGGTTACTCATGAAGGCCATACCTTCTCAACCTTGCCCTCACCTGAGGTGTACTGATTCTCAGGTTAAATCACCACCAGTCTTCTCAAAGGGGAAAGCAGCCTCTGGTCATCTGGGCCTAGGGTGATTTTACTTTACATATAGATCTATACAGGCGGGATATCCCGACCCCCTGCCGGGTCAGACGGCAGCTGCCGAATTCTCTGGCGCCGGCTTTCTGGCGGAGGCGGGGATCGCGCCGCGCCGGTCGGGGGCCGTTAGCAGTGGCCCCCCGGCGATTCTCCGGTCCCCGATGGGCCGAGCAGCCGCCCGTTTTCGGCCAATCCCGCCGGCGTGGATTAGACCAGGTCCGTACCGGCGGAACCTGCCTCTGAGGGTGGCCTGCGGAATCCTCGGGGGGGGGGGGGGGGGGGGGGCATGAAGGGATCCTGCCCTGGTGGTCTGGCCCGTGATCGGGACCCACCGAACTGCGGGTGGGCCTGTGCCGTGGGGGCACTCTTTGCCTCCGCGCCGTCCTGTGTAAAGCTCCGCCATGGCCGGCGTAGAGAAGAAACCCCCTGCGCATGCGCAGGAATCACGCCAGCGGTTCTGGGAACACACTGGCACTCCTGCGCATGCGGCAACTCGCGCCGGCCGGCGGAGGCCCTTCAGTGCCGGTTGGCACGGCGCCAACCACTCCAGTGCCGGCCTAGCCCCTGAAGGTGCGGAGGATTTTGCACGTTCCGGGCGGCCCGATGCCGGAATGGTTCACGCCACTCCTTGGCGCCAGTACGACCCACCCCGCCGGATGCCGGAGAATCCCGGCCCTTAAGATATCTATATGTGAAATAATTGTTGCTTTTGCTTAAATGCACTTCAGAAGTAATTTATTGTATTGCATGGAATCGGGCACTTGAGAAATGGTACTGCATTAAATTAGTCAAATCTTTTTTTTGACTAAGTCTGGCTGAAATGTTTACCTATCTTTTCTCTCAGGTGTTGACTGGCTAGAGTTTGCTGATTTTATTTCAAATTTCAACATTCCCAACTTTGATTTAGTTTGAGACATTTTTCAATCTGATCAAACGAGAATGCCTAATATCACTTGTAATTAGCCACCTAAAGACGACTGAAATTTCTCAATCATAAGGCAGGGATTTTGGAATGTCATATTGGGATGGAAACTAAATACCTAACCTCATTAGGCCACTAAAAGGCTGAGCACCAAATGAAGTCTCTGACCCCCTAGCTTTTTCTGCCGGGAAAGTTCATGCAACTCATTTCGAATTGCACCTAAATGTCAAGCTTGCTGATTTATCCCATTTACATTCATAATTTTGCTATAAATATTGAACAGCATCATTCTTCCTTCAATCTTCAAATTGACTGTGCCATCATATTTCATTCACTCTCAAATGCTATGACGCCAAAATTTAATCCATGGCAATGTGCGTCCACTCATGGGGAAAATTGCATCAGATGCCACACGATGAGACATTGGTAGCCACATTGTAAAGATCTGCTGGAAATGTGCAGAGTGGAAAAGTCATCGTGTCAGTAAGCAATGAACCATTACGTGTCTGGTGCCTTCCAGGCTGAATCTGGAGGAATTTGCAACATCTGCAATTTGCCATCCACTGAGCCTCTCTTTCAATGAGAGAGAGCTAACTACATTTACTTCTCTCTGACCAAAGACAAGAGGGCTGATCAAGCCTAGGATTGCAGACTTCCCTTGGGTACAGTGTGCCATTGACAGTGCACTCGTAAATTTTCAGTTGTAGTGTGTCCACTCTGTCTTATACCAAAACTGAATGGGATTCCTTCAATATCCAGCTCGTTTGTGTGACCTATAAATCATACAATACCCTTCTCTGGGAAGCAATCCTGTTGCCTTCATTCTATAGGAGGCCCCTGTGGGGCCTGCAAATGAGGCATCACAACAAACCACAAGGTGGCTATTGGGTGACCAGGGTGATGTTCTGATCAACCAGCACGTAGAACCATAGAATAGAAACACATAACTTGGGTGAGTCCATGGATTTGTTGCCTGTCATCCTGTATTTCCCAGCTTCACAACCAGTGTGACAGCCTCTGCAATCTTTCATCAGAGGTGGTGAGGGATGTTAACAGTACATTCAAATAAGGTGTTAATGACAGGGATATCCCATCTGCCATGGGCAAAGTGAAAGATTGAACTCAGCAAATTGGCAAATTTTAAACATTTTGTGAATAAAAAAGTGTGAACAATGTTATTAATACTCAAATCAAGCCAGCATCTTGTGATGATGAAGAGATACCCCATGAATTGCAAATTCCCCCAAGTTTCCACCATCCGGCTATTAGCCTGGAGAAAAATACACCTTGCCCTAATCTCCTGATAATCTTATGGATTTTGCGATATCTAATTCACGCTCCTTCTTAGTCCTTCCTGTTTAATTCTTAATTCTAAAATTTCATTGGTTAAGGAGATTCACCGTTGGTCCCATCATTTAGTAAGATCTAACTACCCTGTTCCCTTCACCGTGCTGCTACCAAATCACCTTTTCAGCAACTGAAGAGGACACATTAAAGAGTGTAGCAATAAATTCAACTAACACATCCTTGGCTGGTTAGATTCAGACTATTAAAATGAATGTGCTCCTGAGGATTTTATTTTGATTTCAGTGTCTTCCCATGTTTCTCCTGTTATGGGCCAGGGGTTGACAACTCCAAAATGCATTGTGGAGTCCACCTGACCGATAACTTTTTATTGAATTTGGCTAAGGTGAGCACAAGAGCCTTCCTTTCAGGTGTTATTCAACAGACATCTGAGGCGCTTTTAATTAAAAAAAAACAATCTTTATTCTTAGAACTTAGTTAACATTTGTATGAACAGACACAGCAAGAATTTTTATCAATTACAAACATAAAGACTAAACACAGCTACAGGAATCTATGTATAATGAATATATATAATGTATAATGAGTATAATACCCCTTAATGAATTCCCCCTTAACTGTTCCAATTCAATAACAAAATTCAAGTAAACCCCTTTTCAAAGGCGTGGCCCAGCACACGGCATTTTCACTAGTATAAGACTGTCATTATTAATATTCTGTTCCCCTTTTCAAACAGCGGATTTGAATTCCTTCCAGAAAGCAATTTTCTCATTTAAGTTCGCAAGTAGTCTGGAACAGCTTTTAAAAATGCAGATATCGAAGTCCACAGCAGCCAAATGTGAAAGCGAAACCAAAAACCTCACAGCCACAGCTCAGCTCCACCCACACAATGACATCACTGAAGTCATGTGATAAGACAAAAAGCTTTCTTAGAGGGACACTCCCATGACACTCCCCAAGTACTTTCTTATCAAGGTTGTTAAATTGATGTCCTCTTTTATTTGGGCGGGTAGGAATCCTAGAATCTGTAGCGTTCTACTTCAAAGGGATAGACAGTTTGGCCCTCCCCAATTTATTGTTCTATTACTGGGCTGCTAACATTCAAACAATTCTGTTATGGATTAGTGATCCTGAGTTTCTTTGGGACAAATGGAGGCTCGTTCCTGCTCTACTTTTCCTCTTCTGGCCATAATCGCTGCACCATTGACTTTTTCTCCCGCAAGACCTTCCTCAAATCCAGCGGTGGTCTCCTCTTTTGGGATTTGGAAACAGTTTAGACAGCATGTTCAGCTCCTTTCCCCTTCTTCACTCGCCCCTATTTGCAACAATCACCTTTTCCTGCCATCTGGGTTGAGCCCAACATTTGAATCCTGCGAAGTGAAGGACTTCGAACGCTTTGGGGAGTTGTTTGTGGAGGGGAGGTTTGCTAGTTTTAGGGAATTAGCTGATAAATTTAAGCTGCTCAACTCCAACATGTTTCGGTATTTTCAATTTTGTGATTATTCAGGTATGGCTTTTCATCCCTTTTCGCTAGTGCCACCTTATTCCTTAATGAGGAAGATTCTGGTCCTGGCTCGACCTGGCCATATTTGTAATCAGATTCTGCTCCGTTAATTTATGTGAGGGCGAAATGGGACAGTGATCTGACTGGTGGGGTTTGGAGCGAGGCCCTTCACAGGGTTAATTGGGGCAACACGGTGGAACAGTGGTTAGCACTGTGGCCTCACAGTATCAAAGGCCTGGGTTCAATCCTGACCTCGGGTGATTGTGTGGAGTTTGCACCTTCTCCCCCTGTCTGTGTGGGTTTCCTCCGGGTGTTCTGGTTTCAAAAGATGTTAGGTAAATTGGCTATGCTAAGTTGCAACAAAGTGGTGTTATGTGGATAGGGCAGGGGTTTGAGCTTTGGTAGGATGCTCTTACAGGCTCGTTGGGCGAATGACCTCCTTCTGCACTGTTGGGGTTCAATGATTCTATTCTATGAACATCATCATGTGCTCGGCGGAGTCCGATTCAGTTCAAGGTGTTAGAAAGGAAGAACTTGACTGGGGCAAGGCTGAGTAGTGTTATGGGCCATAGTTTAGAGAACACCAAAGTATATCATGGAGTTCATCTGACCTACAGCTGTTTATAGATTTTGGTTATGAGGAGCACAAGGGCCTGCATTTCAGGTGTTATGCAACAGAGGCCTTAAGCACTTGTAATCAAAAACAAAGTTCATTCTACAAATTCAGTTAACATTTTATAAACACACACAGTAAGCATTTTATCAACTACAAACATAAATACCCAACACAGTTACAGTACTCGATGTATAACCCTTAATAAGTTCCCTTTACTGTTTCAGTCAAGTAACAACATCCATAAATCAGACAATCCCTTTTACCACAATGCAGTAGGTTTGAATTCCTTCCAGAACACAGTTATTAGTTTGAAATTATCAAGTGATCTGGAGACACCCTTTAACATGCAGAGAGAGAGACTCCAAGATCCTTGTAGTCTGAATACAGCTTCCAACTGTCTAAACCGAAAGTAAAACTCAGAGCCACAAACAGCTTCCAGCTCAAAATGAAAATAAAAACCAGAGCCACAGCCCAGCTCCACCCACCCAATGACATCACTGCAGCCATTTGAGAAGACAAACATTTCTTAAAGGGACATTCCCATGACAGTAGGTTTTTCCCAAATGTTGAGGATCGGTGTGATCATTGTTCTCTTGATCCACCTAGCCATATGCACATGTTCTGATCCTGCCCCAAAACGCATAGGATTGTGGACTTCATTCTTTATTACCATGTCCAGATTTAGACCCGTGTCCGCTGGTAGCTATATTAGGGGTGTCAGAATCGGTGGTGATTCAGTCTGGGGTAGGGGCAGATGTTGTCGACTTTGTCTCACTGATAGCACAGAGGTGATTATTGCTCGGTTGGATGTTTCCAGTCCGCCCAGTGCCGCTGCCTGGTTGGGTGACTTGATGTAAATCCTGCATTTATAGCAGGTCAAGTTCATCATCAGGGGTTGGTGGAGAGGTTCTACCTCAGATGGCAACCATCCATGTCCTTTTTTAACGAGTTGCCACCGTCAGTTGTTAATGGGTTTAGATTAGGTTTAGAATTTAAGTTAATTATGCGGGGTGTGTTTTGATTTTACTTTTATATTTGAATGGGATTTTTTTTAAAATTCTTTCATTCTGGGTTGAATTAATGTTCTGAAAAAATGTTAGTAAACATATTTTTTTACTCAACTAACAGGCATGCCAGGAAATGGCCAAACATTTCTGGGCCATAATCTCTGCAATTATTGCAATTATCATGTATGCCACCGTATATTGTATATTAAATATCACTCTTTTAACTTAATATTTTTACCATGTTATATCCTTGGCTCTTTCATATCTTCAGTATTGATTTACTGCTCACTTATTACATTTAGTATTGTGTTAATATTGTATCTATTACATCACAAGCCTTTCGGTCATACTGCAATCCATTTCACGGTAGCTGCAATCAGATATTGCATCTTAGCTACCTCGTCTTTTACCTCATATCTCAAATTGCAGAGAAAGAATAATGAGGATATGGGATGAGTTATGACAAGCGCCGATTGAAGCTAAGTACATCAAGAAATATTGAGAATCAGGCAAACGTTCAAAGAAGGGAATATAGGAAGTGGGAAATGGGATGAGAACAGATGGTCTGGATTTTCATCCCTGGCATCTGATAGATTCAGTGGAAGTCCCAAACAAGCTTCTCATACATTTCCCAGCACTGACAGGCACTCGTCTAGCCAGGGGAAGCGGTTCAGGGGGGCATTTTGGGAATTTGCAACAGGCGTAAGGCATTTAAAAAGACATTTAAAAAAAATGTATTCTTACATGGGACATGGGAATGACTAGCAATGCCGGCATGTGTTGCCCATCCCCCATTGCCCTTGAACTGAATGTCTTGCTTGGCCAGTTTAGAGGGCAGTTAAGACAGCTACGTTGCTCTGGGTCTGGGATCAGCTAGAGGTCAAGCCAGGTAACAACAGCAGATTTCCTCAGTACACTAGATGGGTTTTACACCAATCGATGATAGTCTAAGAAGCAGTAGCCATGAAACAATGGCCGTGATTTAACTGAAAAAGTGTCATTCTGGGCGTGATTGCTGGGATGTTTATCGACAGCCGGGTTGGCGAGATTGCGACTTTTATTTAATGGCAGTTAGTGCCGGAGGCAAGCCCCATGAGTCTCTTGCCACTGCTGGCTCCCTCACCGTCTGATTCACTGGACCTGCGCCTCAGGCCCTCACCGCTAACAAGGGGGAGCTGCTTTTAAACATTTCCTCACCACTCACTCCAGTCAACACCCCAGCAGTGGCACAGACCTGCTCCTAGCTTTGGGGCAGCCGATCTGGCCAGATTTCTCGATGCTGTGCAGGAAGGAGTAATGTGACAAGCAAGTATTCAATGAATGGCATGACATTGGGAAGTTCCGAGGAACAAGAGACATTTGTGCATTTATCCATAGATCTCTGAAGGCACAAGGCAGGTTAATATGTTGTTGAAAAAGGAACAATGGACACTTGCCTTTATCAATCGAGGCATAAATTACAAAAGCAGGGAGGTCATGATGGAGCTGTACAGAACTTTGGTGAGGCCACAGCTGGAGTACTGTGTGCAATTTTGGTTGGCACATTAAATGAAGGATATGATTGCACTGGAGCGGGTGCAGAGAAGATTCACCAGGATGTTGTCTGGGATGGAGCTTTTAAGATATGGAGAGTGGTTGGATAGGCTTCGGTTGTTTTCTCTGGAGCAGAGAAGACTGAGGGGTGACCTGAATGAGGTGTACAAGGTTATGAGGAGCATGGACCCCCAGGGTGGACAGGGAGCAGCTATTCCCCTTTGTTGAAGGGTTGGTTATGCGGGGACACAAGTTCAAGATCAGGGGCAGAAGGTTTTGAGGAAAAACCCTTTTTACCCAGAGGGTGGTGACAGTCTGGAATGCATTGCCTGGGAGGGTGGGAGAGGCGGGTTGCCTTACATCCTTTAAAAAGTACCTGGATGAGCACTTGGCACATCATAACATTCAAGCCTATGGGCCAAGTCTGGCAAATGGGATAGGTAGGCAGGTCAGGTGTTTTTCATGTGTTGGTGCAGACTCAATGGGCTGAAGGGCCTCTTGTGCGTTGTATTATTCTGTGATTCTGCAGATGCGAGACAGGACATCTGTCTTCCAGAGGGGTTTGGAGGACCAGCAGCAGTGCAGTGTCACCAATACCACCTGGAGGCATTGGCACTGACTGTCAGTGGGGGCAGCATGACCAGGAGTACCAACGTCCAATGTCGGAAGACCAATGTCCTCCACCAACCTGCAGGGGTAAGTTCCCACCTCAGTCCTGGCATCAGTTCCGCCTGCAACCCACAAATTCCCAAAACTCAACCCCCCCCGCAACCACCCTCCCTCTGCCCCCCCCCCCCCCCCCCAAATCACTGGCTGACACCTCGCACCCTCCTGCACATCTGCTCTTCACGCTTGTTCCTCGGTAACCCCTGGCACAAGCCAGCACAACCCCTTAATGTCCAGTTGTGGTGCCCACACATGCAATAGAGTGTGTCCCCAGGATGCACATCAGAGGAGGAGGTAGCATTCTACTTTCCGAGCCTTGTGGCCTTTGATATCCTTGGTGGGCATCCTCTGGAGGGCCTGGAGCTGGAAGGTCCGGTCGGCTTACCGGTGTCACAGGTGTTGCTGTGCCACCATGTTCTGCCTGCTGCCCTGGAGATATGCTGGTGTCACGAGGGGGAGATTCGGAAGAACTGGAGACCGCCGTCCTCTTCTTGGTGGCAGGCCAGAGTTACCCTCCAGCGTTTCCTCCTCCTTGACAGTGCTCATAGGGTCTTGGGGGTCTCCATTTGATTGAGGGGCAGCTGAAGTGAGCTCCAGAGGCCACTGCGTTATTTGGTCTGCCAGTCCTGGCAGCTCCCCATTGTCTACACCATGATGTCAACGCCCTGAGCGATTCTCCTCAGTGACTGGACCATGCTTTACCTCCTCCGAGATAGTCTCCTGGGTGGCGGGATAGGCGATTCCAGATGTCTCGGACCCATCAGATAGGATTCATGCGAGAGAATGGACATATGGTCAGTGAGAGGGAAGGATAAATTTGTCTGACATTAACTTGAGACAGATCTGGCTGAAAGGGCAGTGGATAGTCTCTTCTGCGGCACAGGCAAACCTTGCTGTTGGTGACTGCTCACTCCTCAGTTAACCCCGCGATTTCCAGGTTCCATTCCTCACAGGGGGTGAGGACTCGTATTTCTGGTATTCCACCCCACCCCCCATGGCCCATTCCTGCTTATTATGGGCTATCTTCTCCTGCGGGGAGAAAGAGAGGGACTTGTCAGCCACACCCTGACACCAGCATATCTCCAGGGCGGCAGGCAGAACATGGTGGCACAGCAACACCTGTGACACCGGTAAGCCGACTGGGCCTTCCAACTCCAGGCCCTCCAGAGGATGCCCACCAAGGGTATCAAAGGCCACAAGGCTCGGAAAGTAGAATGCTGCATCCTGGGGACACGTCTCAATGTAGCAGTAGACCATGAAAGATCAAGCAGAGAGAGGATCACTGAATGGGCACTATCTGTAGCTAGGGGGAATAATAATCTCCAATATTCACGATTAAAACATTTTACACCTGATACACGTGAAGGCTCTGTCACCTTTACCTTCACAGCGGGCCCGTTTGTACCCCACCCCCTGTTGCCCTTCACTCCCCCCCACCCCCCACCCCTTCCCACCACCCCCCCCCCCCCCCCCCCACCCCTGGCACAGTGATCCAAGAACAAACACCCCCAATGCAGATGCGGTTCAGAGTATGGGTGTGAGCGTGCTGTCAGCAGAAAGACAGGAGTGAGACTTTGCCATAAACTGAGGAGTGCCAGAGCTTACCTCACAGCGCCTTATCATCACTCTCCTGCCTTGTGATTGACCGGCTGACAGTACCGACACAGGCCCATCACCTGGGGTGATGTTACACAGACCTTAGGTGGGTGAAACAGGGTAATCATGGGAGGGGTGGGGGTGGGGAGAAGAGGGGGAGGAAGGAGGAGAATGGGGAGAGGGGGAAGCTGATGGACAAAGACTCATTCTATGACAAGCGGACAACGAGTAGGGCCTTCCTGGTGCTCTGAGCAAGTCAGATCCTCGCTACGTCCCTTCCTCTATCTTCCGCTGCATCCTGTGGGTCCTACCCAGACTCGTCCACCATGCCCTCCTGGTTCTCCTCCTCCTCCTCCACAGCATGTCACCTGCTCCTGTGCCAGGTTGTGGAGGGCACAACAGACACCACAAAGCGGGAGACCCTCTGGGGGGGGGCCGATTGCAGTGCACTATCAAAGCAGTTCAGGCATCGGAACCACATTGGAAGCAGTGTGATGCACCATTCAATGACAGCACGGGTGGCAACATGGGCCTCGGTATGTTGGGTCTTCTCCACGGTCTCTGACCTCTGCACTGGCATCACCAGACAGAAACTCAGCAGGTACCCCTTATCTCCCGAGAGCCAACCCACCATCCTGGGGTGGTCTTCGAAGACACCCGAGGGCAGCACCGTACCCCAGTGGTTAGCACAGTAGCTTCACAGCTACAGGGTCCCAGGTTCGATTCCCGGCTTGGGTCACTGTCTGTGCGGAGTCTGCACATTCTCCCTGTGTCTGCGTGGGTTTCCTCCGGGTGCTCCGGTTTCCTCCCACAAGCCCCGAAAGACATGCAGTTAGGTAATTTGGACATCCTGAATTCTCCCTCTGTGTACCCGAACAGGCGCCGGAATGTGGCGACTAGGGGCTTTTCACAGTAACTTCATTGAAGCCTACTTGTGATAATAAGTGATTTTCATTTCATTTTCATTCATAATGTAAGCCTACTTGTGACAATAAAGATTATTATTATTATCAGAGTGTTCCAGCATGTAGCTTTTACGCATGCTCCCTGGGAAGCGTGCACATATGTGCATAATCCGGATGTGCTGGTTTAGCATGCGCATCAGTTGAACATCCTGAGTTGAACATTCAGGGAGTGGAACCCTTCCTGTTAATGAAGGGTATCCCCTGATGCCCCGGTGCCTGCAAGGCAACATGCAGGCCCTCAATTACCCCCTGGACCTGGGATATCCTGTGAGTGGCAGAGAATCCTGCTGCCCGGCCATCTTAGTGGGCTTGGTCCAGCTCAAAGTTGATATAGTACGCTGCCCGGGCAAACATGATGTCACTTGTGGGCTGTAGCTTGTGATCTGCTGCAAAAGTCCCCGATCGAGCCCTGGCATGAACCAGTTGCATAAAGGTCCAGGGCTTTTACGGCCACTGGGATTGAGTGTCCTCCTCCTTCATGGGGTGCCATGGTCATGACGCCGTGGCGGTCTCTTTGTTGAGACGGAGTTTCCTGCGCCACATGCTGTCCATCATCACCTCGAAAGATCAATGATGCCTGTACACCTTGGGTCTCCCACACTGGGTTCCTCCTCGGCCTGATGGGCAGCCTGATCTTCAGGATATACTGCGGCCCCTTGTACATGGGGTGCCACATCCATCCCATGTCGAGACCACTGCTGCCTTCCAGCGTCTGAACGCCTGGGCTACCACCAGCACAGCGAGGGCTGTCTCTGCGGGGTCAACATAATCAGTCATATTGTTATACCTGGAAGGAATCAGAAGAAAGAGACTGACAATCAGTTATGGCTTCCACACCGGGACCCTCAAATCCCCCAAGCTTTCCCTACCCTTATGTGTCCCAACTTCTTTCAGAGTTCCATCAAGTGAGCTAGTTGTGCTGGAAAACCTCAGTCTGCTCTGCACACTCACCCATGGCCACAGCAGGAGCCCCGAGACCACAGACATCTGCCGGGAACATTTGGGAGACCGTGTTCAAGTTCCCTCTCCTGATCCACACTGTTACCCTCTGGCTGTGAGGACATCCCCAGTGCTGAAGCCCAGCTCGAGTGTTTGATTTTTGTCTGCTGCCTCTATGGTGCTGACGGTTCTAGAGTTCAGGCACTAACCATTGTTGATTAGATAGATATCTGAGCAATGAGATGATAGCATAAGTGGCGAACACCTGTGAGAGCTTGTCTAGCTCTTAAAAGGTACGGTGTGTTGTGTCTGGAGCAGCTGCTGGTATTCATGCAGGAAGGGAATCTGACTGTGAGTGATGGCATAATGGTCATAGGAAATGTGCTAGAGGACTGGAGGATAGCTAATGTGGTCCCATTATTCAAGAAGCAAAGTGTGAAAAAACAGATAATTACAGGCCAGTGAGTCTAAAATCAATAGTAGGGAAATTATTAGAAAAAATACTGAGGGACAGAATAAATATTCACTTGGAGAGGCAAGGATTAATCAGGGATCGTCAGTGTGGCTTTGGCAAGGAAGGTCAAGTGGCCTTTCGGCCTATCGAATCTGCACTTGCAAAACTACACTAAATCTACACTAATCCCACCTTCCAGCACTTGGCCGATAACCTTTAATGTTATGCATTAAACGTTAAATGCATTCCATGTACTTTTTGAAGATTGTAAGGTGTCCCTCCTCTAATACCGTCCCAGGTAGTGCATTCCAGACTTCACCACCCTACGGGTGAAAAAATGTTTCCTCAAATCCTCTCTGAGGCTCTTGACCCTCAACTTAAATTTCTGCCCCCTCGTTATTAACCCTTCAACTAAGGGGAAAAGTAGCTTCCCATTTACCCTGTCCATACCCCTTAATCGTATAACCTTAATCAGGTCCCCCCCTCAGCCTTCTCTGCTTTAAAGCAAACAATACCACAAGTATTGAGCAGCCTCTCTTCATAACTCAAATGTTCCATCCAAGGCAATATGCTGGTTAATCTCCTCTGCACCCTCTCCAATGCAATTGCATCCTTCCTATAGTGCGGCGACCAGAACACCACACAGTACTCCAACATCTCCAACATAACATCCCTGCTCTATAATCTATGCCATAACTGATAAAGGCAAGTGTTCCTTATGCCGTTGTAACTATACTATTAACCTGTCCTGCCACCTTCAAGGATCTGTAGACAAGCACCCTCCGATCCCTCTGTTCCTCTGAGCTTCCTCGTGTCCTGCCATTCATTGAGGTCTCCCTTGATTTATTACTCCTTCCAAAGTGCATCATCCTGAATTTACCAAGGGTAAATTCCATCGGCCACTGATCTGCCTATCTGACCACCCGTCTATATCTTTCTGCAACCCAAGACCTTCTTCCTCACTATTAAACACACTTCCAATATTCGTGTCATCTGCAAACTTACTTATCCTCCCCAAATTCTCATCTATATTGTTTATACATTCTCATCTATATCGTTTGTATATACGTCACAAAAAATAAGGGGCCTAGCATTGATTATTCTAGGACGCCACTGGACATCGTCTTCCAGTAACACAAACCCCTTCTACCACCATCCTCTCCTGCTACCAATCCCAATTGCACATCGATGATCTCTTATTTTTCTTATAAAATTTATTTGTGTCCAATAGTGATATTTTCTGTTCCATAACAACAGCTTTTATAATTGGATGCCTCCTTTCACAAACCACACGTCCTCAGCCGTTATTACATCTTGATTTTCACGAAGTGAGGATTGGAGGATAGGGGAATCATTATTTTTTATTGTTAGTGATCTGCTGCTTATTAGGTTTGGAAAGTGAGAATTTGTTATTCCCTCCCTCAGTACCTAGCCTCCAGCTAATGACCTGCCTTGTGTTATCAGGAATGATGCAACACATCTTTGTCTCTAGCTGGTTGATTTTCAGTTAATTGCTTTAATTCATGAATGAGAGTGTGCATTATTTCCCCTTTAGTTATTTGTTTTTTTTACTGTGAAGGGTAGCACAGTGAATATTGTCCTTACGGCATTCCAAAATGAGTGACTTTCCCATTGACTGCTGGGTTTGAGATAATTATTTCCCCATGTTTTTTTTAAAATCTGATGTGGTGGGTGCTCTGAGGTACAGACGAACCAACACGGTTGCGATTGGTACAACGCAGTTTTAGTCTATCCAACTTTTTATACATCTGACTTGGTACTCAGCACGTTGTGACTGAGTGAGTGTCCTGCTAAAGAGGTCCTGGCCCTGTGCAGTCTCCAGATGGACTGCCCAGGAAGTGTTGTGTTTCTTGTCTTATACTGTGTCTGCTCTTGTCTGTGATTGACTGTCGTGTTATGTGTGCTAATTGGTCCGTTGGTCTGTCTATCATTATGTATGTGTTATGATGTATGTTTGAATATCATGACATCCCCCCTTTTTTACAAGATTATGTGCCTATGTGGTTATAAATATAAAAATGTGTCCTGAGTGCAACTAAAGGTGTGTGTGCGTAATATTTACATCATGTACATGGGGCTTAATTATATACAAGGGGCGATGTCAGGTGTGGCATGCTAACGAGGTTGTACCATAACAAAAGAACAACATTGAAATTTGGAACGATCAAACGAGGCCTGGAACGATAAAACAGTGACATGTTACAAAACAGTAGTTGCTAAATTTTGACGTGTGAACAGACTCATAAGTCCAGTCCAGTAGGTGGGCGACGAATTTGGGTTGACTGCCTCAAGGGTGGGTCGGGAACCACCGGCTGAGGTGCGAGCCTGGCCATGGGTGGAAACAGAAGGGGCATGGTATATGGCAGCTCCATGAAGTCACTATCAGGAACCAGTGGAGGACACGGCGTCTGTGTAGGGTCCGTTGCGAGCGTGGAAGTAAGCGAAGGGCTCAGCGATTGCACCTACGCACGGATCCATCCGGCATGCATACCAGGAACGAGCAGGGAGCCACGCGTCGGAGAACTTCGGCAGGTGCTGACCAGCCACCGTCTGGTAGGTGGATGCGGACATTGTCTCCAGGGGCCAGGGAGGGAAGATCAGTATGTCGTACGATCTCTTCTGGCGATCGCGCTGCATTTGCATCCTATGCAGTACCGGAACATGGTCTATTGTTGGTGCCAGGATGGAAGGCACAGTGGTTCTGAGGGCGCGACCCATCAGCAGCTGTGCTGGTGAGAGACCAGTGGCTAGTGGGGCCGAGCGATAGGCCAGCAGGGCGAGACAGAAGTCCGACCCGGCAGCAGCAGCCTTGCAGAGGAGCCGCTTGGCAATGTGAACGCCCTTCTCCGCCTTTCCATTGGACTGGGGATGCAGAGGGCTGGACGTCACGTGTGTGAAGACATACGAAGCAGCAAAGGATGACCATTCATGGCTGGCAAAACAGGGCCCATTGTCCGACATGACAGTCATCGGAATGCCGTGGCGAGCAAAGGTGTCTTTGCAGGCCCTGATGACAGCAGACGACGTCAAATCATGCAGGCGTATGACTTCTGGGTAGTTTGAGAAGTAGTCAACTATGATGACATAGTCCATGCCGAGCGCGTGAACAACAAAGAACAAAGAAATGTACAGCACAGGAACAGGCCCTTCGGCCCTCCAAGCCCGTACCAACCATGCTGCCCGACTAAACTACAATCTTCTACACTTCCTGGGTCCGTATCCTTCTATTCCCATCCTATTCATATATTTGTCAAGATGCCCCTTAAATGTCCCTATCGTCCCTGCTTCCACTACCTCCTCCGGTAGCGAGTTCCAGGCACCCACTACCCTCTGCGTAAAAAACTTGCCTCGTACATCTACTCTAAACCTTGCCCCTCTCACCTTAAACCTATGCCCCCTAGTAATTGACCCCTCTACCCTGGGGAAAAGCCTCTGACTATCCACTCTGTCTATGCCCCTCATAATTTTGTATACCTCTATCAGGTCTCCCCTCAACCTCCTTCGTTCCAGTGAGAACAAACCGAGTTTATTCAACCGCTCCTCATAGCTAATGCCCTCCATACCAGGCAACATTCTGGTAAATCTCTTCTGCACCCTCTCTAAAGCCTCCACATCCTTCTGGTAGTGTGGCGACCAGAATTGAACTCTATACTCCAAGTGTGGCCTAACTAAGGTTCTATACAGCTGCAACATGACTTGCCAATTCTTATACTCAATGCCCCGGCCAATGAAGGCAAGCATGCCGTATGCCTTCTTGACTACCTTCTCCACCTGTGTTGCCCCTTTTAATGACCTGTGGACCTGTACTCCTAGATCTCTTTGACTTTCAATACTCTTGAGGGTTCTACCATTCACTGTATATTCCCTACCTGCATTAGACCTTCCAAAATGCATTACCTCACATTTGTCCGGATTAAACTCCATCTGCCATCTCTCCGCCCAAGTCTCCAGACAATCTAAATCCTGCTGTATCCTCCGACAGTCCTCATCGCTATCCGCAATTCCACCAACCTTTGTGTCGTCTGCAAACTTACTAATCAGACCAGTTACATTTTCCTCCAAATCATTTATATATACTACAAAGAGCAAAGGTCCCAGCACTGATCCCTGTGGAACACCACTGGTCACAGCCCTCCAATTAGAAAAGCATCCCTCCATTGCTACTCTCTGCCTTCTATGGCCTAGCCAGTTCTGTATCCACCTTGCCAGCTCACCCCTGATCCCGTGTGACTTCACCTTTTGTACTAGTCTACCATGAGGGACCTTGTCAAAGGCCTTACTGAAGTCCATATAGACAACATCTACTGCCCTACCTGCATCAATCATCTTAGTGACCTCCTCGAAAAACTCTATCAAGTTAGTGAGACACGACCTCCCCTTCACAAAACCGTGCTGCCTCTCACTAATACGTCAATTTGCTTCCAAATGGGAGTAGATCCTGTCTCGAAGAATCCTCTCCAGTAATTTCCCTACCACTGAAGTAAGGCTCACTGGCCTGTAGTTCCCGGGATTATCCTTGCTACCCTTCTTAAACAGAGGAACAACATTGGCTATTCTCCAGTCCTCCGGGACATCCCCTGAAGACAGCGAGGATCCAAAGATTTCTGTCAAGGTCGACACCCACCTTCGCCCAGAGGGACGTCACCAGCTCATGGGGCAGAAGCGTCTCAGGAGGTTGCGCCGGCTGAAACCTTTGGCAGGTTGTACAGTTCAGCACCATGTTGGCAATATCATCACTGATGCCCGGCCAGTATACCGCCCCTCGAGCCCTCCGTCTGCACTTCTCGACCCCCAAGAGGCCTTCGTGTAGTTGGTCAAGAACCAGCTGGCGCATGCTGTGCGGAATCACAATCCGGCCCAGCTTCAGAAGGACACCATCAATGATCGCTAGGTCATCTCGTACATTGTAAAACTGCGACCACTGCCCTTTGAGCCATCCTCCCATCATGTGGCGCATCACTCGCTGCAGAAGGAGGTCGGCCGCAGTCTCTCGGCGGATACAGGCCAGACTGGAGTCGTCAGCCGGCAGATTTGCCGCTGTAAAAGCCACCCGTGCCTCGACCTGACATACGAACCCCTCCGCATCTGGCGGCATACTCACTGCTCTGGATAGGGCATCCACCACGATGAGGTCCTTCCCTGGAGTGTAGACCAGTTGGAAGTCGTACCTCCTGAGTTTAAGTAGGATGCGCTGGAGGCGAGGGGCCATCTCGTTCAGGTCCTTGTTTATTATGCTGACCAGGGGGCGGTGGTCAGTTTCGACCGTGAACCGTGGAAGACCATAGACGTAATCGTGGAACTTGTCTAAACCCGTTAGCAAGCCCAGGCATTCTTTTTCGATTTGCGCATAGTGCTGCTCTGTGGGGGTCATGGCCCGCGATCCACTGGGGCCCATGATGCCGTGTCATTCCCCTGCAGGAGCACTGCTCCAATGCCGGATTGGCTGGCATCAGTTGAGATTTTGGTGGCACGAGACGTGTCAAAAAACGCCAACACTGGTGCCATAGTGAGTTTGCGTTTGAGCTCCTCCCATTCCAGCTGGTGTGTGTGTTGCCACTGGAACTCTGTGGATTTTCTGACGAGGTGGCGCAGAGTCGTCGTGTGGGAGGCAAGGTTGGGAATGAACTTCCCCAGGAAGTTGACCATGCCAAGGAAGCGTAGGACAGCCTTCTTGTCGGCCGGCTGCGGCATGGCTGTGATGGCGCTCACCTTGTCTGCATCCGGACGGACCCCTGACCAGGAGATATGGTCCCCCAGGAACTTCAACTCGGTCTGGCCAAAGGAGCACTTGGCTCGGTTGAGGCGCAGGCCGTTTTCCCGTATGCGGGTAAAAACGCGTTGGAGACGATGTATGTGCTCCTGCACTGTGGTGGACCAGATGATGACATCGTCCACATATACGCGCACCCCTTCGATGTCTTCCATCATCTGCTCCATGATTCTATGGAAGACCTCGGATGCCGAGATGATGCCAAATGGCATCCGGTTGTAGCAGAACCTGCCGAAAGGGGTGTTGAAGGTACATAGCTTTCGGCTGGACGGGTCCAGTTGGATCTGCCAATATCCTTTGGAAGCATCCAGTTTTGTGAATATCTTCGCCTGGGCCAGTTCACTGGTGATCTCCTCCCGTTTGGGTATGGGATAATGTTCCCTCATAATATTATTATTGAATATAATATTATTGAATATTATTAGAATATTATTAGATTTAATAGATTTATAATATTATTTAATAGATTTATAATATTATTAAATATTATTAATAATATTACGATGTCTTTGGGGTCAATACAGATGCGGAGCTCGCCAGAGGGCTTCTTGACACACACCATGGAGCTGACCCATGGCGTGGGCTCCGTGACCCTGGATAGGACCCCTTGGTCCTGGAGATCCTGCAGCTGCAGCTTGAGGCGGTCTTTAAGTGGCGCAGGAACCCTGCGAGGTGCGTGAACGACTGGGATGGCGTCCGGTTTTAGGCGAATTCGGTAGGTGTATGGCAGTGTTGCCATGCCTTCGAATGCCTCCTGGTTGTGGGCGAGGAGCGATTGGAGCTGTGCGTAGAACTCTGTATCCGGGAAGTCAGACGTGCTGTCTGGAGAGAGAGAGAGAATTTGTTGCACAAGGTGGAGAGCCTTACATGCCTGTGCGCCCAGCAGGGAGTCCTTCGATGAGCCAACTATCTCGAACGAGAGCGTGGCCGAGTGTGTTTTGTGTGTCACCTGGAGCTGGCAGGATCCCATGGCCGGGATAACGTTCCCGTTGTAGTCGACCATCTTGCACCGGGATGGCTGGATTGGTGGTCTGACCTTCATGGAATAGAAGGCTGACCATGCTATGAGGTTGGCGGAGGCGCCAGTGTCCAGGCGGAAAGTGATCGGCGATCGGTTGACCGTTAGGGTGGCACTCCATTCATCGCCCGGATTGATGGTGTTGACCCGGTTCACATCAATGACCGCAACCTGGAAGGCGCCTTGGTCATCTGTGTCGCCGGTTTGGATGTCGTGATGTGGAGGCTGAATGGTCCGCACGTTCCTGCGAGGTTGTCGGAGATGTAGAAGATCAACAAGTTGAGCCGCTCGACAGTAGGCAGCGCAGTGGCCCATCTTGCCACAGCATAGGCATTGTCGGGTTTTTGCAGGATAATGCCCTTTTAAATGTGCAGCTCCACAGTTGCCGCACGTCATGACGTCATGGCGTTCGTTACGCCACTGCGCATGTGCAGTTCGGTCTTGTGTCGGGCGCGCCTGCGCAGCACGTCCCTCAGTGTTGCCGTAGGTTTTGGCGCGCACAAACGCGGGAGGCCTGAAAAAGCGCGCGAAACGGCCGCCCTCGTCCGGGCCGCGGGCCGGGAGAAACTCAATTGCCTGGATGCGCTCGGCCTCGTGGGCGGCCTGGCTTGCCAATTCGATCGCCTGGGACCCCCTCCGTGCCGATTCGGTCGCCTGAAATTGGGCATAGCGGCTGGTCGCATTCTCATGCAGGACACAGTCTTCAACTGCAGATGCTAAGGTCAGGCCTTTAATTTTTAGAAGCTGCTGGCGTAGGCCACTGGAGGCAACGCCAAAAACGATCTGGTCCTGGATCATGGACTCTGAGGTGGTGTTGTGATCGCAGGACTGTGCGAGTATGTGGAGGTGCGTCAGGAAGGACTGAAAGAGCTCATCCTTACCTTGCAGGCGCTGCTGAAAGACATACCTCTCAAAGCTTTCGTTGACCTCAACGTTGAAGTGCTTGTCGAGCTTGAGGAGGACCGTGTCATACTTAGCTTTGTTCTCGCCTTCCGCGAACACCAAGGAGTTGTATACATCGATGGTGTGCTGACCTGCGGTAGTGAGGAGCATGGCAATCTTTGTTTCGTCCGAGGCGCCCTGTTTTTCATTGGCTTGCATGAAGAGTTCGAATCGCTGCTTGAAGAGCTTCCAATTTGTGCCCAGGTTCAGAGGCTTGCAACGGTGGCGGTTTGTTGCGGGTGTCCATGGCTCAGGGTGGCAGATTTGCCGGTAGGTATCGATTCACTCCTGGTATCATGAGGTGTTGGGTGCTCTGAGGTACAGACGAACCAACACGGTTGCGATTGGTACAACGCAGTTTTATTCCATGCAACTATTTATACATCTGACTTGGTACTCAGCACGTTGTGACTGTGTGAGTGTCCTGCTAATGAGGTCCTGGCCCTGTGCTGTCTCCAGATGGACTGCCCAGGAAGTGTTGTGTTTCTTGTCTTATACTGTGTCTGCTCTTGTCTGTGATTGGCTGTTGTGTTATGTGTGCTAATTGGTCCGTTGGTCTGTCTATCATTATGTATGTGTTTTGATGTATGTTTGAATATCATGACAAAATCCATGTTTGATTTATTTGAATTATCTACACCAGCTACTTTATAAGCCGGCTACCTTCATCTGTGACTGAGGGATGGAAATACAAGCTTCAGAACTGCCTCATTCCATTTCTTCAACTCTTCCATCAGGACAGGGAATCATTCTTCAAATTTCCCAAATAATAATTGTCAGCAATGAAGATGTCTTATTTCTCCACTATGTTTCCCCTATGCTCACCTTGGCCGAAGATTATTATGCATCCATAGATAACCTTGACCTTGTGACTTCTTCACTGAGTGTATTCAGACAAAGTGACCCTGATTTTAGTCTAGTTACAGTGTCTGTCATGGAATTAAATGCATTTGTCACAATGCAAAGCACTCTTTACATAGCTGTTACGTGCATTGTTTGTGTCTTTCCTCCAGAAATCAGGGTGTAACATTCCCCTTGTTGGAATTTGCTCCAACAAAGAACTAGCCCATTCACTGTCCTTGGTGCCTGAGTTACACTCAATCCATCCCTGTTTCTGACATCAGAAAAACATTGCCAAGTCTATTTTTAAAGATAGGCTCGCTGATAGTTCAAAAAGTTTGACCATCAATAGCAGAAAGAAAACACACAGATCAGGAAAGTTTCAGTTTAGATCCCCAATTAACACCTGCATTAGGTCATTTTTACCAGGATGACTGTGTGGGTGTTGCAATTGGACAACTCAGAAGGAAAAAATTGTCCATGGTTTTGGGTCCTTGTCATGATCCAGCCACAGCTGCTAAATGTAAAAGGTACCCCTTGGTCAGTGGAATCACTCCTGGAGTGAAGTAGCCTTTCCTCACAGTTTTAAAATAAGTGTTTGGGATTCTTATCCGGTATCCGGTAAACTGTGTTGTCCAATTCATATAGTGCTCATATTCCAATCCCCCAGGCTTGAAGGTAGATCCATCCAACCATTCCATTGTTTGAGCCTTTTGTACAGTATTACTGGGAATCTTTGACTCTTCCAATGGAGGTGGAAACTCAACCTCCATTCTAGATTGCTTTTGTGCTGCCGTCACGAGAAGCTACGAAAGTTCAAACGATTCCACGTTTTTATTGCAGCCTAATAGAGTATTTGTGTTGTATGAGTATCACCATGCCCATGATGAAGCCACGATGACCTACAGAAAGAATACAAGTTTAGATAGTATCTTGAAGGACTAGGAGAATCAAAGTAATGCTTACACATACAAACTACATTGTAAATTATGTATTAAGAAGGTAAATTGTTCACAGTGGTCTGAGTCTCTTAGTCAGCAAGATCATCTAAAATCCTATGGTACTGGACAGGCTAGATGTGGGAAAAATGTTCCTGATGTTGGGGACATCCAGAACTAGCGGTGACAGCCGAAGAATAAGGTGTAAGCCGTTCAGGACTAAGATGAGGAAGAACTTCTCTCAGAGTGTTGCGAACTTGTAGAACTCTCTGCTAGTTCATTGGATATATTCAAGAGGGAGCCGGACGTGGTCCTTGCGGCTAAAGGGATCAAGGAGTATGGAGAGAAAGCAGGAGTGGGATACTGAATTTGCATGATCAGCCATGATCATATTGAATGGTGATGCAGACTCGAAGTGCTAAATGGCCTACTCCTGCACCTATTTTCTATGTTTCTATCGTAGAATTCGTGTAGTGCAGAAGGAGTCTAATTGGCCCATTGAGTCTGTACCGACCCTCTGAAAGAGCACTCCACCCAAGACCACACCCCAGCCCTATCCTAATAACCCCTAAACCCAACTTACAGTTTTGCACAGGGCTAAATCGCTGGCTTTGAAAGCAGACCAGACCAGCAGCACGGTTCAATTCCCGTACCAGCCTCCCCGAACAGGCGCCGGAATGTGGCGACTAGGGGCTTTTCACAGTAACTTCATTTGAAGCCTACTTGTGACAATAAGCGGATTTCATTTTCATTTCACATCTTTGTGACACTAAAGGTCAATTTAGCATAGCAAATCCACCTAACCTGCATATCTTTGGACAGCGGGAGGGAACCAGAGCATCCAGAGGAAACCCACACAGACACAGGTAGAATGTGCAAACTCTACACAGTCACCCAAGGCCGGAATTGAACCCGGGTGCCTGGCGCTGTGAGGCAGCAGCGCTACCACTGTGCCACCTTGCCGCCCCAAAAAAAGGCATCCATTCATTTTTACTTTTTTTTAACAATCCCAATTAACGGGCAATTTAGCGTGGCTATTCCTGCACGCAGACACAGGGAAACGTGCAAACTCCACACAGACAGTGACCCGGGGCTGGGATCGAACCCAGCTCTGAATTGGGTCCTTGGCGGCGTGAGGCAGCAGCGCTAAACACTGAACCACCGTGCCGCCCTATGCTTTGCAGAAATTAATTTGAGGAAACCTCTGGAATGGAGAGGTGCTCTCATCTTGTTTATTTTATCACCCCTCAAATTTAACAGACCAAATCTTCAGGCTGAATTTCCTGGCCCTTACCACCAGCGGGATCATCCGGTTCCACCGAAGACAACTTCCTGTGACGGGTTTCCTGGTGGCGCAACTGGCGAACAACGCAAAGCGTCATTGACATCAGCGGGACCAGAAGATCCCGCTCCCACCAGCCGATGGCAAGCCATCTCCGTGGAGAGGGCGGAAAATCCATTGTAAATTCCTCAATTTGGGCATCCCCTGAAGAAATGAACAGCAATATTACCTTGCTGTTGGATCGGAGCTTTCTCTGCATTACATCTTGTTAATTTTGCATTGCATGTACAATCAGCTCATAGCTTCGCATTGCAAAATTTCAGCTGCAGACTTTTAGAATAGTGTCACAACCATTTTAGTTACATCTCATTATAAACATCTTGAAGCGATCTGGAGCTGCAGGGCTGTCATGCAATTAAGAAGCTTTTACTCCAGAGTTTGCAGCAAATGGAAAAGCTCCAGGCAGCACATTACTTTTCTGTCATAACAAGTCTCTAGCAGCGCTCTGCTTATTGTTGGGGAATGCATCTTCCCAGTGGGGTACATCACTCTGCAGCAATCTGTACTTACCTCTGCCTGTGGCATTTTGTCCCTGTGTATACTTGGATGATAATCTTGAGTGTGATTGTTGTCTGTCTCTGTATTAACTTCACCTTCTTCTCTGCAGCCATTGCCCCTGCATCCTCCATTTATGGTTATACTTTGGCTGATAGTTCATCATTCTTTCATGGTAAGGTTGATCAATGCCAAAGTGATTCAATTAACTTGGATAATGAACAGAAACACTTCCCAGCTGAATAAAGTTAATGCCTGACTGCAAAAAACCTTATCTGGTATTTGCAGCAACCCCCTGATGTACCGTCAATTACCACAAGACGAGAATGGTGAAACAATCGAGGCTGTATTGCACAAGATGTTGTGCCTCCTGCAGCTGGAACCAGAATGGGAGCAGCGCAGGGGAGCATACACTTTTATACGTCGCCTGCTGGGAGGAGCTGTGGTATCTGTAATACAGTGGCAGTACCGTAATACATGTAATGTGTTCCCAGTGGTGTTTACCACATCCCCCATATTCTGACTAGTTCCAAATTACATTTTCATTGAATTTTGGTGACAGTGAATTAATTCTTCAGGGGTTTATTCCTTGTGATCCAGTGTCGCCATGTATTGCTACAATGCAGAGTAGGCACACATTTAGATCAGCAAAGCTTGCTTACGTCGTTCTACATACTCCCACTCAGGCCTTATGTTTCTGACTCATTTTTCTTAGAATTTGATGAGATGCACATTTGTCGTTTTAGTTAGAAGTCTACGTGAAATTTTTAAAAAGCGACACACAGCGCTTGTCTGAAAAGCTGTGAACTGTGTGTTAGCCTACACTTTCTATACAAATATAACTGAAAGCACACATAAGTTCACATTTTAGCTTCAGTTCTGTGTCGATTAGCATCTTTGCCAGGGTAAATATACTCCTCACATTATATAGAATAGGAGAAAGAAAAATGAGCCTGGTTCCTATGAATGGTTGTTACCCAGTATAACCTGGTGTAAAGGGTACATGTTGGCTAGGGCATGAATTTATACATCACAATTGCTAAACTTTAATTGAACAGGAATAAACCAATGGCATTTGGATTTTGTCTGGCATCTTTGAATCTGTCTATATATATGTTTCTGGAACATAACTCTTCATTTACCTGAGGAAGGAGCAGCGCTCCGAAAGCTAGTGATTCGAAACAAACCTGCTGGACTTTAACCTGGTGTTGTAAGACTTCTTACTGTGCTCATCCCAGTCCAACGCCGGCATCTCCACATTTGGATTTTTAACAGTTCAATCAAATCATCAGAAACAAAACTTGACTTCAATAATCACTGTTCGCAGATACACTGGAGGCAATTTTGCGCCCGCAACCGCAGTGAGTGTAAACGACGACACTGACGCAAAATCTCACGATAACCGGAAAGCGAGATTCTCACCAGCGAAATCTTGTTTTCCGATATTGCCCGCCCCTCGCCAGTGACATAACGAGCTTCCCAGAAAGGTAAACGCATCTTAATAAATTTAAATATTATTCAAGGGATTCCCAGCCATATGTTCCTTCCACATAAAGAATTTGCATTGGAAAGGTTTACAGCTGTATTTAAAGATGGGAAGGTGGGCAAGGGGATCCCGCTGGGCGTACAAAGTAAGCTTAAGAGGGGGAGCCCTGGTGCTTGGGGGGGTTACCTCCCGGTGCTTGTGATTGGGGTGGTTCCCCTTAGCCATGAAGGGAATATTGTTATCAGTGCATATCTGGGTGCCCTGATCTTTGTGTTGCCGGTTCTATCAGTTCCTGTCCTGCCAGAGTGACATCGGAAACCACATCCGCAGATTTTCTGTGCACAGAGTGCCGGAGCACCTGGAGAAAAACCTTAGCAATGCAGCTGGAGAGCTGCACGCGGTTTTCTTGCCTCAGACAGCACTCTGCGCGAGTACAAAATTTCACCCACCTTATCCAATTCAAGTCTCTGCCTTTTCACAAAGGTTTTCAGCTGCTTTACAACCATCTCAGTCTATACTGCTACTCTCAATCCTCTCCACCTTCAAATTAACTCAAATCTTCTCTATCTTCCAACAGGATTCACTTTTCACACTTTCACTCAGAGAAAATATGGAAAAATTCCACCCAAGATGTCGGGCCCAACGAGAAAACTAGGGTGCATCCCGTTGGCGCTGACAGTGGAAAGAAAACACCATGTATTCCACGTTGTTCCCTCCGCGTTTGTGGCGGCTTATCTTTGATTTGCTCGCCCCGGGAAAAATTAAACTCTATATTCAGTGGGACGCTCCTTTTAAACACCTCCCCAGCCTTGAGTCGATGGAATGGCTGCCAGGAAGACAGCACACTGTTTCAGGGAGAGAGCCCTCACCAGACGTCTGGATGGTGTCGAGAAGATGCGTGACATCCTGTACTCGGGATCGGCCACGCGTCTGGCAAGCAAGGTCACCAAGCTGCCTGGGAGGCTGTGGCCACGATAGTGAGTGCCAGCTCGCTCCATAAGAGGATGGGGCTGCAGTGGCGAAAAAAGTTGAACGACCTTCTTCATGCAGCTAGTGTCTGTCTGTCTCCTCATGTCTCCCGTTGTACCCCTTCACGACACCCATCACACCTCCACGATAATCTCACTCCCAGCCACCCCACGGATTCCCATCACTTGCCTTGGTGCCCCTGCCATGCCCAACTCCCAATGGTCTCCCCAGTAGATAATTTGTTCCTCACATCCGTGCTCCCAATCATTTCCCACATATGTCAGCCTTCATCACAATCTGACCTGGCAGGTCTCTCGCCTACACTCACCCCATCTGAGCTGGCCGACAAGGAGCAGGACCGCACCTGTGCAGAGGGTGAGGTGGGGGGCAGATGACAAAAGTGATAACCGTCAACACGTGCTGTCATGGCGCAAGCATCACTTTGTAAAATTGAGAGTACCCAATTGTTTTTTTTTTCAATTAAGGGCCAATTTAGTGTGGCCAGTCCACATCTTTGGGTCGTGAGACCCACGCAAAGTCGGGGAGAATGTGCAAACTCCACACGGACAGTGACCTGGAGCTGGGATCAAACCCGGATCCTCCGCGCCGTGAGGCAGCAGTGCTAACTACTGCTCCATCGTGCCGCACATAGCGCAAGCATCGCATGAATTAACTTTCTTCCATCAGTTTGCCCCTGTGGTGCAGTACTGCCACCTTGCTCCTCTTGCACGTCAGTTAGTTGACCAGCCGGAGCACCCTCGCATCCTCTGAAGACCACAGGCCCAAGCAGCTTCAAGGAAAGTACCTCGGAGACGAGCATCAAGTAGGCACCACAACCTTCGCCCGCACCCTCCACCAGCACAGATACTCTCACCTCAGTGGGAATAACTAGTAGGCAGGCTTCTAGGTCACTCACAGGTGAGGATGTCTCAGCTGAAAACCCACAGCAGGTGGAGACAGGGACGTCCCAGGGATCCGGCACTCAGAGGGCTGCCGGAGTCCAGGACACTGCTGAGTCCCGGGCCAGTGACATGCTCTCGGGTATGGTCATTCGGAACTGCTGGAGCTACAAATGGATTTCAGGAAGGGATAACAGCATCACTCCTCAGTCTGCAAGGCTGACTAGAGGATTCCCATTGATGTGTTGGGTGCTCTGGATCCGTGGAACACATACAGGCCACCTGCACTTAAAATAGTGCAACACTTTTATTAAGCTAGAAACTGTTGAACATACTTTCACTGTGGGTTAACACGATGTTAGATTAAACTAAAGACCTATGCCTGTCCTAACCAGTCTGTGCACTCAGCACATGGTGAAGATCTGTGCTGTAAGCTGTGAGCTCTGTCCTTCTGAGAGGCTGCATCCCGAATGAGTGGGAAAACTGATGCCCTCTGCCTTTATAGTGAGTGTGCTTTAACTGGTGATTGGCTGCGGTGTTGTGTGTGTTGATTGGTCTTGCTGTGTGTCCGTCAGTGTGTGTGTCTGCACCATTGTATACTGGTTTATATTATGACACCCATCATCTTTCATCTAAAGAAATGGTGCCATTCTTCCTATGCAATGAGGCCAACAATGCAAGGGTGATTTCCACAATGGAGACCTTGGCGCAGAACGTTCATTCCATGGCAGGGGATGTTCGCTCCATATTTCAGCTCATAACCTCGTAGCTGAGGGCGTGAGCTCCATGTGCAGGGCTTCAACTGCATGGTGCAGGCACTGGTAGAAATCAATGACTTCAGCAAGGATGAGTCAGCTGACCAAGGCACCATGGTTCAGCAGGCCATTCAAGGGGAGGGAGTAAATAGGCAAGTTGTAGTTGTAGGGGATTCTATTATCAGGGGGATAGATAGTATCCTTTGTGAGCAGGATAAAGAGTCCCGCATGGTATGTTGCCTGCCCGGTGCTAGGGTGCGGGACATCTCTGACCGGCTTGAAAGGATACTGGAGAGGGAGGGGGAGGATCCAGTTGTTGTGGTCCATGTCGGTACCAACAACATAGGCAAGTCTAGGAAAGAGGACCTGTTTAGAGATTATAAAGAGCTAGGATTCAAATTAAAAAACAGGTCCTCAAGGGTCATAATCTCCGGATTACTGCCCGAGCCACGTGCAAATTGGCATAGGGAGGCAAGAATAAGTGAAGTTAACACGTGGCTGAAAGAGTGGTGTGGGAAAGAGGGGTTCCTTTTCATGGGACACTGGCATCAGTTTTGGGACAGGGGGGACCTATACCGTTGGGATGGTCTCCACCTGAACCGAGCTGGGACCAGTGTTCTGGCGAAAAGAGTAAATAGGGTGGTCAATAGGACTTTAAACTAAAGATTGGGGGGGAAGGGAAAGTCAGGGAACCAAGAGGTGAAGTAATCAGCAGGGAGCGTAGCTGCTTAGGAATACAAAAAAACACGAACAGACAAAACTCAAGAGTGGTTACGATAGTCCCCATCCCACAAAATATGACACAGTGTATGGAAAGGCTCAGTAAACCAAGGTCCACCACACTAAGAAAACAAAAAGGGACGGTCAATAGAGAATTAAAGGTGCTATATTTAAATGCGCGCAGTGAACGGAACAAGGTAGATGAGCTTGTGGCCCAGATTGTGACTGGCAGGTATGATGTGGTAGGCATCACAGAGACATGGTTGCAGGGGGTTCAGGACTGGCATTTAAACATCCAGGGATTCACAACCTATCGAAAAGACAGAGAGGTGGGCAGAGGGGGCGGGGTTGCCTTGTTAATTAGGAATGAAATTAAATCAATAGCACTAATCGACATAGGGTCAGATGATGTGGCGTCTGTGTGGGTAGAGTTGAGGAACCACAAAGGCAAAAAAAACATAATGGGAGTTATGTACAGGCCTCCTAACAGTGGTCAGGACCGGGGGCACAAAATGCACCACGAAATAGAAAGTGCATGTCAGAAAGGCAAGGTCATAGTGATCATGGGGGACTTCAATATGCAGGTGGACTGGGTAAATAATGCTGCCAGTGGACCCAAGGAAAGGGAATTCATTGAATGCTTACAGGAGGGCTTTTTGGAACAGCTTGTGATGGAGCCCACGAAGGAACAGGCCATTCTGGACTTAGTGTTATGTAATGAGCCAGACTTGATTAAAGATCTTAAAGTAAGGGAGCACTTAGGAGGCAGTGATCATAATATGGTCGAATTCAATCTCCAATTTGAAAGAAAGAAGGTAGAATCAGATGTAAAGGTGTTACAGTTAAATAAAGGTAACTACAGGGGCATGAGGGAGGAACTGATGAAAATCAACTGAGGGCAGAGCCTAGTGGGAAAGACAGTAGAACAGCAATGGCAGGAGTTTCTGGGAGTAATTGAGGACACAGTACAGAGGTTCATCCCAAAGAAAAGAAAGGTTATCAGAGGGGGAATTAGGCCACCATGGCTGACAAAGGAAGTTAGGGAATGCATCAAAGCAAAAGAGAAAGCCTATAATGTGGCAAAGAGTAGTGGGATGTCAGAAGATTGGGAAGACTACAAAAACAAACAGAGGATAACAAAGAGAGAAATAAGGAAAGAGAGGATCAAATTTGAAGGTAGGCTAGCCAGTAACATTAGGAATGATAGTAAAAGTTTCTTTAAATACAATAAAAACAAACGGGAGGCAAAAGTTGACATTGGGCCGCTCCAAAATGACGCTGGTAATTTTGTGATGGGAGACAAGGAAATAGCTGAGGAACTGAAGAAGTACTTTGCGTCAGTCTTCACAGTAGAAGACATGAGTAATATCCCAAGAATTCCGGAGAGTCAGGGGGCAGAGTTGAATATGGTAGCCATCACAAAGGAGAAAGTGCTAGAGAAACTAAGAGGTCTAAAAATTGATAAATCCCCGAGCCCAGATGGGCTACATCCTAGAGTTCTAAAGGAGATAGCTGAAGAAATAGTGGAGGCGTTAGTTATGATCTTTCAAAAGTCACTGGAGTCAGGGAAAGTCCCAGAGGATTGGAAAATCGCTGTTGTAACCCCCCTGTTCAAGAAGGGAACAAGGAAAAAGATGGAAAATTATAGGCCAATTAGCCTAACCTCGGTTGTTGGCAAGATTCTAGAATCCATTGTTAAGGATGAGATTTCTAAATTCTTGGAAGTGCAGGGTTGGATTAGGACAAGTCAGCATGGATTTAGTAAGGGGAGGTCATGCCTGACAAACCTGTTAGAGTTCTTTGAAGAGATAACAAATAGGTTAGACCAAGGAGAGCCAATGGATGTTATCTATCTTGACTTCCAAAAGGCCTTTGATAAGGTGCATCACGGGAGACTGCTGAGTAATAAGGGCCCATGCTATTCGAGGCAAGGTACTAACATGGATTGACGATTGGCTGTCAGGCAGAAGGCAGAGAGTTGGGATAAAAGGTTCTTTTTCGGAATGGCAACCGGTGACGAGTGGTGTCCCGCAGGGTTCAGTGTTGGGGCCACAGCTGTTCTCTTTATATATTAACGATCTAGATGACGGGACTGGGGGCATTCTGGCTAAGTTTGCCGATGATACAAAGATAGGTGGAGGGGCAGGTAGTATGGAGGAGGTGGGGAGGCTGCAGAAAGATTTAGACAGTTTAGGAGAGTGGTCCAAGAAATGGCTGATGAAATTCAACGTGGGCAAGTGCGAGGTCTTGCACTTTGGAAAAAAGAATAGAGGTATGGACTATTTTCTAAACGGTGACAAAATTCATAATGCTGAAGTGCAAAGGGACTTGGGAGTCGTAGTCCAGGATTCTCTAAAGGTAAACTTGCAGGTTGAGTCCGTAATTAAGAAAGCAAATGAAATGTTGTCATTCATCTCAAGAGGCTTGGAATATAAAAGCAGGGATGTACTTCTGAAGCTTTATAAAGCATTAGTTAGGCCCCATTTAGAATACTGTGAGCAATTTTGGGCCCCACACCTCAGGAATGACATACTGGCACTGGAGAGGGTCCAGCAGAGATTCACACGGATGATCCTAGGAATGGTAGGCCTAACATACGATGAACGTCTGAGGATCCTGGGATTATATTCATTGGAGTTTCGGAGGTTGAGGGGAGATCTAATAGAAACTTACAAGATAATGAATGGCTTAGATAGGGTGGATGTCGGGAAGTTGTTTCCATTAGCAGGGGAGACTAGGACCCGGGGGCACAGCCTTAGAATAAAAAGGAGTCACTTTAGAACAGAGATGAGGAGAAATTTCTTCAGCCAGAGAGTGGTGGGTCTGTGGAATTCATTGCCACAGAGGGCGGTGGAGGCCGGGACGTTGAGTGTCTTTAAGACAGAAGTTGATAAAGTCTTGATTTCTCAAGGAATTAAGGGCTATGGAGAGAGAGCGGGTAAATGGAGTTGAAATCAGCCATGATTGAATGGTGGAGTGGACTCGATGGGCTGAATGGCCTTACTTCCACTCCTATATCTTATGGTCTTATGGACACTTGTACTAAAAATGCCTTTGTTTACTCATAGGGATTCTGAATAATGTCATGCCATGGTGCAATGCTCTGTAAACTCCCACACAAACTCGTCACTTCATCCGTGTGGATGGTGAGGATGGCAGCACGATATCTCTTCTCCGTCCCACACAGACAAAAGAATAATTCCACGCTGCTCCTGTTGCAGGCCGTCCAGCCCCACCACCCCAATCCCCCATCCACGTCCACCAGTACAGCCAAAGGCTGTAAATTTGCTAGAATCTGTCCACCTGGTCAAAAGGTGGAGAAAAACACTGGGACCCCTGACCTCAGAGGAATCAGTGGCAGCTGAGATGTGTCAATTCAGCTTCTCTGGGTCCCTAGATCACCCCAATTCTTTGGCAGGTGGCGTTCAGCTCTCTGTCAGGCAGGAGTCAGACATTTTGCAGAGGATAAGAGGAACATCATTCTGTCCTCACTGCAAGTCATCATGCAGTGTCCGGCCATTCGTTTTAGCGCCTTGCCCATAAGTGTAGCCACCATCATGATGACATTGAGAACTGTGCCTGTCCCCTCCTCCTGATCCAGCTGCTCGCCCTGCTGCAGTTCCAGATTGTGCAGAGTGCAGCAGATGAGGATAATGCGTGACACCCTCTGGGGGCTGCATTGGAGGGCTCCCCTCGACCAGAATCACAATGCGAACAGTCCAATCGCCTGCTTAACCAGAATACGCACTGGCACATGAGCCTTGTAAGCATTTCAGGGGATGTTTGGGGCCTCCGAAATGGTGTCATCAGCCACCTATTGGGTGGCATAGATAGAAGTTCAGAGAAGCAGTAATGTTCAGGGCCACACGCAATGGGTGACCTCCCAGTCCACGTGGTGACAACTCTTACATTACCTGACACAGGTGGTCCATCACCTCCCGGGACAGACGTAGTCCTCTTAGGCACTGGAACTCTGACATCTGGCGGTAGAAGTTTGAGGTACCCTCAATAACGACGCTTAGAGTGTAAACGGTAAAGAAGGCTTTATTAGACTAAGAGCTATGCTAGAGCTGAGGCATGTGCTGACTGCTGCACAGCCCATGAGGCAGCCCTTTATCTATGGCTCACAGATGGGCGGAGCCAGAGGCGGAGTCCCCAGGGTTCCAAGCCCGGTCTTAAAGGGGACATCTCCTTACATGATGATAAGGCAGTAACCATTCATCACAAGGTTTAACAGCGGTATACCCATGGTGAGTGTCTCCTCCGAGGCTCACCGTCCGTGGCCCTGCTCCTGGAAGATTGCCGCTGCTGCTCAATAGGAATCAAAATAATTGCCTGCTCAATCGGAATCAAAGTAATTGCCAACTCAACTAGCTCTACAATTCTCTCAAATCAAGAGCTGAAAGAAAGAGAACAAAGGTAACAATGAGGCATCCTGACAATGAACTGACCCACAACCCTCTCAGAATCTGGGACACTTGCCCATGCACATCCCCCTATGTGAGCACCTTTCCAATGAGCCTCACTCCCTCCCCTGTCACACATTAGTCATTTCCCCACAGTTGCCTCTCTCAACTCCACCTGAATGAAGCGATGCGATCCTTGAGGGCCTCAGTGGGTTCACTGCAAGCTTGAACACCACATATTTACTTGTGACTTCCCTACACTCTCCACTCCCCGAACAACTGCCAACACCCACTGGTTACGTATTTAGATAAAGAATGGCTATTTGGTTTACCTACTCAATTTCTTGGCTCCTTTTGTGAAGGACTTTGAGAAGTGTTATTAGATTAAAGGCATATAAATAGATGCTAGTTGCTTTATGAGGCTATTTTACATTTTGTGGTATTATCTATACAGAGCTAGAAACTAATTAGCTAGGAACTAATTGTTGTGCGAGTGTTCCAGAGGGCCACATTTCACGGCTGCACTAGAGACAGATGTGATGTGTAACTCAACCAGTTCAAACTGGTCCTTCTTTCGTGCAAGGCAGCATGGCAAATGAAACATAAAGGACTCTAATGTTTCCAAGCTTAATGTGTGATTATTACCAACATCTGGGGACCAAAAGTCATCATGAACTCATAACAGAGGCACTGGAGGACTGACAAGAGACATGGAACCCTGCCCCAGCAAGCATGAGAAACTTCAGGAGGGGAAGAGGGAAAATTGCAAGGAAATTAATGACTGTAACTTGGCAGGTGGCTTATAAATAATGCACAATTCACATCAGCAGAACATAACCCTTATTCAATGAATGTAATATGCTGCAAGACTGGAAGCTAGTAGACGGCAGCATTATCAGGTGAGCTCATTCCAAAGTCTTAATGCCAGAATATTTTATTCAGTTAAAAAGATTAATTTTAAGACATCAATTAATTTCCCATAACTTTCCCTCACAATGCCATAACATTTCAAACCACCTTTGTTGATACCGTACAGCTTAAAAAAAATGAAAAGTGAAACTTGCAGCCTCAGATATGACTCTTGGTTGCTAGGCAACAGAAAAATCATATTGATGTGTTACCTTCCATGGATTAAGGGTATTTTTCTTTCTTACTGCTCAGCCATATTTTAACAGGTTGAGACTATAGTCTTATGCTGCCACTTGTGCCTAGTTAGGCGTGACATGAAAATAATTATTGCAGTAATTCCCTTCCGAACAACACTGGGTATAACAGCACCAGGTGGACTGCAACATTTCAAGAAACACAAAAAAACAGGAGGGGTAGGCCATTCGGCCCTTAGAGCCTGCTCTACCATTCATTATGATCATGGCTGACCATCCACTTCCATAACCTGTTCTCACTTTCCCCCATACCCTTTGATCCCTTTAGCCCCAAGAGCTGTATAACTCATTGTTGAACACATGTTTTGGCCCAAACGGCTTCCTGTGGTAGTGAATTCCACAGGCTCCCCACTCTCTGGGTAAAGACATTTATCTTCATCTCAGTCTTAAATGTTTACCTTGTATCCTTAAACTGTGACGCAGGGCAGCACGGTGGCGCAGTGGACTAGCCCTGTTGCCTCATGGCACCGAGGTCCCAGGTTCGATCCCGGCTCTGGGTCACTGCCTGTGTGGAGTTTGCGCATTCTCCCCGTGTTTGCGTGGGTTTCGCCCCCACAACCCAAAGATGTGCAGACTAGGTGGATTGGCCACGCTAAATTGCCCCTTAATTGGAAAAAAAAATGAATTGGGTGCTCTAAATTTACAAAAAACATGAACTATGATCCCTAGTTAAGGACTCTACTGCCATTGGGCCATCCCTCCTGCATCTACCTGTCTAGTCTTGTTGGAATTTTCGAGGTTTCAGTGAGAACCCCCTCCGTCTTCTGAACCCCAGCAAATATAATCCGAACTGACTCAATCTCTCCTTATACGTTTGTCCTGCCATCCCAGGAACCAGTCTGGTGAACCTTTTCTGCATTCCCTCTCTAGCAAGTGCATCCTTCCTCAGACAAGGAGACATGCACATAATATTCCAGCTGTGATCTCACCAAGACCCTGTATAATTGCAGCATGACATCCCTGCTCCTGTACGCAATTCCTTTCGCTATGGAGGCCTTCTTCACTGCCTGCTGAACCTGCGTACTTACTTTCAGTGACTGGTGTGCAAGTCTCGTTGCACAATCCCCTTTCTCAATCTATAGCCATTCAGATAATAATCTGCCTTCCTGTGTTTGCTACCAAGTGGATAGCCTCACATTTATCCGCTTATACTGCATCTGCCATGCATTTTTCCACTCCCTCTTCCTTGGATCTAATACTATCTTTAATTTCCCTTGTAAGCCATGGTTTGGCCCTCTTTCTGGTTTTATTTTTGCACCAGCCAGGAATGAACAATTGTTGCAGTTCACCCGTGCACTGTCCAAATGATTGCCATTGCCTATCCCTTTAAATAATGTACCTCAATGGTTTATTCCTCAACGTCCAGAACTATCCCATATACACTCCATGAATTCCTCCTCTACGACATTGTTACTCATTGATTTGTCAAATCTATGTGCAGATTAAAATCACCCATAAGTACAGATGTTCCCTTATCGCAAGTGTTTCGAATTTCCTGTTTAATGCAATTCCCAACATCACCACTACAGTTTCGGAGTCTAAATACAACCTCCCCTAATACTTTTTTGCCCCTTAGTATTCTCAGCTCTATCTATACAGATTCCACATCTTTGGAACTAATATCCTTTTTCACTATTGTGTTAGTTTCCTCTTTAGCCAGCAATGCAACCACGTTATTTTGTTTTTGCCTGTCGTTCCTAAATACTGAATCTAATGGTATTCAATTCCTATCCCTGGTCAACCTGCAGCCATGTCTCCGCATTCCCGACTATATCATACCCGTTTACATCTATTTGCACAATTAATTCATCCAGTTTATAATGAATGCTCCATGCATTAAGGACCAAAGCCTGAATGCTTGTCTTTTCAATAATGCTTGTCCCATTCCCATTATTTTTCACTGTGACCCTGTTTGATTCTGGCCCTTGATTTCTCTGCCTATTACATTTATTCTTCTTCTTTCTGTTTCTGTTCTTGTCAATGTTTTCTCCTCCTCTGACTTCCAGGAGCTACACCTGGAGACACTTCCTGCACACGTGCTGGCCCCGAGCACTGGAAATGTTCCCAGATTTCCACATAGAGTAGGAGGAGCACACCATGGCTCTGAGCTCTCTAGCCATGACTTACGGCTCCACTGTCAGTTTCTCTCTTTTATCTCCTGGCTTTGCATTCAGTCTTGCTCTTTCTCACACTCTTCTGGTTCTGCTGGTTTTCTTGTGATGTCAGCCCTTGTTTTTTGCAACAAGAACTGACTGCAGGGCACTATTCCCAGACTACTTCACTGAGATGCTGACTGCAGGACACTGTTCCCAGATTACTTCACTGAGCTGCTGACTGCAGGACACTGCTCCCAGACAACCTCACTGTCTTGCTGACTGCAGGACACTATTCGCTGACTACTTCACTATGATGCAACTGCAGGATACTGTTCCCAGAAGGCAGCTCATCACCACTGCCTCAATGAAAATTAGGGATAGGCAACAAATGCTGGTGTTGCCAGCAACAAAAGTCCCAGGAAAGAATTTTATAAAGAAATGAAATAGTTACTAAAACATATTTTGTACCTTTGAAAAATAAGTGCATACATCTGTGCATTGTCTTCCCCAGGAATAATTTCTACTCATTATTATGTTGGAAAGTTCGAACCACTAAGGTAGTGAACGGGATTCCCGTTCCTGCTCACCACTGATACCGCTTAAAGTCAACGACAGGGTATGAAAGTCCCCGTCAGTAAATAGCATTAGTCCCACCCAATACCACCTATTTATATCTTTACACATGTCTCTCAACACTTAATTGTTCCTTGAGTAAGGTGACCAGACTTTCAGTAGTGAAAACCGGACACCTTGACTAAGTAATATTGGGAGTTTGAGTTTCGCATGAAAGAGATATGAGAGCTTGTGCCCCACTCCAGTGGTTTCTCCCTGGGCCTCTCACTGTGCACCTTTGCCTGGAGCTGCACTACATATTACATATCCACACCCATGATCGCCACGAGATGCTGTCAACACCATATTCTGGCGAGTGACCCGGACAAAACTCAAGAGCTGCTGGAGAGCAAACTCAGCTGGGGCTGTCTCCTTGGGAGCGGCTGTCAATCATCCAAAGGTGCATCCTCTCCACCTCACAGCCCTGATGTACCTCACCAGTTTACATTCCAGTTGCATTAATATTTTCCGACCATTTGTTCCCAATGGCATGGTTTAAAGGTTGCGCAAATGGTGAAAAGATGAAAACTGCGGGCATTTGAACAATTGTTGAGGAAATTACCGGGACCCTGGGACGTTTCATGAAAGCCCAGGACTGCACTGGCAAAAGCATGATGTCTGGTCACCTTCTCCTTGAACCTACTTACACTGCCTATTTCAGCGGCCTTTCTGAATTTTCTTCTTATCACATCGTCTTCAATCCTCTGCGGCAGAGAAAAACATGCTTTGATCAGCTTTTGTCAGTTGCCTTCATAGTGTTTAAAGCTTCAATTAGGTCAGCTCAGATTCTCTGATTTTTCTATTTAAATCTGTTTATTGATCATGGTTGACAAAGTGTAACAGGTGGTCTGATACCAAAGCAGACGATTCACCTGAAAGACATTTTCCACATAAGGATGACCATAACAGAACATAAATATGATTTCACGGATTCATTAGGACAAATGCCCTCCTTCTGTTCCATTCCATTCTTCAAGGTGCACTTACATCTTTTCAGGGATATGGGCAATCTGTGGAGCACTACTTTAGACCACAATACGTAGGAGCAGACATAGGCCATTCAGCCCATCGAGTCTGCTCTGCCGTTTAGTGAGCTCATGACATATCTGATACAATCCTCAACTCCACTTTCCCACTTTATCCCCGTAATCCTTGATTCCCTTACTGATTCTCTTACGTTCAGCCTTGCACATGCTCAATGACCTCTACAACCCTTAGTGGGAAAGGTTTCCACAGATCACTACCCTCTGAGAGAAGAAATTTCTCCTCATCTCTGAGTCAAATGGTTTACCACTTATGATTTCTGTGGCAGGATTCTCCGCCCCCCCGCCGGGTCGGAGAATCGCCGGGGGGCGGCATGAATCCCGCCCCCACCGGCTGCCAAAATCTCTGGCGCCGGGGATTTGGCGGGGGCAGGAATCGCGTTGTGCCGGTCGGTGGCCGCTGGCAGCAGACCCCCCGGCGATTCTCTGGCCCGCGATGGGCCGAGTGGCCGCCCGTTTTTGGCCAATCCCGCCGGCGTATATTACACCAGGTATTTACCGGCGGGACCTTGCTGCGCGGGCGGCCTCCGTGATACTCGGGGGGGGGGGGGGGGCGGGGGGATATGGCCCCGGGAGGTGCCCCCACGGTGGCCTGGCCCGCGATCGGGGCCCACCGATCCGTGGGCGGGCCTGTGCTGTGGGGGCACTCTATTCCTCCGCGCCGGCCGGTGAAACGGTCCGCGATGGCCGACGTGGTGATGAAACCTCCTGCGCATGCCCTGGGATGACGCCAGCACATGCTGGCACTCACGCGCATGCGCCAACTCGCGCATGCGCCAACTCGCGCTGGCCGGCGGAGGCCCTTCGGCGCCGGTTGGCATGGTGCCATGCCCCTTCCCCGCTGGACGGCGCGGCGCAAACCACTCCGGCGCCGGCCTAGCCCCTGAAGGTGCAGAGGAGTTGCCCGCCCAACTGATACCCGCAGAATCCTACCCCTGGTGCTAGACTCTCCCGCAAGGGGAAGCAACCTCTCAACATCTGTCCTGACAAGCCCCCTGAGAATTCTATGTGTCTCAATAAGGTCACCTCTCACTCTTTTAAACTCCAAAGAGTACATGCCCAACCTCCCCTCATAAGAAAATCACTCCATATCCGGGATCAACCCAGGGAACCTTCTCTGCACTGCCTCCAACATCAGTATATTTTTCCTTGGATAAGGGGACCAAACCTGCTCACAGTATCACAGGTATGGTCTACCTAGTTTTAGCAAGATTTACATACTCCATTCTTTTTGAAATAAAGGCCAATATTCCATTTGCATTCATATTACCTGGGTGCTACCGTTTTGTGATTTATACACGAGGACCCCCCCAAATCCCTCTGCTGCGGCTTCTCCACCTCCTCTGTGGAATGCCCCTCACCAGCCTCTTGAAATTTTCCTCATCTGAGGGGATACGGCACTCCTCCATATCCTCCTGGTCCAGCTGCTCTCTCCGCTGTGGTGCAGAGCGCAGCAGTCAACTATGATACATGACATCCTCTGGGAGCTGTATTTTAGTGTGTCCTTGATTCGTCCAGACACCAGAACTGCATCTTGATTGGTCCAATCGCTTGCTCAACCAGCGCAAGGGTTGATGCATGAGCCTCGTAGCGAGCCTCAGTGGGTGTTTGTGGCCCCTGCACTCATATCATCAGCCACCGTCTGAGTGGGTACCCCCTGTCCCCAAGGAGCCAACACTATAGCTGCCGGAATCCCTCACAAATTGCTGGGATCTGCAAGTGCCCCAAGCAATAAGTCTCATGGATGCTCCCTGGGAAATGGGCGCACCCCTGTATGATACGCATCGTGTGGTCACAGACGAGGTGGGGATTGAGGAAGTGGTATCCCATGCAATGCACAATGTGCAGTGCAGAACCACAAGGGTGCAGTTCATGACATTGTGCAACTAGGGCATGACTGCTATGCAGGCGAAGCCCATAGCCCTGGTGTTCTAGCTCACCCGGTCCTGGCCCAAGTTGATGTACATATGAGCCCTTGCAAACAGAGCATCTGTGACCTACCTTATGCACATGTACAGGTGACTGGGAGAAGCTGCACTGCTGTAGCACTGAAATAAGCCACTTACATAGAAGTTCAGAGCAGCAGTAACACTCAGGGCCACAGACAATGGGTGATCTCAAAGTCCATGTGATGCTAACTCTTGCATCACCTAGCAACGGTGGTCCATCGTCCCTGGGACAGATGTTGCCTTCTCTGGCACTGGATCTCTGACATCTGGAGGCAGGAAGTTCTCCGGTGGCATACCCATGGCCGGTAATGTTTCCTCTGATGTTCTGCCATCTGTCGCCCTGCTCCCACAAGATCACTGGTCATGCCCCCTCCTCCATTGTGGGATGCTGGCCCTGGCTGAGTGCAGTCGGTCCTATTACTTGCAGCATATGAACACTGTTTATATCAACACCCTGGAACCCAGACAGCTAATGCCAATGCGCCTCTTCCCGTTGCCCGGCTCCTTTACCAGCTTTGGAAGAGGTTGCAATGATACTACATTTGTTTAGAGAATTTGTCAGTGTCTGCAAGGCAAATTTAAGGCCTGGACACAAAAGGATCTAACCCTGTCTAAACTAAAGTATGTGATCCGAGGCAGCACAGTGGTACAGTGGTTATCACTGCTGCATCACAGCGCTGAGGACCCGGGTTTGATCCCGGCCCCCGGTCACTGTCCATGTGGAGTTTGCGCATTCTCCCCGTGTCTGTGTGGGTTTCGTCCCCACAACCCAAAGATGTGCAGGCTAGGTGGATTGGCCATGCTAAATTGCCCCTTAATTGGGAAAAAAAATAATTGGATACTCTAAACTTAAAAAACAAAAGTACATGATCCTGAATGGTGGATTCTGAGAAAAACCCTCAGAGGAAATGGAACCCAATGTGACTAAGATAGATAAGCTCAGTGTTGAGGATGGTATTGATGTGTTGGGTATGCCGGATCTGCGAGGACTGGCAGTAGAGCGGTGCTGCTGATTGGCTGTTGCGGGGAAAATTTGCATCCGTGCATTACGGTCACTGTATCCAGAAAGCGTGCCTGAGCAAGATACCCTAGGTGTTCAAGTCAAGGCAAGCATCCAGCAAAGGGCAGTAGAGCGGAGATGCTGATTGGCTGTTGTGGGGAAAACTTGCATCCGTTAATTGCGGTCACTGCATCCAAAAGGTGGTTTGTGGAGGAGCTGTTGCCAAGTGACAGTTAAACCCCAAACGCTTCTTCAGTGTTTCCCTCCCTACCTCCAAAAAAAAAAAGACAATCACTGTAAGGATCCCAGCTGAGTAAAGATCAAGGGGGAGACTCGAGGACAGGTAGAAGTAGAAAGAAGTTGAACCGTGACAACACAGCCTGCAGGTAAGTGATTGGCTGTGACTGGTAAGTAGATTTTCTTTTCCCTGAGGTGTTATCGTGCTGGGCGCAGTGGTTGTTGAGTGAGTGCTTGCTGAGAAGGGGAGTAAATTTTTTAAAATAAGCTTACTGTTGGGAGTGTAAAAATGGCAGGAGATCCCAGACCCGTGTTATGCTCCTCTTGCTCAATATGGGAGTTCAGGGACGCGGCCGATGCCCTTGACTCCTTCTTGTGTGGGAAGTGTGTCCAGCTGCAGCTCCTGTTGGACCGCATGACGTCTCTGGAGCTGCGGATGGACTCACTTTGGAGCATCTGCGATGCTGAGGAGGACGTGGACAGCACGTTCAGTGAGTTGGTCACACCGTAGATTAGGATTGGTAAGGGAGACGGGGAATAGGTGACCAAAAGGCAGAGAAAGAGCAGGAAGGCAGTGCAGGTGTCCCCTGCAATCATCTCCCTCCAAAACAGGTATACCGTTTTGGATACTTTTGGGGGAGATGACTCACCAGGGAAAGGCAGTAGTAGCCAGGCTCATGGCACCATGGCTGGCTCTGCAGCACAGAAGGGCGGGAAAAAGACTGGCAGGGCTACAGTCATAGGGGATTCAATCGTAAGGGGAGTAGACAGGCGTTTTTGTGGTCAAAAATGAGACTCCCGAATGATATATTGCCTCCCGGTGCACGGGTCAGGGATGTCTCAGATCGGCTGCAGGACATACTGAAGGAGGAGGGTGAACAGCCAGTTGTTGTGGTACATATAGGCACCAATGATATAGGTAAAAAACGGGATAAGGTCCAACAATCAGAATTTAGGGAGTTAGGAGATAAGTTAAAAAGGACCTCAAAGGTAGTCATCTCAGGATTGCTACCAGTGCCAAGAGACAGTCAGAGTAGAAATTCAAGAATAGTCAGAATGAATCGTGGCTTGAGAGATGGTGCAGGAGGGAGGGGTTCAGATTGTTGGGACATTGGAACCGGTTCTGGGGGCTGTGGGACCATTACAAATCAGTTGGTCTACACCTGGGCAGGACTGGAACCAATGTCCTAGGGGTTGCTTTTGCTAACACTGTTGGGGAGGTTTTAAACTAATGTGGCAGGGGGATGGGAACCAGATTAGGAAGTTAGAGGTCAGTAAAGAGGCAGCAACTAAAGCCAGTAAGGTACTAGATAATAAACTCAATGTGACTAAGGGGAAGAGTAGACAGGGAAGAGATGATGAACGCAAAGGGACAGGTGGTCTGAGGTGCATTTGTTTCAATGCGAGAAGTGTAGCAGGTAAGACAGATGAGCTTAGGGCTTGGATTAGTACCTGGGAATATGATGTTCTTGGTATTACTGAGACTTGATTGAGGGAAGGGCAAGAATGGCAACTAAATATCCCAGGGTATAGATGCTTCAGGAGGGATAGAGAGGGAGGTAAAAGGGGTGGAGGAGTTGGATTACTGGTCAGCAATGATATCACAGCTGTGATTAAGGAGGGCATGATGGAGGATTCGAGCACTGAGGCAATATGGGTAGAGCTAAGAAATAGGAAGGGTGCAGTAACATTGTTGGGACTTTACTACAGGCCTCCCAAAAGTGAGCGTGAAGTAGAGATACAAATATGTAGACAGATTATAGAAAAATGTAGGAGCAATAGGGTGGTAGTGATGGGAGATTTTAACTTCCCCAACATTGAATGGGACTCATGTAGTGTTGGAGGCGTAGATGGAGCAGAATTTGTAAGGAGCATCCAGGATTGGCCCACTCAAAGACAAAAGAGGGAATTTATGCGTGGAGTCAGAGGAAATGGGAGAGATTCTTAATGAGTACTTTGCATCGGTATTCACCAAGGAGAGGGACATGACGGCTGTTGAGGCTAGGGATGGATGTTTAAATACTCTAGGTCAAGTCGGCATAAGGAAGGGGGACGTTTTGGTATTCTAAAAGGCATTCAGGTGGACAAGTCCCCAGGTCCAGATGGGATCGATCCCAGGTTACTGAGGGAAGCGAGGGACAAAATAGCTGGGGCCTTAACAGATATCTTTGCAGCATCCTTGAGCATGGGTGAGGTCCCGGAAGACTGGAGAATTGCTAATGTTGTCCCTTTGTTTAAGAAGGGTAGCAGGGATAATCCAGGGAATTATAGACCTATGAGCTTGACGTCAGTGGTAGGCAAACTGTTGGAGAAGATACTGAGAGATAGGATCTATTCACATTTGGAAGAAAATAGACTTATCAGTGATAGGCAGCATGGTTTTGTGCAGGGAAGGTCATGTTTACAAACCTAATAGAATTCTTTGAGGAAGTGACAAAGTTAATTGATGAGGGAAGGGCTGTAGATGTCATATACATGAACTTCAGTAAGGCGTTTGATAAAGTTTCCCATGGCAGGTTGATGGAAAAAGTGAAGTCGTATGGGGTTAAGGGTGTACTAGCTAGATGGATAAAGAACTGGCTGGGCAACAGGAGACAGAGAGTAGTGGTGGAAGGGAGTGTCTCAAAATGGAGAAAGGTGACTAGTGGTGTTCCACAGGGATCTGTGCTCGGACCACTGTTGTTTGTGATATACATAAATGATCTGGACGAAGGTATAGGTGGTCTGATTAGCAAGTTTGCAATGATACTAAGATTGGTGGAGTTGCAGATAGTGAAG